>NC_057796.1:141077761-141443226 GCF_018294505.1 Triticum aestivum | reverse complement strand
CGCCCCGCCGGAGCCCCGCCGGAGCCGCCCCGACGAGGTACTGCCTGCCCCGTTCGTTGCCGGTTTTCTTTAAAAAAAACCCTTCGTTTAAAAAAAATAATCCCTAGATCGGTTTTTTTCGGTTTTATTATTTTGCGAGCGTTCACTGGACCGTTCGTTTTAACGAACGCGTTCGTCGGTTTTTCTCTGTTAACGAACGTCTGTTCTTTAACCGTTCGTCCGTTTTTCTTTTTCGTCGGTTTTTCCGCTATTTTTCTCAGATTCGATTTCTGATCGAATCTTCGTTTCTGTTTAACTTCTCGCTCGTTTATCGGAATCAGGCGATTCAAGCGCCTAGAGTTTTGTCTCGAAATTCTCTTTCCGTTTAACCTACTCAAACAAGATTTTGCTACAGTAAAATTTGACCTAGATCCAGATTAGTAAATGAAGCTTCTTTCTTTCGCAGTTTGACTTTCGTTGCTTCTTTCGAGTTGATTCTTTTTGCAAACCGGAGTTCTTAAGTTGAACTTTCTGGTTGGATCTTTCATTCGAGTTTTACCTGTGCATTAGATGAGTACTGATTGTATGCTTGTTTGTTTGCGATAGAGTACCCGGAGTGTGCCGCTTGTTACTTTGAATTGCTAGGTTTTGCGGATCATCAGCAAGGCAAGTAACACTTTGATCATATACCTTCCATACCCAGTTTTTGTTGCATTAGATCTATTCCTCAAACACTTGCATGATTAGGATCTAATTAAATTGTGGGTATTGGGAAGTAGATGTGGTAGTACCTATTACCTGTTTTACTTTCAAACCCTTGGGAGTTACTTCTACGTTGCTATTATTATTGCCATGCTATGCTCGTAGACGTGGATTGGGTTTGGGAGATTTCCATGACAGATGTGAGATAGTTAATTAATGGCTTACTTAAGGTGGCAACTAAAACTCACATCTGGGTGGATTGAGGTACCTGGGTATTCCGGGATTGCCTGTTTTTCTTTTGGACCGCCACCTAGGTTCAAAGGGATCATGAGATTATTCATGCTAGAAACTTCCGTGTGCAGCCGCAAGCTATTATGGGCTCTAGCATAGTTGACTAAGTTGTGTGAACTCTTACAGTGGTAGACTAGCAGATGTAGGGGAAAGTAGGTGTAACTGTCTACCCATACATAAGGTGCAAACACTTCTGAAAGACTGTGTCTCGGTCATCCGTTACTCAAACACCATGTAGTGCGAGTAATCCAACGGAGGAGATCGAGTCTTGTGGGGAAAAGTGCACAAACCCCTGCAGAGTGTACAAACTAATCATGGTTAGCCGTGTCCCCGGTTATGGACAACTTGAGTATCTAGTACTTGGATTATCATGTGAATCTCATCACTATGTTACTTCTAATTAATTTTGTTGGGTTATTGATGACATTTAATTGGGATTGAGATGCTGTCAACCATCTCAATGTTTCACAACCACCATGATAGTTAAATAAAATTTATTCCTTTGCAGTAGGATAAAATTGGCTTTTCGCAAAACTGTAACCATAGAGCTTTCCACCAGCCATATATGCATGTAGTATAGCATTATTATTGTTCATTATTCTCTATGTGTTACATTGCCAGCATATTCTATGTGCTGACCCGTTTTTGGGCTGCAACGTTTCATGTTGTAGACTTTTCAGACGACGAGTAAGGTGCCTTAGGTCGTGGTCTTGTACTCAGTGATGCCGCTGGAGTTGATGGACTCACTTATCTTCCAAGTCTTCCGTTGTTATCGTTATTAGATGGCCTTAAGCCATGTTTATCATACTTATTCTCTTTGGAGATATTCGATGTAATAAGTGTGTGATTGCTACTCTGTTATAAATCCTCCATTTGTACTGTGCGTGTCAACATTACTGATCCAGGGATGACACTGGTGCACAGCAGCACAGACCATTTGAGGTCTGGTCGCTACAGGGAGTTATAAAAGCAAACCAGTTAAACAAACAATGAATTAAAGAGTTTCAATTGGATGCTGAAATGTAGTTATTAACATCATTATAACTGGTTGTTGCAGCAGCAAAGCAGTTAAACAAAAAAGTTTTCCAAAAGGTACCTGTTGTGGCATTGGAGTTTCTCTTGGATCCTGAAAAGTTGAGTAGCCAGTAACATGATTAGAGCAACCGGTTGCAGCAGCAAAGCAGTTAAACAAACAAGTTTTGCAATAGGAACCTGTTGTGGCATTGGAGTTTCTCTTGGATCCTGAAAAGTTGAGTAGTCAGTAAATTGATTAGAGCAACAAGTTACAGCAGAAAACCTGTTACACAAATATATTTTTGAAAATGTACCTGCTGTGCAATTGGACTTCCAATTGGATCCTGAAAACATGAAGTTGGTAAGATGATGACAACAACAAGTTGCAGCAGCAAACCAGGTAAACAAGGAAGTTTCTAAAAACATACCTGTTGTGCCAACAGAGTTTCAGTTGGATCCTACAAACTTGAATGTTAGCAATCAATAAATAAAGTTTTGCAAGAGCCATAAGAAACTAACATCAAACTAGTAAAACTAACTAGTTTTGGCAACGTATTTAATTACACATGAACTAGTAAAACTAACAAGTTCTTGGCAACGTATTAAAGTAACAAGTCGGTACCATTTACCAGCAACACAGACATCTGTAAATTTCTTTGACGTAAGCCAAATGATTCCAACACATATATATAAGTTAAAAAGACGGTGTCCCTCATATAAACCTGACAGTAGTCTATCTATGAACATGCAAACATTACTAGTGCAACAAGTGATAACAGCAAACCATTTAAACAAACAGGGTATCAGAACATAAATTACACGTGAATTCTGCTGCACCCTAGAAGTACAGATGACCAGCTATCTACGTGCTTAAGTAGCTATTTAAGTTCAGGCAAACAGGTAATTCTTAACAGTAAGTATCAAACACATAGATAGGCACAGTCTATAATAGGATTAATAGGCTATGGCATTATGTAATCAGTAGCAAACTAAATTAAGCCAAGCAACGTAATTGAACAATTTTGCAATAAATGGCTAACTAAAATTCCGAGAAGCATGTAACTGAACTACGAAGGAGTTCATGGCATCAATTGCTTGGATACGCAGTCCCAATACTTGTTTTTCCCACACTGCATTGGTAAGTCGAATGGTTAATCTGGTAAGATGGTGCATCCTTGATATGTTATATGAGGACGTGTAGTCAGACTAGTTGTAGCCACACACATCACACTGGCTTTTACTGTATATTTCATGCGATTACATTTGATATATCGAGATCTAAGCAATCTACAATAGGATGAAAACACTGGCATCCTTCACATTATTGGCGAACTCAGTTCATAGAAACAAGCAATTCAACCATTCTATGGGTAAAGCAAAAGCGCCACTGGAATATTTTTGACTACCTCAATCATACACGCAATAAGGGGTGACGCCACCATAGGGGATGGTATGGGCGGCCGCCTCAGGTGGCTGGAAAGTGTGCACCTAGTTTGAGTCATCCAGGTTGGCCCAGGCTAGTTTCGTTCGTCCCAACGCACGAGCAGGCAATGTAAAAAATGAAGAAAAACGTTTCAATTTGGATGGGCCAATAACGTAAGTGCAAGGCAGGCCCTATAGCAGGCTCGCGGCCCAAACGAGCGCCTCCCATATCGATCGACGACAGGAAAAATCCCAATTCGTTCGCTCCAGCCTCCAGTCTGGTTCGCTCCTAACCTAGCCGCCGTTGGACAGACCGACACAGCACTTCCTCGCGCCCTCGTTGGAGGGCGGTCGCCGGGCTTCAAGCGAATGGAAGTACAAGAAGATGAAGATCCAACCCTGGGTGTAGCCTGCGTGGGATGTAGCGGCGGCAGCACGGGCATGGCATCGAGCTTGCGCAAACGGACAGTCGCAGCTTGCAAGAGCAGCATGCGCAACGAGCAGGTACATCACATCCCTAATTATATCTAATTCAACTGTTCAATTTCTGGCCAATAGTTAAACCCGACGGTGTTGTAAAACTGCTTATATGTAGGGAATCTATGAGAAAATGAAACCAATTTCTACTTATTTTATAACTCCCAAATCAATACTGAACTGACTGAATCTGATGTATCTAATCAAGTTTTCGGTCCAAACATACAAGGTCATGTTGTTCTTGAGCCTGAAGTGTCTAGTGAACAGCCTGCTAATGAAGCATTTGATGCAAATATTTTACATGCTCCTGGTGATGAACATATAGTGTCTAATGAGGGATCTAATGCAAGCATTTTGCAAGCTCCCATTGAAGGATTTAGTGTCTAATGATGATCTACTATGTTGAGAGAGACATAGAGATTTGCAGGCATTGATGACAAGCAAATTATAGTGCATTTTAATGGCTTGAGGAAACGTCGATGCCATCTACCAGAAAGTCCCCGTATCATGAAAAAGTAGCATAAATACTTTTCTAATCTGTTGTTTGAAACTATTGGCATACTTGTGCAGGATAGATATATTGATATGCAGTTTGCGCACTGGTTATAGGTGCAATTACACTTCGATATTTTTAGCCAGAGAACGAATAATTCAAGCAGATACAGACCATGTTAATAGTCCTTGTACACCATGTTGCATTTTGTGTTTTTGGTGCTTACATCATTTAGTGTTTTATAATCTGAACTACTTTGGATCATTAGCTGGTTTTCAAAGTGCATGTAGCTTCACCTTTCTTAAGTTATGTTGATTTCCGGAGTGCAAGTGCCTTCGTATTTTTTAAGTTAAATGTTCGCCCTGGTAACTTGAATTCGTAAATCCGCCACTGCACACAAATCATACACGCAGGCCAGTACCAATTAAATGAAATGCATGGACTTATGCTAGCTCGTTGTATAGGCTCAATGCAGCTCTACTTGCGCTTGGGATGTTCCATGTACAAGTCCATGTTACCACTTGCTTGGATGTGCAGGCCTTGTGCTCCTTGCATCCCCCTCTGCATTTTGACACGGCGAATGGTTGATCAAATAAGAGGAATCGACCTTGCTGTTGTACCGGAGGACCGATACTTACAATGTTATACGGGTGTGCAGGATGTGTACCAGATCCCGTAGCATCGTCATGCTTCGCTAAAAAATGGTTTTGCTTGTTTCAGTTGATATCTCCAGAAGAAATAAGAGTTAAAGTCAGAGTTGCATAGGCGTGTAAGCTAAGAGAGAAGTGAAAGGATATCCAAACATCGTCGGAATAGTGCACAAGGGAGTGATGTGTGGATACCTAGTTCGGGCCGGCGTTTGGGCATGCTCGCCTAACTAGAGTGCATGTCACTTCAGAGCCATTGAGGGTGATGCGCTGGCGTTGGCTGGCCACGCATGGATGCAGATCTTGAGTGGCAGCGGAGCACTATGATGCGGTGGACGAGACTGTTGGTGAAGCCCCAACGGCCTCGGGGGGCGGAGGTGCGACGATGTGCTCGGTGAAGTAGCCTCGGTGAGGTGGGATACGGTGTCGGTGAAGCTCACCTGATGCGGTGGAAGTCGGTGTCTGTGAGGCACGTCGGTTGCGGCGGCCGACGTTGTCGGTGGACCATCCCGTGCGGTGGACGAGGGCGTAGATGAGGTAGCTCCGGTGCGGTGGTGAAGCGCGACCGTCGTCTTCGTCGTCGTCGTCCGACACAGAGGTGGGTAAAGAGACGAGACGAGGGGCGATTCAAACTTTGCTTTGGTTGGCGGCGAATTAGGGATTTGAGCAATCCGGGCGCGGAAGGGGACGGTGGAAAAGGGAGATTTTGCTTGGGGTTGCCAGATATTTCAATCCGGAACGTGGAAGCGCGAACTTATTTTGTCGTCATTTTTTTGGGGGGAGGGGGAGGGAGGCAGGGGGTGGGTGGCTGGGTGCTAAGCATCCGTACGACACATTCTACCACCACGACACGACCCTGGTCTGCCTGGTGTGCCTACATTTGAGAATGCAAACGAATCTTCTTTCATTTGCAAACGAATCTGTAGGTATTACCATGCCCGTGTTTTCCTTGCAAATAATTAGTCATTTGAAATGAGATACTATAAATTAATTAATTAGGAGTTATTTGAAAAAAAATCGAAACGGTATCCACGGTATCCATGCTAACGTGGATTAGAGTGTGTGTCACATAATTAGTTATTTGAATTATAGTGTGTGTCACATAGCGATCTCCAATTCTAACGTGGATTTCGCATTTCACGATGTCCATGCTACTTTCTTTAATACAAATTCATATGTATACACTACAAAAAAAAAGACACATCCGTGACATTTTGGGCCAAACGAATTTTTTTTCTGTCATACTTATGACACTTCTATGACGATAATTGTGACAAAACTCGGTATCATCATAGATGTGGTGGGCTCCTACTTCTATGACAAAAAATCATGACAGAAAATGGGCTTTTCGTCCTGGGCGGGCCGGAGACGCAGCTGCATGACATTCTTTGGGCCGTCCATGACAGAAAAAACCGTGGTAGAAGCGAGGGCTAGGAAAATATCGTGGTGTTCCCAGTTACGGTGGGTGGTTGGGGCCGAGCAATGCGCGTTTCTCTCGTACACGCACATGCGTGGGTGCGAGGCGTTGGGCTCTAACTGAACCCGAGCGAGGCGTTCGCCTACTGAACCCGAGCGATTGCACTGCAGGCTACGCGTTACTAACCCGAGCGATCGTTCGATGGCTGTTAACTGAACCCGATCGAGCGACTCCTTCGCTGCTGCTGCTAACTGAAGCCGATCGATGCTGCCTCTGGATGAACACTGAGCGTTGTTGGGGGGTTTGGATGAACAGTTCCCGGTGGGGGTGGATGAACAGGACCCCGAGGTGTTGCCTCTGGATGAATAGGACCCCGATCGATTGAGCCGGTTGGGGCTGGATGAACAGGACCCCGTGGAGGGCTGGATGAACAGGACCACCCCGTGGAGGGCTGGATGAACAGTAGATGGTGGAGGGCTGGATGAACAGTAGCCCGTGGAGGGGTGGTTGAAGAGGAGCCCGTGGAGAGGGCTGGTTGAACAGTAGCTGGTGGAGTAGCACGCGGTGGAGGCTGGATGAACAGGAGCCCGTGGATGAACAGTCGCAGGTGGAGGCTAGAGGAGGTCGACGATGGATGAACAGTAGCCCGTGGAGGCTGGAGGGGGTCGACGGTGGAGATGAACAGTATCCCGTGGAGTCCCGTTTTGCGGTACGCCACACCCCTCCCAATGAACAGGACCCCCGTTTCGACCATAGCGCTTCAACACAAGTCCGTTTCCTCCGTTTGCGGTACGCCACACCCCTCCCGATCAACAGGACCCCGTTTCGACCGTAGGAGGTCCAACATAAGTCCGTTTCCTCCATTTTGCGGTACGCCAGACCCCTACCGATGAATAGGATCCTGTTTCGAACGTGGCCGGTCGAACACAAGGCCGTTTCCTCCGTTCTGCGGTACGCAAGGCCTCGTTTCCATCGGTTGTTCCGTCCAAGCCATCCCGATGAACACGACGACGCATTCCATTCCGACCCAGCCGGTTGGCTCCCCATGAACACGACGACGACGCTGTTTCTCCATTCCGACCCAGCCATGTACACGAGCCCTGGCCGTACGTATGCGCGAGTAGGCGTTCGAGACCCTGCCCGTATGTACGTATGTGGTCGTATTTTCTTTCTTGCACACTGGCCGCTGTACGTACGTGTACATGCTACGTGTGTGCCTCTACTACGACACATGTGCGCCTCTACATGGACTAGTATGTACGTACAGGTTCACGACCAGAATGACAACACTACGTACTCTTCGACCAGGTGGGTCCCGACTATCAGGCACTTCCTTGCGTGCGAAGATGTAGCTGGTGGGTCACAGCAGTTAGGGGGGAGAATCATTTTTTTGCCCGGACGCACTTCCTTGCATGCGAAGATGTAGCTGGTGGGTCCCAACAGTCAGGGGGAAACGTTTTTTTCATGAAATACGGTGGCCCGTCCGGTGGGTCCCCGCTGTCAGGTGGAGGAATAATTATTTTGCGCGTAATAAGGAGGCACTTCCTCGCGGCTTCCGTGGACCCAGCTGTTAGCCTCTCCACGTATAGTACTCTTCCGATGGAAGTCAGTCGTTGACCACATTGACCACTGATACGTCTCCAACGTATCTATAATTTTTGATTGTTCCATGCTATATTATATTCTGTTTTGGACATTAATGGGCTTTATTATACACTTATATATTATTTTTTGGACTAACCTATTAACCGGAGGCCCAGCCCGGAATTGCTGTTTTTTGCCTATTTCAGAGTTTCGCAGGAAAAGGATATCAAACGGAGTCCAAACGGAATGAAACCTTCGGGAACATGATTTTCGGAACGAGCGTGATCCAGAGGACTTGGACCCTACGAAAGAAAGCTACCAGGAAGGCACAAGGTAGGGGGACTGGGCGCGCCCTCCACCCTTGTGGGCCCCATGTTGCTCCACCGACGTACTTCTTCCTCCTATATATACCTACGTACCCCCAAACTACCAGATACGGAGCCAAAAACCTAATTCCACCGCCGCAACCTTCTATACCTGTGAGATCCCATCTTGGGGCCTTTTCCAGAGCTCCGCCGGAGGGGGCATTGATCACGGAGGGCTTCTACATCAACACCATAGCCTCTCCGATGATGTGTGAGTAGTTTACCTCAGACCTTCGGGTCCATAGTTATTAGCTAGATGGCTTCTTCTCTCTCTTTGGATCTCAATACAAAGTTCTCCACAATTCTCGTGGAGATCTATTCGATGTAATCTTCTTTTGCGGTGTGTTTGTTGAGACCGATGAATTGTGGGTTTATGATCAAGTTTATCTATGAACAATATTTGAATCTTCTCTGAATTCTTTTATGTATGATTGGTTATCTTTGCAAGTCTCTTCGAATTATCAGTTTGGTTTGGCCTACTAGATTGATCTTTCTTGCAATGGGAGAAGTGCTTAGCTTTGGGTTCAACCTTGCGGTGTCCTTTCCCAGTGACAGTAGGGGCAGCAAGGCATGTATTGTATTGTTGCCATCGAGGATAACAAGATGGGGTTTATATCATATTGCATGAGTTTATCCCTCTACATCATGTGATCTTACTTAAAGCGTTACTCTTTTCTTTTAAACTTAATACTCTAGATGCATGCTGGATAGCGGTCGATGTGTGGAGTAATAGTAGTAGATGCAGGCAGGAGTCGGTCTACTTGTCGCGGACGTGATGCCTATATACATGATCATACCTAGATATTCTCATAACTATGCTCAATTCTGTCAATTGCTCAACAGTAATTTGTTCACCCACCGTAATACTTATGCTCTCGAGAGAAGCCAGTAGTGAAACCTATGGCCCCCGGGTCTATTTTCCATCATATTTAATCTCCCGACAACAAGCTATTTCTGGCGCCGTTTTTATTTTGCTTTCTTTACTTTGCATCATTATCATAAAAATACCAAAAATATTATCTTATCATATCTACCAGATCTCACTTTCGTAAGTGACCGTGAAGGGATTGACAACCCCTTTAATGCGTTGGTTGCGAGGATTTTATTTGTTTGTGTAGGTGCAAGGGACTTGTGCGTGGCCTCCTACTGGATTGATACCTTGGTTCTCAAAAACTGAGGGAAATACTTATGCTACTTTATTGCATCACCCTTTCCTCTTCAAGGGAAAACCAACGCAGTGCTCAAGAGGTAGCAAGAAGGATTTCTGGTGCCGTTGCCGGGGAGTCTACGCAAAAGTCAACATACCAAGTACCCATCACAAACCCTTATCTCCCGCATTACATTATTTGCCATTTGCCTCTCGTTTGCCTCTCCCCCACTTCACCCTTGCCGTTTTATTCGCCCTCTCTCTTTTCCGTTTGCCTCTTTTTCGCGTGCTTCTTGTTTGCTCGTGTGTTGGATTGCTTGCTTGTCACGATGGCTCTACCTAGATTTGGTGATCTTCACCTTAAAAGGTTAGAAGAGATCGAAAGCAACGTTAGGAGTTTTATGGTCTTACAATTTGAGCATAATAATTTCTTTAGAAACGAGCTTAAGGAAAAAAAAGCTTTATGGGCTATATGTATAAAGAGCTCGATGATATGTCTAAAGAATTTGATGGTTTGAAATCTCAGATTGCTCATCTTGAGAAATTAATAGCTTAAGTTTCGGATAAGCAGGCCACCTTAGTTAATAAGATGGCTGCTAAGCCGGATTTTTTTTGGGAAAATAAAGATGAAGATATAAAAGTTATTGATGTGTCCCCTATTAAATCTTTGTTTTGCAATATGAATCTTGATATTGATGGGACTGAATATGATCCACCTTTGCCTAGAAGGCGTTCCAAAAATTCGGAGTTTTTAGATCTTGATGCAAAAATTGGTAAAAGTGAAGAGATCAAAACTCTAGATATTAATGAACCCACTATTTTGGATTTCAAGGAATTTAATTATGATAATTTCTCTTTCATAGATTGTATTTCCTTGTTGCAATCCGTGCTAAATTCTCCACATGCTTATAGTCAAAATAAAGCCTTTACTAAACATATCGTTGATGCTTTGATGCAATCTTATGAAGAAAAACTTGAGTTGGAAGTTTCTATCCCTAGAAAACTTTATGATGAGTGGGAACCTACTATTAAAATTAAAATTAAAGATCATGAATGCTATGCTTTGTGTGATTTGGGTGCTAGTGTTTCCACGATCCCAAAAACTTAGTGCGATTTGCTAGGTTTCCGTGATTTTGATGATTGCTCTTTAAACTTGCACCTTGCGGATTCCACCATTAAGAAACCTATGGAAAGAATTAATGATGTTCTTATTGTTGCAAATAGGAATTATGTGCCCGTAGATTTTATTGCTCTTGATATAGATTGCAATCCTTCATGTCCTATTATTCTTGGTAGACCTTTCCTTAGAACGATTGGTGCAATTATTGATATGAAGGAAGGGAATATTAGATTCCAATTTCCGTTAAGGAAAGGCATGGAACACTTCCCTAGAAATAAAATAAAATTACATTATGAATCTATTATGAGAGCCACTTATGGATTGCCTACCAAAGATGGCAATACCTAGATCTAGCCTTGCTTTTATGCCTAGCTAGGGGCGTTAAACGATTGCGCTTGTTGGGAGGCAACCCAATTTATTTTTTGATTTTTTGCTTTTTGCTTCTGTTTAGGAATAAATATTTGATCTAGCCTCTGGTTAGATGTGTTTTTATGTTTTAATTAGTGTTTGTGCCAAGCTAAACCTATAGGATCTTCTTGGATGATAGTTATTTGATCTTGCTAAAAATTCCAGAAACTTTCTGTTCACGAAAATAATTGTTAAAAATCACCAGAACGTGATAAAATATTGATTCCAATTGTTGATGATCAATAAACAAATTGTCTAGGTCGTCCTATTTTGGCTGAATTTTTGGAGTTCCAGAAGTTTGCGTTAGTTACAGATTACTACAGACTGTTCTGTTTTTGACAGATTCTGTTTTTCGTGTGTTGTTTGCTTATTTTGATGAATCTATGGCTAGTAAAATAGTTTATAAACCATAGAAAAGTTGGGGTTCCAGCATCTAGCGTATGCCGGAGAAGAACCACAACCTGTGCCGTCTCGTTCTCAGCGGTGACAGTCTCTTTTTCAGTTCATCACCAGGGAGTGACGGAACCAACGATGATGAAGAGATAAGGGGCGAAGGATATTTTTTCTATTATTCCGAATACAGTAGGTTTAGCACCAATATAAATAAAGAATGAGTTCATTACAGTACCTTGAAGTGGTGTTTTGTTTTCTTTCGCTAACGGAGCTCACGAGATTTTCTGCTGAGTTTTGTGTTGTGAAGTTTTCAAGTTTTGGGTGAAAGATTTGATGGATTATGGAACAAGGAGTGGCAAGAGCCTAAGCTTGGGGATGCCCATGGCACCCCAAGATAATCTAAGGACACCTAAAATCCAAAGCTTGGGGATGCCCCGGAAGGCATCCCCTCTTTCGTCTACTTCCATCGGTAACTTTACTTGGAGCTATATTTTTATTCACCACATGATATGTGTTTTGCTTGGAGCGTCTTGTATTATTTGAGTCTTTATTTGTTAGTTTGCCACAATCATCCTTGCTGTACACACCTTTTGAGAGAGACACACATGATTCGGAAATTGTTAGAATACTCTATGTGCTTCACTTATATCTTTTGAGTTATATAGTTTTTGCTCTAGTGCTTCACTTATATCTTTTAGAGCACGGTGGTGGTTTTGTTTTATAGAAACTATTGTTCTCTCATGCTTCACTTAGATTATTTTGAGAGTCCTACAAAACAGCATGGTAATTTGCTTTAATTATGATAGGCATTCAAGATTAGTAAAAAAAATCTTATGAGTGAGTTGAATACTATGAGAAGTTTGATACTTGATAATTGTTTTGAGATATGGAGATGGTGATATTAGAGTCATGCTAGTTGAGTAGTTTTGAATTTGAGAAATACTTGTGTTAAAGTTTGTGATTCCCTTAGCATGCACATATGGTGAACCGTTATGTGATGAAGTCGGAGCATGATTTATTTATTGATTGTCTTCCTTATGAGTGGCGGTCGGGGACGAGCGATGGTCTTTTCCTACCAATCTACCCCCTAGGAGCATGCGCGTAATACTTTGCTTCGATAACTTGTAGATTTTTGCAATAAGTATATGAGTTCTTTATGACTAATGTTGAGTCCATGGATTATACGCACTTTCTTCCTTCCACCATTGCTAGCCTCTCTAATACCGCACACTTTTCGCCGGTATCATACACCCACCATATACCTTCCTCAAAACAGCCACCATACCTACCTATCATGGCATTTCCATAGCCATTCCGAGATATATTGCCATGCAACTTACCACCGTTCAGTTTATTATGACATGCTCCATCATTGTCATATTGCTTTGCATGATCATGTAGTTGACATTGTATTTGTGGCAAAGCCACCATTCATAATTCTTTCATACATGTCACTCTTGATTCATTGCATATCCCGGTATACCGCCAGAGGCATTCACATAGAGTCATATTTTGTTCTAAGTATTGAGTTGTAATTGTTGAGTTGTAAGTAAATAAAAGTGTGATGATCATCATTTTTTAGAGCATTGTCCCAAGTGAGGAAAGGATGATGGAGACTATGATTCCCCCACAAGTCGGGATGAGACTCCGGACTAAAAAAAGAGGCCATAAAAAGGAGAAAAGGCCCAAATAAAAAAATGAGAGAAAAAGAGAGAAGGGACAATGTTACTATCCTTTTACCACACTTGTGCTTCAAAGTAGCACCATGATCTTCATGATAGAGAGTCTCCTATGATATCACTTTCATATACTAGTGGGAAATTTTTCATTATAGAACTTGGCTTGTATATTCCAATGATGGGCTTCCTCAAAATGCCCTAGGTCTTCGTGAGCAAGCGAGTTGGATGCACACCCACTTAGTTTCTTTTGTTGAGCTTTCATATACTTATAGCTCTAGTGCATCCGTTGCATGGCAATCCCTACTCACTCACATTGATATCTATTAATGGGCATCTCCTTAGCCCGTTGATACGCCTAGTTGATGTGAGACTATCTTCTCCTTTTTTGTCTTCTCCACAACCACCATTCTATTCCACATATAGTTCTATGTCCATGGCTCACGCTCATGTATTGCGTGAAGATTGAAAAGTTTGAGAACATCAAAGGTATGAAACAATTGCTTGGCTTGTCATCGGGGTTGTGCATGATTTAAATACTTTGTGTGGTGAAGATAGAGCATAGCCAGACTATATGATTTTGTAGGGATAACTTTCTTTGGCCATGTTATTTTGAGAAGACATAATTGCTTAGTTAGTATGCTTGAAGTATTATTATTTTTATGTCAATACTAAACTTTTGTCTTGAATCTTTTGGATCTGAATATTCATACCACAATTAAGAGAATTACATTGAAATTATGCCAAGTAGCATTCCACATCAAAAAATTTGTTTTTATCATTTACCTACTCGAGGACGAGCAGGAATTAAGCTTGGGGATGCTTGATACATCTCCAACGTATCTATAATTTTTTATTGTTCCATGCTATATTATATTCTGTTTTGGACATTAATGGGCTTTATTATACACTTCTATATTATTTTTGGGACTAACCTATTAACTGGAGGCCCAGCCCAGAATTGCTGTTTTTTGCCTATTTCAGAGTTTCGCAGAAAAAGAATATCAAACGGAGTCCAAACGGAATGAAACCTTCGGGAACGTGATTTTCGGAACGAACGTGATCCAGAGGACTTGGACCCTACGTCAAGAAAGCTACCAGGAAGGCACGAGGTAGGGGGCGCCCCTACCCCCCTGGGCGCGCCCTCCACCCTCGTGGGCCCCATGTTGCTCCACCGATGTACTTCTTCCTCCTATATATACCTACGTACCCCCAAACTACTAGATACGGAGCCAAAAACCTAATTCCACTGCCGCAACCTTCTGTACCCGTGAGATCCCATCTTGGGGCCTTTTCCGGAGCTCCGCCGGAGGGGGCATTGATCACGGAGGGCTTCTACATCAACACCATAGCCTCTCCGATGATGTGTGAGTAGTTTTACCTCAGACCTTCGGGTCCATAGTTATTAGCTAGATGGCTTCTTCTCTCTCTTTGGATCTCAATACAAAGTTCTCCATGATTCTCGTGGAGATCTATTCAATGTAATCTTCTTTTGCGGTGTGTTTGTTGAGACCGATGAATTGTGGGTTTATGATCAAGTTTATCTATGAACAATATTTGAATCTTCTATGAATTCTTTTATGTATGATTGGTTATCTTTGCAAGTCTCTTCGAATTATCAGTTTGGTTTGGCCTACTAGATTGATCTTTCTTGCAATGGGAGAAGTGCTTAGCTTTGGGTTCAATCTGGCGGTGTCCTTTCCCAGTGACAGTAGGGGCAGCAAGGCACGTATTGTATTGTTGCCATCGAGGATAACAAGATGGGGTTTATATCATATTGTGTGAGTTTATCCCACTACATCATGTCATTTACTTAAAGCGTTACTCTGTTCTTTTGAACTTATACTCTAGATGCATGCTGGATAGCGGTCGATGTGTGGAGTATAGTAGTAGATGCAGGCAGGAGTCGGTCTACTTGTCGCGGACGTGATGCCTATATACATGATCATACCTAGATATTCTCATAACTGTGCTCAATTATGTCAATTGCTGAACAGTAATTTGTTCACCCACCGTAATACTTATGCTCTCGAGAGAAGCCACTAGTGAAACCTATGGCCCCCGGGTCTATTTTCCATCATATTTAATCTCCCGACAACAAGCTATTTCTGGCACCGTTTTTATTTTGCTTTCTTTACTTTGCATCTTTATCATAAAAATACCAAAAATATTATCTTATCATATCTATCAGATCTCAGTTTCGTAAGTGGCCGTGAAGGGATTGACAACCCCTTTATTGCGTTGGTTATGAGGATTTTATTTGTTTGTGTAGGTGCAAGGGACTTGTGCATGGCCTCCTACTGGATTGATACCTTGGTTCTCAAAAACTGAGGGAAATACTTACGCTACTTTACTGCATCACCCTTTCCTCTTCTAGGGAAAACCAACGCAGTGCTTAAGAGGTAGCAACCACGCCGCGCCGAGAGCACAACGGCGGTGGACGACGGCGAGGCCTAGGAAGGGGATGACGCGGAGCCGGGGAAGACGCGGTAGTGGATACCCACGCGGAGAGGAGTACAAGGGTTCACTGGTTCGGCTGCGGTGTGAGGCTGCCGTCGCCGCAGAATAACAAGGGGTGTGGGTGAGTGGAGGGATGGCCTGGCCAGCAGTGGGAGTAGTAGGGGGCGGTGAGGCCTCCGTGGCAGCACAGCCGGCCACAGGAGGCAGGAGCAGGCGGCACGACCGGCGCTGCTTTGGGCGGCTGAAGCAAGAAGACCAGAGGTTGATGAAGCACAACGGCCATTGGATGGACATCGTACGATCACTTCAGCTAGAATCGTTTGTATTGACTAAGTTGACAAAGCCCTTGGTACGCGTCAACTTAGTAGGCCCACAGGTCAGCTTCCGAAATGGTGCGCCCCAGATGTCACGGGGAGGAATCATTTTTTGGGCGGGTGAAGCTAGAATATCCGAGATTGAAGAAGAAGCACGGCATCCGTTGGATGGACATCCAACGGCCACTGCTGCTAGAACCGTGTGTTGACTATAAGTTGACAAAGCCTTGCATACGCGTCAACTCTTTTTTTTTAGGGGACGCGTCAACTTAGTAAGGCCACAAGTGTGTGGCAGAGAACTTATAGCCCATTTGAGATTTCTAAGAATGTGCAGCCAATTTTTGAATTCTAATGGAATTTAGTACAGCCCATTTACAGTTTGTTAAAAGTACAACCCATTTCAACCAACCGTTCAAAACAGAATTCAATAAAATTTCCCACATTTTGATGGGATCCTTTCCCGAAATTTCTAGTCAGATTAAATACAATTTCAATATAAATTTATATTACGTAAAAATCCAACGAAACATTGCGCTCGCAATAATTAATGAAATTAAAATTTTCAATATCCAAAAATAATATTTTATAAAGTAATTACGTGTTTGGTGCATTTTTTATAGTTACTGCCCAGTTTTTATAATTACATCCCATTTATTATTTATTAAATCCCATTTTCTTGTTAAGCCTAATGCATCCCTTCTAGGAAAGACTTGCAGCCCAACGGGGCGGAGAATAACAACTTGACCTTGCCTGGGTATTCCTAAAAAAAAGTATAGCTGGGCTAGCCATTTTCAGCTTGAAAAAAATTAATATCTGGGCTGGATATCTGGCCTGGACTAGACGGGCCACAGCCCACCCAGTTAATAGCTGGAGCGATGTTTTCGTTGTTGTTCAGAGGAGAAAAAATAATATCTGGGCTAAACATCGCTCAAGAAAAACTCTGCAGTGCTCACACCTCAAAAACACAAATACTGCTCGAGCTGCTTGGTCCCAGCTGTCGGCCGCTTCTTGTGCAATTCTCTCGTTTATTGACTACATAGGTTGGCAATGGTGTGGGACCGTGATGTCAAGAAACCAGGAGGAAGCAAAAAAAATTATAGTTTTATATACTAATAAGGAGGCACTTGCGTACGTGCGGCTATGGCCCTGGTGGGTCCCCACTGTCATCCTCTCCAAGTAAAGTCATCTCCTCATCCTCATGTCCGTTGACCATGTTGACAATGCAAGACGGCGGCGCCACGGCGAGCGCAACAAATCGAAGGACGACGGAGAGGGCCTCGCGGGCCCTACAGATGATCTGATACAGCGTCCGCTGCTCATTCGGGAAGCCAGGATCATAGGGCCACATGTCCGCGACGGCATTGTCGTTCGCTTGTTCACCGGTGCTCGTTGAGGAGATGGAGGTTGCAGCACAGGTCCTCCTGTGATGGTAGCTCTTCCGCCATTAGGGCGTCGAAGTGCGGCCGCACCTGCTCTATGGTGAACACGGCATGAACCAGCTTGGACAGTGGCGCCGGCTCCTGGTCGGACGCTACGTCCATCGTCTGATTGTCGTCGCTCAGCTCGGCGAGCTAGCTGGCGAGCAAGCATGTCCGGCTGCTGGACCGACCCGCTGCCAAGCACGAGTCCAACTGCCCTGGCCCATCCAGACCGCCTCCCTCGCCCGCGCGCGCTTTCCGCCCGAAACGGTCAGCGCCGCCCGCCCCGCTTCCCGGTGCAGGCGATTTCTCCGCCTTCAAACGACGCAAGTGCCATCCGTCCGTCCTTCTGACGCCCACATTAATGATACGCGGTTGCCGAGGCGGCTACTCTGGCACCACACGTCCATCCCTCCGCCGCCCACCATTGCTATATAAACTGCTGCGCCGGCCATAGCCGCAGTCATCCGCATCCGTTCCCTTTCTCCTGTCCACACCACTACTGCCCACCATGGCTTCCTCGCGCTCCAGCGCTCTTCAGGACGGGCGGACGACGGACCACAAGGAGATGGCAGCCATTGCTGCCGACTGGCTGGCCGGCAGGTAGCTGGAGGACGACGACGTCCCAATGGAGAACATGGTAGTCGATGATCCGGCGCCAACCCCCTCCTCCGCGACATCCTCGCCGGTGCATTGCACCATGACCATCAGCAAGGCCCGTGCCCAATATATGGACACGGTGAGGCAGAAGCGTGAGGAGCAGTTCCGGGAGGCGCATGCCGACGCCGCCTACAACCACCATCTTCTCCAAGAGCACTTGCAGGCGGAGGAGCAGATCGCCGCGGAGCGGGCGGAGCAGGAGGCGCTGCTCGACTCGTACCGCTCCGCTCGCGAGGGCCGCCTTGAGCGCTGGCGGTACCGCATGCGGGTGGCGGAGGCTGCGGCCGCCTACAAACAGGGCGATGAAGCGGGCGAGGCGGTGTTTGGCGAGACCGAGGACGAGGCAGAGGACAATGCCGGCTCCGACGAGTCCCCGCACCGCTGGCGCCGACGAGGCCCTGCTCCGCCGAGGCCCCGCGGCGCCAACAACGAGGCAGAGGACACCGCCGGCTCCGCCGAGGCCCCACCCCGCCGGCAACGAGGGGGAGGATTTCCCCCGCTCCGCCGAGGCGCCGCCTGCCGGCAACAAGACAGAGGACATCGCCGGCTCCGCCGAGGCCCCGCCCCGCTGCCAACGAGGCTGCGCCACACAGAAAACGAGGAAGAGTAGAACACGGTAGGTCGCCGCCGCTCGGGTCCAAGTAAGGCCACCGCTGCTACCCTCCGGTTCCTGGCACTGAGCTGTACATCATGGAGCAATTGTATGATTACAGGATGATTGAAGAGCGCTTCGTGGTTGAGCAAGCTCATGAGATACAGTCATTTGCTAGAGAACTTGAGCACTTCAGTTGTATGCTACCGGACAAGTTTGTTGCCGGAGGTATCATCACTAAGCTTCCTCCTTCGTGGATCTCATTGGCACTCTTCATGTGGAAGAAAAGGCAAGAGCAAAGGACACATGTGCTCGAGGAATTGAGGGAGGTTCTAGTGCCAATCTGGTACATAAGAAGAACTTCCAGCCCCACAAGTTCAAGAACAAGGGCAAGTTTGATGGTAAAGCAAAGTTTGATGGGAAGAACAAGGCTGTGCAACACACGAACTTCGAGAAGAAGAATGACAAGAAGAAAGGTGTTTGTCATGTGGGGATCCTAATCATTGGGCTCCTAGTTGCCCTAATTGCTATGACAAGCTAGGCGGGTTGACCACTGACGGCCGGTTAGCTTCTTGGCGGCGACGTGGAGTCGGAGAGCTATGTTGGAGAAGGACGCTGCTTCTACTTAACTGCTGGTGCAGTTGGCTGACTGACACGTGGGCCCAACAGGCATCTGGGCCACATGTCAGTTACGCAACTGCACCTGCAGTTAAGTCACTGAAGCTTCTGTTCGGCTCAGCCAGACACAGGTGGGTAGCTTCGGTTAATTAATTATACCTCCAGCGCACCCCTTTTTAGTTGAAGAATGTATGAAATGTAATGAAATCCGGCATGTTTATATGAAATACGACCGTGTATGAATGAATTTATTTCAATTAGTTCGAATTCTTGTATCACTGGCATTGGATGAATATGCAAAACAATACGACTAGCATTATTCCCAGGGTGATCACCTCGTTTGCAGCAGTTTCACATGTACTCCCTCCGGCCCTTTCTAGTCTGCATACAAGTTTTGTCTGCAGTCAAAGTATCTCTACTTTGACTAATCTTATAGAAAAAGTATGCACTTTCACAATGTGCGAAGTAAAAAGGAACAGAAGGAGTACAAAGAGTTTGAGCAGCTTTTTAGCGTTCCTGTACATTGCAATCAAACACACAAGCCTGGCAATTCATAGAGAACATTCAAAAAAATCGATGATTATGCATCTCAACGATTCACATGTCAGAGCCAATATTTACTTCACAACTAAAGAAAAAATGGATCGATGCTGCTGACAGCAAAGGGCATCCCATTCGAAAATGGAGATTTGTCAGTCCTTCTGAGCTGAAGTTAGTTTGGTCTTGTGGGGGGTAATGTAACCATCCTTCAACTGCTCCTTCTGATGAGAAGATAGACAGGGCTTCTTCATCTGGCATAATCGGAACTAGTCACTTCATGTACTCCATATTCTTCTTCAGAGGAGGATGATCCAGTTGTGCAAAGACAAGAGGACAACTAAATGCTAGCATCCCTGTTTGCTCGAAAAAAGGAAAGGAAATATCTAAAATAGCACAGATGAAGCACTTCTCAAGGACAATACCACTTTTTGATGACAGTATCTAAACAGTAGCGCAACACCAATAGAGATAAAAAAGCTCAATCATATGGATGAAATCAGTGGGCGAGTACCAACCTTGTCAGGAGGCTTATTGTGTAGAGCATACAGATGAAGCACTTCTCCGGAACCATCTGTTGCTATCTACTATGGTGGCCATGCTTACTATATACTCCTCAATTAGTTTAATGTTTCCAACATCTTCTTGTGCGGTTCCACTAAAATATTTGGTATCTTCAAAGAAGATCCCTGTTTGCACAAGTAGAGATAATTACATATTACATTAAGAGTGGCATCAAATCAGTGGCAAAACAATTGCTCGTTCCAGCCATAGCAATAAATTAAGATGCAAAACTATATCATTACTTGTGTCATCACAGTTCCAGTGCTTCATTACAGCACCGGGAGTTGATTTTTGTTTTTCTTCCACTTGTTCTTCCCCTTCATCACTTGGTTCAGTAACAGACAAGCTTCGCCTTCAATGTATGATTTGGCATGTCAATTAGGTTGCACAAGTATAGCACTAAACAATGACATTAATTTTCTGATGAAAGTGGCAAAATACAGGTCAACAATTGTGAAATATCCTTAGCTTACCTCAATGGGATATTACGGTGCACATACAGGTTGGAAGTCTTGTCTCCATTTGTGCAGTTCACTAAAATCAAGCAACATTACCGTACAAGTAGCACAACATATGAAAGCACACTGCAGAATCATGTGAAAGAAGGCTAGTACTGACCTCTCATGACGCGGAATTCAAACAACTCACAAGAAGAAGATCTGAACCAAATTTGAGAACATGGATAGGAAGTAAGATCTCCTCTTGTGCAAATCCACTAAGATCAAGCAATCAAGCAACATTGTCGGTGTGACATTTTGGTTGAACTGCACAAAACACTCTTAAAACAAAAGTGTTTTGTGTAGTGCAACAAAAGGTCACAATGGCAACAAGGTGAAGTAGATAACCCTGTTTACACAGAGGTGCAAAGGAAAAAACTAGTGGTCAATAATGGTGGATGACACAGAAGCCAACAAAAAGAAGCATCTACCTTATCTAAATGGGAAAGAAAGCAAGACAGTAGCATTTATCAAATGGTGGCATTGATTAATATTAACAGAGAGATTATATTAACAATAAAATTCGTTAAACATGTAATTTGCTTTTAACTGTGGCATTGCATCAATTTTCCAGCGGCATTATTAGAGGGTGTTTGTTTACAGGGACATTTTGGTGGAGGGACTAAAAAAACTCCGTGTCAGTCCCATCTAAACCAAACAGGAGGGACTTTTAGGGACTAAAAGTGGGCATTTGGGACTAAAGAAAGAAAACCCCGAGGGAGAGTCTTTTTGGGACTTTATCCAACAGTTGCTCCTGCCATGCATCGGACCTTGTCTCTATTAGTTCATTACTAGGGGTAACATGGTCTTTTAGCATGTCATTTAAATACCTCTAGTCCATGTTTAGTCCCTGGAACCAAGCAGGTAGGGACTAGGGAGTTTTTAACCAAACAGGGCCTTAGATTAACAAGAGCTAAAGAGTTGCATGGGACAGTGGACGCACCAGCACCATGTGCATCTACCGATGTACTGGGGTGATGCACAGTCTGTTGCAACAAAGAACAAACAACCAAGGAGCATATTTGTGTTGGTCCCAGTTTTGTTATCTTTAGACACCTTTCCCTATGTGAACGCAGCAAATCTAGTCCTGCTCAAACTCTACAAGCTTGTCCCCCAAAACAAAAGATCAATTCGTTACAGATGTGCGTACTGCGTTTGTCATTGTTTTCCCTTTTCGACCAACGTAGGTGCTGGATAGCCAGTCTGTACTAGTACTTCCCCCCTTCCTTTCCTCTTTGAACCACGTCCTAGATTTATGCTATATGTCTTAGATTCACGCGATACAACTTTCCCCACTACTTTCCCCCTTCCTTTCCTTTTTGAACCACGTCCTAGATTCATGCTATACAACTTTTCCCACTACTTTCCCCCATTCCTTTCCTCTTTGAACCACGTCCTAGGTTCATGGTATACAACTTTCCCCACTACTTTCCTGTTTGATCCAACACCTAGATTCGAGTGCAGAAGCGGAAAAAGCCCACATGCAGCTAGAGCAATGCATGTGGAATAAGTAAATTATACCTTAAGGTTCTTGGGGTGTGGTTCGGTGGGCGACCGGAGGCCGTTCGGCCCACACTATGTACGGCGGCGAAGAAGAAGGGGTCGGAGGCCCTCCCGCGCCGCCGCTGGGTGAAAGTGAACAGCTGCGCCGGTAGTGGATTCCCTCCCTCACCGATGGCGACAGCGTTAAGCCTCCTTCCCTTCCCGGCGGACGAATCCTGCCAGCTGTTTGACCAGCAGTGAGGGGAGAGAGAGAGGCCAACGAAGTCTTGTTTAGATCTGGAGAGGGTCAGAGAGTGTGAAGAGAGCAACTACAAGCAGACCAGCAGTGAGGGGAGAGAGAGGCCAACGAAGTCTTGTTTAGATCTAGAGAGGGTGAGAGAGTGTGAAGAGAGAAACTACGAGCGCTGAGGCTCCAGTGTGTATATATATACTGGAGAGAGTGTGAAGAGTGCAAACCCTAGAAAACAAGCGTCGAGGCTGCAGCTGATCGTATAGCTCCGTATCCATCCATTTTGAGCAGTCAAAGAATCCTCCTGGCACGAATTATGCTCAAGTGTAGTTATCGAACCTGAGACCTCAAGTTTGATGAGCGAACAGGCTAACCAGCTACACAACCCTCCCGTTATGTTCAACGAGAGGAAAATAACCTTTTATACATTCCTGCATTCGTGTGACAAGCATGCCGTGTTTTTTTTGTGGGAGTCATTGGGATTTAAATCATAATCGTGTCATGTGGCTTTGGTGGTAAGACTATCCACAGTGGCGCAGAAATAATGCAGCCTTAGTCACCATACCTCTCTCCATGTAGTACGTTGGGTCCCACCAGTCAGAGGGTGAAACAAACAAATTAATAAGAAAAAATAAAAGCGCCAGTGGTGTATCTTACCTCACACATCTCGCTACTGCTCGGGAACAATGTCCAATTGATCCCTCTGTTCGCTCACGTACTATTTTAAGTGAATCCTTATTATAACATGCACACAATTTTGGGCACTTGTATTCGACCTAAGTCAGTGTGCCACCGTATCTCGTACGACTCCCTTCGTCTAGGTGTAATAAGTCACGTTAGAAGGTGCAGCGGGACCAAGGTGCAAGCAGATTGGAGGGGAAGGAGAAACTTGACCGGTCATTCCTCCAATCAAAGCCCTGATTTCTGTCTCTAAACGCAACAATTAATCCAAACAACTAAGAGATGCCATTTTAGCTACCATGCAGGGCCACGTATTAACTCGCATGCAAGCCGACTTTGATTTCTTGACTGATCAATGCGTAGTTGCGCTCCATGCATTGGGTTTCCGGGCGAGATAACAAGGCAGAGTAAGGAGCGTTTGGTTACATTGCTTAGGCTGGTCATAGTGGTGAGTAACTTGGACTAGTAACATGCATATGTTACTAGTCTATGTTACTACTACGCGAAGTTTGCCGTCGGAAGCGAGCCGATCTGGCTCTCCTGAGCTAGCAAGGTTTTTCTAGCCCACCCAAGCTAGCTGGCCCACAAAAGCTAACATATTTTAACAGTTCCAAAGGCCTAACCTTGCCCGGCTATGCTATAAGCTGTTCTTGCTAAGGATCCAAACGCTCCCTAAGTAACAATGCTCGCTAGCAACGAGGCCAGGAGGGGATTGAGATGCGAAGTTAATGGACGACGCCTAAATATTTTGGGAATATCTGATTTCGGTAAGATGACTTAACACATAGACGGAGGGAGTACTACTCCTCAGTCCAGGTTTGATGGAATATTCGTCACCTCTTCGCTTCTTGTACGTACTCCATTTGTATCTCACTTCCTGTGGCTTCGCACTCGCACAATTTTCCTATTCTATGAACCTGTGTGTGCTTGTGCGTGTGTGTGTGTGTGTGTTTAACAGCATGTGTGTGTTAGAGAGAGCAACAGATCGACCTACTCCTACAGAGAGATGGTGTGTAGTCTATGATTTTAGCCGCGAGAGTCGGTGCATCCTCTCGTTTCCGGGCGTCCGGTAGGGACAGTCGGACAGCTGCCACACCCGCTCCTTACCAGCCTGGCCCACCCAAAGCCCCTCCATCGCCCGCACGCACTTCCCACCTGAAACGGTCAGCACTGCTCCACAAAATCGGTGCCGCATTAATGCCCGGGCAGAGCGGACGCGACCTCTCATTGGCACCTATGTTGAAGGGAGAAGCGGATTCAAGAGTGATGGTTGCTTCGTCCATCCAACTTACTGCTGGGTCTATGTGATCTGAAGGCTCATTGGTCATTATTACTGAGGTGGTAGGACTGCTGGATGTCCCACGCTTTCGGCGAAAGGAGGTACTACTAGATTACAATTTTCTCCATTCTTACGGCGGAGGAGTGCAAGAGCAGTGAAAACACGCAGGCTCAGTGATTACATGGCCCACCTCACACTATCACCACATTTTCTGGACACCGTGCGACACCTAACTCTTTACATAGTACTCCCTCTGTTCCAAAATATAAGTCTTTGTAGAGATTCCACTAGGTGGACTACATACGGAACAAAATGAATGAATCTACACTTAAAATGCATCTATATACATCCGTATGTGGCTCATGGTGAAATATCTACAAAGACTTATATTTAGGAACAGAGGAAGTACTAGTATAGTACGTACTATAATTTATCAGCGAGATAGTACAATGCTATGAAGCTTCCAACTTCTGTTACATGTATCTTGTGTCCAAGGTTGCCCGTTGCAACATTTCATCAAATACAAAGGAGACTAACATGCATGCTATTGCATCTCAGTGATTGACAGATCATAGCAAATATGTACTCCCTCCGTTCCAAAATAAGTGTCTCAACTTTATGCAGGGGGTGTTTGTTTCCAGGGACTTTTTAGTGTAGGGACTAGAAAAAGTCCCTCTTAGAGACTTTTTAACCAAACAGGAGGGACTACTAGGGACTAAAACTTGCTTTTTGGGACTTAATGAAGAAGACTCTCAAGGAGAGTCTTTTTTGGGACTTTTCCAACAATGCCCCTCCCTGCACCCATTGCCCCGCTGCCCCATGGTGTTGTTTGGTTGTTATTTTTCTGTATACTGGGGGTAACATGGTCATTCAATAACCTCTAGGGAGGGACTAGGGACTTTTTAGTCCCTGAAAACAAACAGGGAGGGACTTTTTAAGGAGTAGGGACTTTTTAGTTGGGACTAGAAAAAGTCCTAGGACTTATGAACCAAATAGGGCCTCAATATGGACTACATACGGAGCAAAATGAGTGAATCTACACTCTAAAATACGGCTATATACATCAGTGTTTGGAGTATGTACTAGTAGTTCATATTGAAATCTACTAAAGGGCATATATATTCCAAACAATATGATAATCTCTCTAACCAAGGTAGTAGGGACGAGGAGTAAACGGAGGGAGTAGTAAATTTTCTCCTCGTCCTGCGAGCCACCGCGCTCGTGGGCGAGGGAGCGGGCGTAAGGCGTATAGTACTACTACTAGTAAGCAAGCTTCACCTCATCCTGCGAGCCACCACGCCCATGGGCGGGGGAGATGGCGTACTAAGCAAGCTTCTGCTCGTTCTGCAAGTTGACGGGACACATCAAAAGTACTCCAGTGTATAGAGCCTTGCCTCTAAGGTAGGCCCCACATGGTTTGCCTCTTTTTTAACATAATGCGTCAAGTCGCAATTTGTTTGTTCACCCATGGTAGACGATCCTCCCTCCATCTAGTGGACAACCAGTACACGTGTCAAATTACCACGTGGGCTGCCTTTTCGTACAGAAATGAGATCCACCGTGTACCCGCGTGGGTGTGGTTGGGAAAGAGACAGGAGTACGTGCGCCGTGCGTGCACCTCTTCCCTTCGTGCATGTCCCCCACCTACGTGTGTGTGTGTGAGAGATACAAACGTAGACAAATGGCTTGTGCGTTCGTGAGTGTTTTTTGTTTTGGGGGGGGGTTGATTTCGTGAATGTATTTGTGGGAATATGTGTCGATGACATCTCAAACAAAATTTTGCATGCAATGTGTGTGAAATGGAGGCCTATCCATATCATATATAGAGGGCCGGGCGATCCACGAGAAGAGAGGGAGGGGTCATAGATATCGATAGAGTCGAAGAGAGGATCAAGTGGGTGGGTGCGAGATCGATGAAGAGAGCCATCGAAATTGTGTGTGTGTGTGCAAGTCAAAGATATAGGGCGGCTGACCTACCGGAACGTCAGAGGGCACATGTCAAGTTTGTGTGTGGCAGGGAGACATGACTAGAGCGCTCGATGTATCGGTGTGTGTGTGTGGGAGGGGATGGTGGGAGGGGTAGGCAGAGGCCTAACTATAGAGGTAGAACGACTCGTATATGTGTTGAGAAGGAGAGACCCAGCTATGTCTTGAGGGAGATCGGTCGACATCCATACATAACTGAAGGACGGGAAATAGGATGGGACAGAGAGAGAGAGGAGAGAGAGAGGGAGGGAGAGGGGTAGAGTGCTGGATGGGTGATGGAGTTGCTTCTCGAAGATGGTGGGAGAGGCCTACTAGACAAACTGAGGGTGGAACTACAATATTATCAATAAGAGTGGGGATGTGTTTCTGTGTGTGCCTGTGCGTGATAGATCTGTCGGGACGCATCCATGGATGATGAAGGGGAACCATGTGTTTGGTAAGCAAACCTAACTAGATCGGTAGATCAATTGTTGTTTGTCAGAGGAAGGGAGAGACATAACTAATAAGGTAGATCGATCGACGCGTGGGGAAAACGAGTTATAAGGACCTAACTAGCTATATATATAGAGGGTGATCGGTCGGTGTACGTCCATTTGTTAGAGGCAAATTAAGGCCCGGCGAGATGGATAGACAGAGAGAATGGAGTTAGGAGGTGGTGCGAGAGGCCCAGCTACTAGCTAGATAGGGGGAGGAGTGTGTGGTTGTGAGATCGATGAAAAGAGGGGCGAGAGTATACATGTGTGTGGGACCGTATGAGAGACACGAGGCAAGGACACATAAAGGAGGAGATTGAAGGTGCGTGTGTATGTTGTAGGCAGACATCGTTGGAGAGGTTTATCGATCGGTGTGTGTCCAAAAGGAGTTGTGGAGACTGTGGGAGAACGACCTAAAGAAAAAAATGAATGTGCGCGATGGATAGAATGCTGAGGGAGGGGGAGGGTGAGGAGGGTGTGTGCATGCACGAGAGAAAGTTAGTGGTAGCTACAAAGGTTAGAGGATTGTGTGGGTGTAAGAGACTAACAAAGATCATAATTTGATATGAAAGTGGATTCATAAATTTGAATAGGAGATCACAGTGTTTTCAACATATGCTTGCATGAATGTGGTTTTGCACATGTTATACCATAATGTGATAATGCATGGCATTTGCAACTCACAGCTAAATGTCAAACAATCTAAACCATACTATACATCGAACAATCTTACATTTTATTTGAATTTGTGATAATGTGTGGCATTTGCAGCTTACATCTAAATATCGAACAATCTAAACAATGTTATATATCGAACATTCTCACATTTTATTTGAATTTGTGGTAATGTGTGGTGTTTGCAACTCACATCTAAATACTTGTAGGCGTAGGGGGCGGGGCACCATACATAATGTGATAAACACATTATACATATGAGACATGGTTTAGATTATGAAGATCTAGCTAGAGCTTGAAATGTACTATGATTTGAAATCAACATAAAGTGGATTCAAAAAATCAAGTTCGAGTTCATATAGTACACATAGTTCATATGTAACTCGAGACTAATCATGTGGTATGCTGTGAAGATAATACACAAACGATGGTTTAACTTGACAATATTGATGATTGTAGATCTTATTAAAACAGAGAAATGAATTCAAATGCTTTGACTTCACAACAATCATTATTGTAGATCTTATTCAAATAGAGAAACGAGTTCAAATTTAGTTCATATTGAAGCGGTAGTATATACGTTTGGAATGCACTAAAACGTTCATTTGAGTAGTAGGTTGCATGCATTATACACGTAGCGAAATATTTTAATTGAACATAACATGAATTCAATGTTTTGAATGACATTTGTAGTGCGAATTGATTTGGTACAGTACACGTTAGGCTTGTCCGGAAATTTCAACCCGCGCCTTGTTAGCCCGAAATATTTAAGATATATCTTTGTCTCGTTGTGCTCCGACAACACCCTCCATCTCAACCCGCGCCTTGCTATTCCAAAATTACAACGCGCGTGAAAACTCCCACCTCCTGTGAAATCCCGACACGCGAAATGCCCGTGATACCCCTGAACCGAAAGAACCGCCTCAAATCGGTGGGGGTACTTTCATAACTTACCCCACATTTCGGACAAGCGCGTCCCTAAGCCATGGTTCCCCACTCCCATCCCATCTGTCCACCCACTCGTACACCGAGGCCGGGAAAACCCGCGAAGCCCCATACCCTCCTCCGTCCGCCACCCAGCCGGAGCCTCTTCCCCGACGATGTCGTCCATAGCAACACCTCAGCGTCCCTCATCCAACGTACCTGATGAGGATCTGTCGTTGATCTGGTCGTCCCGCTGGTTCAGCCACCCCGTCCTCCACCTCCAAGGAGCTGCCTCGACGTTCCCCTCATCTTTCGCGCCACCTCCATTCCCACACCGACGTCTTCACCTGCACCAGCAGAAGAGCATCATCATCACCGTTTCCTCGGATGAAGTTGCGGCCTAATCGGCGCCACCAAAGAGGTTGTACACTAATCGCCGCATTTTCTTCTTGATTTGATCTCACGGTGTTGTCGGCGCTTGGTCCCGAGCCGACACAGCGCGGCTCCATCCACGGCGGCGTCGCCGGCCACTTCCTCCACGGCGTCGCTCCCTCGGCGGCGACGTCCACATCAGTAGGAGCTGCTGCTGCTTTAGCTCTCACTCGCACTGCTGCTCTACTCTTGCTCTTGGTCCCCTGCCTTGTCTGCTCTTGCTCTTGCTCACGCTGCTGCTCTCGCTCTTGCTCTTGCTTGCAATGCTGCTCCGATTTAGCTACACTTCAGTCGACTGAATCGACTTTTGGGTCAGTCGATTTTTAGGGGGTGGGGGGCTCGCCGGAGTTAAAAAAGAACCAGCCGCAGCAGGGAGGGGGGCTCGCCGGAGAGGTACCCCACTGTCTATCTTAGGGTTCAGGGTGGGGCGGTGGCGGGGCGGTGGCGTGGGGATCGCTGGAGAAAAAGCTCGGCATGGGGGGGGCCTAGAGGGATGGCCGGGGCGGCGGCAGACCGGTGGTGGGGAGTGTTTTCGGGGCGGGCGGGGTGGCGGGGGGCAGCTGTTTGGCCGGTGGTGGCTGGCGGCTCAGGGGGGTGGAGGTTGAAGATGAACTGCAGCCCTTGATTTCGTATCCAACGGCTGCAAAATCGACTGACCAGAGATGAAAAAATTAGTCGACTGACGTGTAGCCTCACCTCTAGTGCGTTCAGTTTCGACAGTAAAATTCAGTTTCGACAGCAAAATTCAGTTTCGACAGTTAAGTTCAGTTTCGACAGTTAAATTCAGTTTCGACAGTTAAGTTCAGAGATGAGCGGCTGATGTACTTTACATCTAGCACTTTGTGGTTATGTATTTTATGTCATCTATTGGAGATGCTATTAGAATTCCACTTAGGTTAATGTTGTTTCTCTTGTCCTGCTTCAGCCTCGGCGTCGTACAACTCACCGGAGCTGCTCCAACGACGAAACCCTCCATCACAGCGGAGTAGTACCTCGGGCTCCATCTCCAGACGCCTAAGATATTCTTCCCCTCCTCCGACAGCCAAGTCAGCCGGAGCATCCTCACCGGCCAACCCAATCACGCTGAGATCGACATGGCTTCGCCAAAGAGGTTGTACACTTGTTGCATCTCTTTTTTACTCTACATGTTATATATATTGTCCACTGAGCACACGGAGTAACAGGAAATACGATTATTTTATCCTACTATATGACAAGCAGTGAGGTACCAGGCAACTTAGCTATCCGTGATGGACTCTCTTGAACGCCATCATTATTTATCTCTGCGCGTTTGAGCTGTGCATTTGTCCATGGCCCTGGGAGCTGAGCTAGTAGGGCAGTGGCCTAGGTCCAAAGTAATAGAAGTAGCAAAAAAACATTTTTTAGTGTAGGCTTTTCCTTGCTCAAGCCTGCCTACTAGAATCGCCAGTGCTTGAAAGGAAAAGTGAATGAAAAACATAGGAATTGGAAAGTTTCCTATGGCACTACTTTTCATGAATTTGGTGCAAAGGAATGGAGCAAAGTAAAACTGTAGGATTTGTTCCTTTAGTGTCTCCTTGAAAGAAAAACCATAGGAAGTTTAATTTCCACTTGTCCTCCTTTTCAAATTCCTATTCATGAAGCACAAGACTAAGAGATAGTAGCATAATAGCATTATAACCATACATTTTCTTGTGGTTTGACTTAATCTCACCATGCTTCTTTGCATCCTGTGTTGTTCCAATTCTTGTGAACCAAACACCCAGATTGGCAGAAATCCTGTGCTTTTAAATTCTCTATTTTGCACGTGCATTCCTATCCTATTCCTGTCTATTTCCTATCCCTGCATTGTTAGAATCCTCAAATTCAAACAAGCCCTTACACAATTACTTCTGTTATAGATATGTGTCAAAGAAAACCTTGTGTGGTTTGTCCTGCTCCTGCGGTGCTGTGTTCCACCCCAGCTCAGCTGCTTCAACGACGGAAGGGTTCGGCACAGCAGGGATTCGCTCTCCAGACTATCTTTTGCCTCCTCAGATCTTCTTCCCCGCCGCCGGCAGCCACGACAACTGCATTACCATCATCAACTAAGCAGATGACCTTGAGGACTACACGGGTCCGCAAGAGAGGTCGCACTCTACCGTGTGTGCTTACGTTATGCATCGCTTAATATGATGACATGCTACTTTATCATCGTGTTCACCTAATAGACTCCGAGTCAGGTCCAAACTTATGCTGAAACTTGAGTTTTTAAATGGTTGTCGGGTACATATTGGGGCAGCAATCAGTACTATCTGTCTACTATCTGGTTAATCTCGGGTGTCTACTATGAGTTTCATGTTGGGTGCAAAGAAACATTAAAGGAGCCATTATCTGTATTTTTAACTAAAGCTATTATCTGCCTGCTATCATTGGTTTTGGGTCTATCCACAGTTTGCTACCATCACTCTGGATTTGTGCATGCACTCCTTACATAATCTCACTATGTTTTATTTCTATGCATGTCAGTTATTGTACACAATGGAACTGAACATGTAGAGCAAAAGAGACGAGCCTTGTGTGGCAATAAAATTTCATGCAGACGTTGCTCCATGGTGGGCGCAAAGGCAGCCCCCCTCCAGCCATTTCAGATCGTAATCAAGAGGAAGATAACTGTTCTGAGGGGGATTCAGAAGCAGAAGACCACTCCTATTTACCCCATGAGGTCTTTGCTCTAACTTGGCATGCTGATGTTGGTAATATCATGCATATGGTGCCTTGCATTGCTTACTGTATACATCAAAGATGTCATTTGATTAGTTTAGACATGCTTTGTGTCAATGCCATCTGTTTTGTTTCTTTATCGTATATGTGAATCATGCAATGCCATCTTGTTTAGCCAAGCATCATATATGTGAATTTTGCAATGCCACCCTGGTTAGCCAGTCATCTTATATGTGAATTATATCATGACATCATTTTTTATTACGTGTTAAATTTGTCAACAATTTTAGTACATTCAATTACTCTTCCTGTGCATCAGCCATTCGTCACGGTCATGGAAAAATCTGGAGTGGAAACAAGGTCTTCAGAGCAGACAATGCTATCTGACGAAGCGGATGTCTTGCTGGTTACAGATAGCTCCTCAAAGGAGGATTCAGAGACAGATGACCAGTCCTATCCCCCCCCCCCCGAGGTGCATGCTCTAACTTGGCAGGGTTATGTTGCTCATATCGTGCGTATGGTATCTTGCATTGCTATGTCATTTGCTTAGTTTAGACATGCTTTGTGTCAATGCCACCTGTTTAGTTTCTAATTGCCATACATGTGAATTATGCAATGCCATCTTGTTGCAAGACATTATATATGTGAATTATGCAATGCTATCTTGTTGCAAGGCATTATATATGTGAATTATGCAATGCCATCTTGTTGCAAGACATTATATATGTGAATTATGCAATGCTATCTTGTTGCAAGGCATTATATATGTGAATTATGCAATGCCATGCTGTTTAGCCAAGCGTCATATATGTGAATTATATCATGCTGTCCTTTTTTTGTATTCTCATTGCTTTTGTCGACAATGTTTGTATATTCAACTGCTCTTCCTGTGCATCAACCATTTGAATTGGTGATGGAGAAATCTGGAGTGAAAACAAGGTCTTCAGAGTAGACAATGCTACCTGCTAAAGCAGATATCTTGCTAGTTGCAGATAGCTCTTCAGAGGCAGATGACCAGTCCTATTATCCCCCTGAGGTGTATGCTCAAACTTGGCAGGGTAATATTACTCATATCATGCATATGTTGTATTGCAATGCTTAGTTTTTACATCATATACACGATATTGAATGCCATCTCCTTAGTTGACACATCATATATGCGATTGCCCTCTGCTCACTTCCTTAGTATATAAATCATATATTTGAATTATATCATCCCATGATATTTACATAGACAACATGTATCTGAATTATGGCATGCCAACCCATTTTCTAAAGACATAATATAGTTATATCATCTCATCCTGTTTACATAGTCATCATATTTTGAATTATGTCATTCTATCCGTGAATTATATCATGCCATCATGTTTCCATCGACGGCATGTTTGTGATTTATGGCATGCCAACCACTTTAATAGACACATCGTATAGTTATATCATGTCATCCTGTTTACATAGTCATCATATTTTGAAGTATGTCATTCTATCATGTTTAGTTAGACATCATACATGTGAAATTGTGTCATGCTATCATGTTTAATTAGCCATCATATATGTGAAATTATGTCCTGCTATTCTGTTTGGTTAGACCACATAAATGTGAATTATTTCATGCCCTGTTTTCTTCCCTACTATCCTTTGCACCTGTCTATCTTACAATGTCTGTACATTCAATTACTTTTCTTGTTTATCAGCCATTTAAATTGGAGGGGGTGATGGCAGTATCTGTGGGAGTAAAAACACGGTCTTCAGAAAAGATCGTGCTACCTTTCGATGGAGATAGAACCACGGTTGTACTTGCCCAAGAACCAGCCCCACCACACATAACCCAGACTCACGCAGATTGTACCCCTACCCAGTTGGACAGAGAACCAGCTACACCCCTTCAAACCCCAACCCCAGCAGATAGTAACCCACTTCCCGTTGACACAACACCGTCTCCACCACCGAGCACCCAAACACGAGCAGTTAGTAAGGCAACTGCAGTCCCCAAAGCATGAGGACCACCACTCCGAACCCCAAGTCAACGCTTAAAGCAGAAGAAGAATTGTTCTTAGGTCAGGTTCCGTAGCTATGGTTCATACTACTTTGCTCTTGCATCACTGTATTTACTCATACCAACTAATTTCAAATTTGAAGGATGCAATTGAAACTCCAATGGTGCAACAGGTATGTTTTAAACCTTTTTCTTTAACGTGTTTGCTGTTGTAACTTGCTCTATGTTGATTTCAGTTTCGATTGAATAAACAGTTATGTTCTCATGCCATGCACAGTACAAGTGTTGTTATTGCTGTGTAGTTTCCCACACTTATATTCTATCTATGCTGCTTTGTCTTAAATAGATATGATTCGAACTATATCTATCTTGATTTGGCACGATAAACTAGAATGATATAGACCATACTGAGGGAGTCCTGGGTTAGGGGGTCCTCGGGCAGCCGGACTATATACTTTAGCCGGATTGTTGGACTATGAAGATACAAGATTGAAGACTTCGTCCCATGTCCGGATGGGACTCTCCTTGGCGTGGAAGGCAAGCTTGGCGATACGGATACATAGATCTCCTCCCTTGTAACCGACTCTGTGTAACCCTAGCCCCCTCCGGTGTCTATATAAACCGGAGGGTTTAGTCCGTAGGACAACAACAATCATACCATAGGCTAGCTTCTAGGGTTTAGCCTCTACGATCTCGTGGTAGATCAACTCTTGTAATACTCATATCATCGAGATCAATCAAGCAGGAAGTAGGGTATTACCTCCATCGAGAGGGCCCAAACCTGGGTAAACATCGTGTCCCCCGCCTCCTGTTACCATCCGCTTTAGACGCACAGTTCGGGACCCCCTACCCGAGATCCGCCGGTTTTGACACCGACATTGGTGCTTTCATTGAGAGTTCCACTGTGCCGTCACCGTAAGGCTTGATGCCTCCTTCGATCATCGGCAACGATGCGGTCCAGGGTGAGGTTTTCCTCCCCGGACAGATCTTCGTATTCGGCGGCTTCGTACTGCGGGCCAACTCGCTTGGCCATCTGGAGCAGATCGAGAGCTACGCCCCTGGCCATCAGGTTATGTAACATCCCAAATTTTCAATTTGGAATGTTATACATTAGATCATCATTGCATTGCATATTTTATTGCATTTTGGCAAATCCTCGAAAATCCTAAGCAACTCAAGGACCCTCGGAGAGAGTTGGGGATTTTCCCGGTTTTCATATTTGATTTTTATCAAATAATGAAACGAGGATTTTTGGTTTAATTTATTTTTTCCTCCGAAAAATATTTCGTATTAAAATATATGAGAGGAGAAAATATAACTTCTCCAAAATAATTGAAATACTGGAGGAAAAATATTAAAATCAAATATTTGATTTTATTCGGATTTTATTTGCATTAGAAAAATTGCATGTTTTCAAAACTGCATTTTTGGGCCAAGAAATTGTTCGTCCCGTTCTAATTATTTTAATTAGACAGTGAAAATTTGTTTTGGCATTTATGGATTTTTATTTATTTTTCTACTATTTTTTTTAGGTTCGGCGATTTTTTTTTTAAAACGCGCGAGCGCCGACTGGGCCGAAGCCCAGCCCGCCGCCCGAGCCGTCCCCGACCTGGAGACCGCCGCTGCCCGAGTCCCGCTCGTCGCCGCCGCCCCTTGCCCCTCCCCCAAGGCAGCACCCCCCCTCATATATACTCCCCACCCCGTCGTCGCCCTCACCTCATCCCGTTCCCCGCCTCGACCGAAGCCACCGACGCCGGAGAAGCCCGACGCCAGAGCCGAGTCGCCGCCGCCGAAGGAGCTCGCCGCCCGGAGCCCGAACGCCGCCGCCCGCCTCCCCGAGCCCCGCCGCCCCTCGTCGCACCCTCCGAGCCCCGCCGGAGCCCGTCCCGAGCCCCGCCGGAGTTGCCCCGACGAGGTAGCCGCAGCCGTCGCCGACCGTCCGTTTTTTTTTTCAAAAACCGCCTCGGTTTATTTTTTTCGAAACCCTAGGTTTATTTTTTTATTAGATCGGTTTATTTTTTTCGGTTTGGTTAGTTAGTGAACGTTCGCCGATCCGTTCGTTTTAACGAACGTGTTCGCCAGATAGTCGTAGTTAACGAACGTCCGTTCGTTTAACTGTTCGTCAGTTTTATTTTTCGTCGGATTATCCGCGATTTTCCCAGATCGCGATTCCTGATCTGTTTTTCGTTTTAGTTTATCTTTTCGCTCGTTTATCGGAATCAGGCGATTCAAGCGCCTAGAGTTTCGTCTCGAAATTCTCTTTCCATCTAACCTACTCAAACAAGTTTTTGCTATTGTAAAATTTGACTTAGATCCAGATTAGTAAACGAAGCTTGTTTCTTTCGCCGATTGACTTTCGTTGCTTCGTTTGATTTGATTCTTTTTGCAAACCGGACTTCTTAAGTTGAACTTTCTGGTTAGTTCTTTATTTGAGTTTTACCTGTGCATTAGATGAGTGCTTATTGTATGCTTGTTTGTTTGCGATAGAGTACCCGGAGTGCGCCGCTTGCTACTTCGAATCTCTAGGTTTCACGGATCATCAGCAAGGCAAGTAACACTTTGATCATACCTCTTTTACTACCCAGTTTTATTGCATTAGATCAACCCTCAAACATTGCATGGTTAGGATCTAATTAAACTATGGGAATTGGGAAGTAGTTGAGGTAGTACCTATCACCTGTTTTTTATCAAAACCCTTGGGAGTTACTTCTACGTTCGCTCATATTGCTATGCTATGCTAGTAGACGTGGATCGGGTTTGAGTGTTACCATGACAGATGTGAGATTGTTAATCAATGGTTAACCTTAAGGTGGCAACTAAAACTCACATCTGGGTGGATTGAGGTACCTGGGTATTCCAGGATTGCCTGTTTTTCTTTTGGACCGCCACCCAGGTTCAAAGGGATCATGAGATTATTCATGCTAGAAACTTCCGTGTGCAGCCACAAGCTATTATGGGCTCTAGCATAGTTGAGTAGGTTACATGATCTCTTGAAGAGGTGGGCTAGCAGATGTAGGGGAAAGTAGGTGTAACTGTCCACCCGGAGTAAAGAGTTATTGTTTCTGAAAGACTGTGTCTCGGTCATCCGTTTCTCAAACATCATGTAGTGCGAGAATCAAGCGGAGGCGATCGAGTCTTGTGGGGAAAAGTGCACAAACCTCTGCAGAGTGTATAAACTAATCATGGTTAGCCGTGTCCCCGGTTATGGACATCTTGAGTATCTAGTATCTGGATTATCATGTGAATCTCATCATGTTACTTTAATTAATTTTGTTGGGTTAATGATGATACTTAATTGGGATTGAGAATGCTGTCAACCATTCTCAATGTTTAACAACCACCATGATAGTTAAATAAAATTTATTCCTTTGCTGTAGGGAAAAATTGGCTTTTCGCAAAACTGTAACCATAGAGCCTTCTACCAGCCATATATGCATGTAGTATAGCATTATTATGTTCATTACTCTCTATGTGTTACATTGCCAGCATATTCCATGTGCTGACCCGTTTTCGGGCTGCAACATTTCATGTTGCAGACTTTTCAGACGACGAGTAAGGTGCCTTAGGTCGTGGTCTTATACTCAGTGATGCCGTTGGAGTTGATGGACTCACTTATCTTCCAAGTCTTCCGCTGTTATCGTATTTAGATGGCCTTAAGCCATATTTGTCATACTTATTTCTCTCTTGAGATACTCGATGTAATAAGTGTGTGATTGCTACTCTGTTATAAATCCTCCAAGTACTGTGCGTGTCAGCATTACTGATCCAGGGATGACACTGGTGCACAGCAGCACAGACTGTTTGAGGTCTGGTCGCTACAAAGGTGGTATCAGAGCACACGCTGACTGTAGGACATGACCACTAAGCTTAAACCCTAGAACACTACTCTCTTCTCATTTCTGACTCCTCTCCACTTTCTACTCTTTTAGGAATGGCGGATGCAAGGAACAAGTTCATGCAACCGGATGAAGATACACCTTTTGGACGACACTTGAAGGAAGTCACTAAGTACCTGAACATCGGAATACCAAGCTTCACCGGGACTTACAAAGCCACACTACCAGAAGAGGAGCGCTGGAAGATTCAAGTTCAAGTTCCAGGAAGGACGTTTATGCCAGTCACTGAGCCTATAGAGTTTTCCTTTGATGCACCAACCTGGAGTTTAGGGAAGAGCATGGCAGCCCACATCTCTATGGGACGCATTGGAGAAGTCTACCACAGGGAGCTTAAGGATACTATTTATCAGATTTGTGGACGCCGAGATGAGCAATGGGAGATGATCAGCACCAAGAAGGATGGATCAATTGCAGCTTTCATCCAGGAGCAAAACCAACACATTCGTCGCCAGGAGAACCAGATGTGCGCAGACATGATAGATCTGAAGAAGGCATTGACCAAGATCACGGAGTTGGAGGAAGAACTCAAGGCTACACGCGAGGATTATATGGAGGAAATCGTCGCACTAGTGAGGAAGAACGACGACCTGATAAAGAAGATCGGAGTATTCATGGGAGACCCAGCACCAGGAGGAGAGATGACGATTCTACTTGCCCGGATAACTACATCATCATCGACGACACCGACTCGGACCCCAGTGAAGATGACTTTGTTGATGAAGCTGGAGCAGATATCATGGAGTCTTTGACCGATCAAAATTTCTAGTAGACCACCATATCAGTAGTAGTATTCTCCATGTATATAGTATAGTCCGAGCACTTTGTAACGATAGTTAGATCGATTGTATGCCTTGTTTGATTGAGTGATATTGATTGTGTTTGTCTCATGAGCATATGGGTAGTGTTTTCCCTCTAGACCTCATTCTATTCTAAATTCTCATCTTTTCTAAACCTATCAGATGCCTCCGAGACGCGACACCGGATTTGTTTTCCCACCGGAGATCACTCAGTTGATTCAGCAGCAGAATGCCCTGATGCAAGTGTTAGTACAGAACCAAGGCAACAACAACAACAACAACCCACCACCACCACCTGTTGATCACTTAGCCCGTTTCTTGAGGTTGAATCCCCTTGATATGTATGAATGGATTTGTGGATAAGTTTAAGTTGCCCACCAAAGTTCTCAGAACACCTATGTTAGTAACCTCGCCAGGAGCAGAGTATATGGCAAGCCAAGGATGTTTTCAGATGCCATTGGCCATAGGTAGGCATGTTTTCCCCTCAGACCTAATAGTTTTGGAGTCGCATGGATTGGATGTGATATTAGGCATGGATTGGTTATCGATGTATGGGGGAAACATCGATTGCGCCAGTAAGACGATTTTGCTTACCACCCCAGAAGGAAGAAGGATTAAGTATGTATCCCGGCATGTGCCGAAGAGGACTCAAGTAAATTCCTTATCAGGAGTTGTACAGGAAGAAGTACCAGTGGTGAAGGATTACCTGGATGTATTTCCAGAAGAGTTGCCAGGCATGCCACCAGATAGAGACATAGAGTTTTTGATTGAACTTTTGCCAGGCACAGGGCCGATATCTAAGAGACCGTACAGGATGCCCGCTAAGGATTTGGAGGAAATTAAGAAGCTGATTAAGGAGTTACTGGATAAAGGCTATATTCGCCCAAGTTCTTCACCTTGGGGATCACCCGTACTTCTAGCGGAGAAGAAAGATGGATCGTTGAGGATGGTTGTTGATTATCGAGGATTGAATGAAGTGACCATCAAAAATAAGTACCCACTGCCGATGATCAATGATTTGTTTGACCGATTACAAGGAGCTAAGGTATTTTCCAAGATCGATCTACGATCAGGATACCATCAGTTGAAGATTCGAGAGCAGGATATACCTAAGACGGCTTTTACCACCAGGTATGGGCTATATGAGTATACCGTTATGTCATTTGGTCTGACTAACGCACCTGCCTATTTCATGAACCTGATGAACAAAGTGTTTATGGAGTTTTTGGATAAGTTCGTCGTAGTGTTCATTGATGACATTTTGGTCTACTCAAAGAACGAAGAGGAGCATAAGGAGCATTTGCGTTTGGTACTTGAGAAGCTCAGAGAACATCAGCTATACGCCAAGTTCAGCAAATGTGAGTTTTGGCTGAAGGAAGTTGGATTCCTCGGACATGTTATATCCGGAGAAGGAATAGCAGTAGACCCCACCAAAGTCGACACAGTAACAAGCTGGGAATCACCCACGTCAGTTGGAGAAATCCGGAGTTTTCTTGGACTTGCAGGATACTACCGGAGGTTCATTGAGAATTTCTCGAGGATTGCTAAGCCCATGACAGAGCTGTTAAAGAAGGACACCAAGTTCAATTGGACTGAGGAATGTGAAGCTAGTTTCCAAGAGTTGAAGAAACGTTTGGTTACATCACCAGTGTTGATTCTGCCAGATCAACGCAAGGATTATGAAGTATATTGCGACGCTTCACGTCGAGGACTTGGAGCAGTGCTAATGCAGGAGGGAAGAGTTGTTTCATATGCTTCACGACAACTTAAACCCCATGAGAAGAATTATGCCACCCATTATTTGGAGTTAGCAGCCGTAGTACATGCGTTGAAGACATGGAGACATTTTCTCGTCGGAAACCACTGTGAGGTGTACACGGATCACAAGAGTTTGAAGTACATTTTCACGCAGAAGGAGTTGAATCTCAGGCAAAGGAGATGGTTGGAGCTCATTAAGGATTATGATATGAGATTGCAGTATCACCCCGGGAAGGCTAACGTAGTAGCAGATGCGTTGAGCCGCAAGAGCCATGTCAACACACTCATGACCGGAGAGTTACCGAAATTATTAGCCAAGGATCTTCGCGAGCTATGTTTGGAGATAGTTCCAAGAGGCTATTTAGCAACGTTGGAGATTCAGTCTACCTTGATGGAAAAGATCAGGGAAGCTCAGAAGACAGACAAGGAAATTGACGAGATAAAGAAAAGGATGAGTAAAGGAAAAGCCAAGGGATTTCGTGAGGATGAGCACGATACCTTATGGTTTGAGGACCGCGTTTATGTGCCCAATGATCCGGAGATCAGGAAGTTGATCTGGCAAGAGGCCCATGATTCACCGTATTCGATTCACCCAGGAAATACCAAGATGTATTTGGATTTGAAGGATACTTTCTGGTGGACCGGAATGAAGAAGGATATTGCAAAGTATGTAGCAGTTTGTGATGTGTGTCAGAGAGTGAAGGCAGAGCATCAGAAGCCAGCAGGATTGCTACAGCCATTGCCGATACCCGAATGGAAATGGGATAAACTAGGCATGGATTTTATCACGGGATTGCCCAGGACTCGTTCAGGCTATGACTCAATATGGGTTGTAGTCGATCGTTTGACGAAAGTAGCTCATTTCATCCCAGTGAAGACCACTTACACCAGTGCTAAGTTGGCAAAGATATACATGACCAGGATCGTATGTCTGCATGGAGTTCCGAGGACCATTGTATCAGATAGAGGAACCCAGTTTACTTCAAAGTTTTGGAATCAGTTACATGAAACTTTGGGTACCAGGCTAGAGTTCAGTACAGCCTTTCACCCACAGACAGACGGACAGACCGAGAGAGTCAATCAGATTTTGGAAGATATGCTGAGAGCTTGTGCGCTAGATTATGGATCTAGTTGGGACGACAATTTGCCGTATGCAGAGTTTTCTTACAACAACAGTTATCAAACCGGTTTGAAGATGGCCCCTTCGAAGCTTTATACGGAAGGAGGTGTAGAACACCATTGTTATGGGACGAAGTTGGAGACCGCCAGTTGTTTGGACCAGACTTGATTAAGGAGTCAGAACAGAAGGTGAAATTGATTCGCGATAGGCTCAAGGTAGCCCAGTCCAGGCAGAAGAGTTATGCGGATTCTAAACGCAAGGAGACAGTTCACGAAGTCGGAGACAGAGTTTACCTACGAGTATCACCACTTCGAGGAGTTAAGCGCTTTGGAGTTAAAGGAAAGTTATTGCCACGTTTTGTAGGACCATACAAAATTTTGGAGCGTATGGGAGAAGTTGCTTACAAACTGGAATTGCCTGAAGGATTGTCAGGAGTTCATGATGTATTTCACGTTTCCCAGTTGAAGAAGTGCCACGCAGGGATGGCTGAGATACCACTGAGAGATACGGTGCCATGGGAAGCGATTCAGCTGGATACTGACTTGACCTATGAGGAGAAACCAGTTAAGATTCTTGAGTATGCCAGCCGAGTCACCCGCAGCAAGGTTATCAAGTTTTGCAAAGTTCAGTGGAGTCACCATACCGAGGACGAAGCCACCTGGGAGCGAGAGGAAGATCTACGGAAGAACCACTCTCACCTATCTCCTAGCCAACCCGAATCTCGAGGGCGAGATTCATCTTAAGGGGGTAGGTCTGTAACATCCCAAATTTTCAATTTGGAATGTTATACATTAAATCATCATTGCATAGCATATTTTATTGCATTTTGGCAAATCCTCGAAAATCCTAAGCAACTCAAGGACCCTCGGAGAGAGTTGGGGATTTTCCCGGTTTTCATATTTGACTTTTATCAAATAATGAAACGAGGATTTTTGGTTTAATTTATTTTTCCCTCCGACAAATATTTCGTATTAAAATATATGAGAGGAAAAAATATGACTTCTCCAAAATAATTGAAATACTGGAGGAAAAATATTAAAATCAAATATTTGATTTTATTCGGATTTTATTTGCAATTTTATTTGCATTAGAAAAATTGCACGTTTTCAAAACTGCATTTTTGGGCCAAGAAAATGTTCATCCCGTTCTAATTATTTTAATTAGACGGCGAAAATTTGGTATGGCATTTTTGAATTTTTATTTATTTTTCTACGTTTTTTTAGGATCGGAAAAATCATTTTTTTTAAACGCGCGAGCGCCGACTGGGCCGAAGCCCAGCCGCGCGTCCCAGCCCGCCGCCCGAGCCGTCCCCGACTTGGAGACCGCCGCCGCCTGAGTCCCACTCGTCGCCGCCGCCCCTTGCCCCTCCCCCAAAGCAGCACCCCCCTCATATATACTCCCCACCCCGCCGCCGCCCTCACCTCACCCCGTTCCCCGCCTCGACCGAAGCCGCCGACGCCGGAGCCGAGTCGCCACCGCAGAAGGAGCTCGCCGCCCGGAGCCCGAACGCCGCCGCCCGCCAACCCTCGACGTCGCCCGTCGCCTCCCCGAGCCCCGCCGCCCCTCGCCGCACCCCCCGAGCCCCGCCGGAGCCCGTCCCGAGCCCCGCCGGAGTTGCCCCGACGAGGTAGCCGCCGCCGACCGTCCGTTTTTTTTCAAAAACCGCCTCGGTTTATTTTTTATTAGATCGGTTTATTTTTTCGGTTTGGTTAGTTAGTGAACGTTCGCCGATCCGTTCGGTTTAACGAACGTGTTCGCCGGATAGTCGCAGTTAACGAACGTCCGTTCGTTTAACTGTTCGTCAGTTTTATTTTTCGTCGGATTATCTGCGATTTTCCCAGATCGCGATTTCTGATCTGTTTTTTGTTTTAGTTTATCTTTTCGCTCGTTTATCGGAATCAGGCGATTCAAGCGCCTAGAGTTTCGTCTCGAAATTCTCTTTCCGTCTAACCTACTCAAACAAGTTTTTGCTACTGTAAAATTTGACTTAGATCCAGATTAGTAAATGAAGCTTGTTTCTTTTGCCATTTGACTTTCGTTGCTTCGTTTGATTTGATTCTTTTTGCAACCGGAGTTCTTAAGTTGAACTTTCTGGTTATTACTTTATTTGAGTTTTACCTGTGCATTAGATGAGTGCTTATTGTATGCTTGTTTGTTTGCGATAGAGTACCCAGAGTGCGCCGCTTGCTACTTCGAATCTCTAGGTTTCACGGATCATCAGCAAGGCAAGTAACACTTTGATCATACCTATTTTACTACCCAGTTTTATTGCATTAGATCAACCCTCAAACATTGCATGGTTAGGATCTAATTAAACTGTGGGAATTGGGAAGTAGTTGAGGTAGTACCTATCACCTATTTTTTTTATCAAAACCCTTGGGAGTTACTTCTACGTTCGCTCATATTGCTATGCTATGCTAGTAGATGTGGATTGGGTTTGAGTGTTACCATGACAGATGTGAGATTGTTAATCAATGGTTAACCTTAAGGTGGCAACTAAAACTCATATCTGGGTGGATTGAGGTACCTGGGTATTCCAGGATTGCCTGTTTTTCTTTTGGACCGCCACCCAGGTTCAAAGGGATCATGAGATTATTCATGATAGAAACTTCCATGTGCAGCCACAAGCTATTATGGGCTCTAGCATAGTTGAGTAGGTTACATGATCTCTTGAAGAGGTGGGCTAGCAGATGTAGGGGAAAGTAGGTGTAACTATCCACCCAGAGTAAAGAGTTATTGTTTCTGAAAGACTGTGTCTCGGTCATCCATTTCTCAAACATCATGTAGTGCGAGAATCAAGCGGAGGCGATCTAGTCTTGTGGGGAAAAGTGCACAAACCTCTGCAGAGTGTATAAACTAATCATGGTTAGCCGTGTCCCCGGTTATGGACATCTTGAGTATCTAGTATCTGGATTATCATGTGAATCTCATCATGTTACTTTAATTAATTTTGTTGGGTTAATGATGATACTTAATTGGGATTGAGAATGCTGTCAACCATTCTCAATGTTTAACAACCACCATGATAGTTAAATAAAAATTTATTCCTTTGTTGTAGGGAAAAATTGGCTTTTCGCAAAACTGTAACCATAGAGCCTTCTACCAGCCATATATGCATGTAGTATAGCATTATTTTGTTCATTACTCTCTATGTGTTACATTGCCAGCATATTCCATGTGCTGACCCGTTTTCGGGCTGCAACGTTTCATGTTGCAGACTTTTCAGACGATGAGTAAGATGCCTTAGGTCGTGGTCTTATACTCAGTGATGCCATTGGAGTTGATGCACTCACTTATCTTGCAAGTGTTCCGCTGTTATCGTATTTAGATGGCCTTAAGCCATATTTACATACTTATTCCTCTCTTGAGATACTCGATGTAATAAGTGTGTGATTGCTACTCTATTATAAATCCTCCAAGTACTGTGCGTGTCAGCATTACTGATCCAAGGATGACACTTGTGCACAGCAGCATAGACTGTTTGAGGTCTGGTCGCTACAGGTTAGGTTTGGAAACTTGAACTATACCGCCGACATCCGCGGAGACTTGATCTTCGACGGATTCAAGCCCATGCCAGGTGCGCCGCACAATCACGACGAGCATGACTTAACTCTGCCGTCGGACAGTGTTCGGGAGATCACACCTGCAACCGCTCCGGCCCTCAATCCGGAACAAATCGCGCCATCTGAGGACGGGTGGATGGACCCCACCATGGAGGCTGCACACTTAGTGGCGATAGAGCCGAATACTGGCTTCACCTCCTACGAGACCCGTGTTGCCGAACCATTGGATTCGTCCCCGGCCATGGGCTCCGAGCCGCCTGTATCCATGCCTATCGAATCTGATTGGGCACCGATCATGGAGTTTACTTCCGCGGATATCTTTCAGCACTCACCCTTTGGGGACGTGCTAAACTCGTTGAGGTCTCTCTCCCTGTCAGGAGACCCTTGGCCGAACTATGTCCGGCTTGAATGGGATGCGGACGACGAAGAAATTCGCTCCCCACCCACCACCCACTTAGTAGCCACTTTCGACGATTTAACCGACATGCTCGACTTCGGCTCCGAAGACATCGACGGTATGGACGACGATGCAGGAGACGAACAAGAACCACCGCCCACAGGGCGCTGGATTGCCACCTCATCATATGACATATACATGGTGGACACTCGCAAAGAAGGCGATGGCGACAAGACAGCGGAGGATAATCCCTCCAAAAAGCAATCCAAGCACCGACGTCAGCGGCGCCGCTCTAAGTCCCGCCATAGCAAAAGCAGCGATACCAGCACAAGAGACAATAACGCTCCGGATAGTGCCGAAGACGATGATAATCCCCTCTAGCCGGAATTCGAGTGGGAGGATGAACAAGCTAGTCCTCCAGGATAGGCAGCAGACGGAGAATCAGAGGATGACAATTACATGCCTCTCTCCGAAGACGAGATGAGCCTCAGCGATGAAGAATTTATCGTGCCTGAGGATCCCGTCGAGCAGGAGCGCTTCAAGTGCCGGCTTGTAGCCACAACAAACAGCCTGAAGAAAAAGCAACAACAGCTTCAAGCTGATCAAGATCTCTTAGCGGATCGATGGACTGAAGTCCTGGCGGCCGAGGAATACGAACTCGAAGGCCCAACCAAGAGTTACCCAAAACGCAGGTTGCTACCCCAACTCGAGGAGGAAGCATTAAAACCTACATTACCAGCGTATGATGCGGCTGATCGACCACCTCGTGGCCGAGACAGAGGGGCATATCAGCCCGAAGTCCAGCCAGCACCCCGTCGCCAAGGCAAACAAAAACACCAAGGCCCTGGGCAACACGCGGGACCTGCGAGACGCATTAAAAAACAAAGCAGGGCATACAAGATCGATTTACGGATCACGGGGTCGCGCCCCAACGCGTGACGGTGATCGTCACGCCGGATACACTAAAAGCAAGTCCGTCCGGGCCGAATACAGCAGACAAGACTCGTATGAACTGCGTCGTGACATAGCCCGGCACAGAGGCGCCGCACACCCCCTATGCTTCACCGATGAAGTAATGGATCATGAATTCCCAGAAGGGTTTAAACCCGTGAACATTGAATCATATGATGGTACTACAGACCCCGCGGTATGGATAGAAGATTTCTTCCTCCACATTCACATGGCCCGCGGGGACGATCTACACGCCATCAAGTACCTCCCGCTAAAACTCAAAGGGCCGGCTCAGCATTGGCTGAATAGCTTGCCGGCAAACTCCATCAGAAGTTGGGAGAGCCTGGCAGATGCATCCCTGGACAATTTCCAGGGCACTTATGTGCGACCGCCGGATACTGACAATTTAAGTCATATAACTCAGCAGCCAGGGGAATCGGCCAGGAAATTCTGGACCCGGTTCCTAACTAAGAAGAACCAAATTGTTGACTGTCCGGATGCAGAGGCCTTAGCGGCATTTAAGCATAACATCCGTGACGAGTGGCTCGCCCGGCACCTCGGTCAAGAGAAGCCAAAATCCATGGCAGCCCTCACAACACTTATGACCCGCTTTTGTGCGGGCGAAGATAGCTGGTTGGCTCGTAGTAACAACACAGCAAGCAAACCTGGCTCATCAGAGGCCAGGGATAGCAACGGCAAACCACGACGCAACAAACACAAGCGCCGCAAACTTGGTGAAAATGCCGAAGATACGACAGTTAATGCCGGGTTTAGTGGCTCAAAGCCCGGTCAGCGGAAAAGGCCCCTCAAAAATAACAATTCGGGTCCGTCCAGTCTGGACCGCATACTCGATCGTCAATGCCAAATTCATGGCACCCCAGGGACGCCAGCCACCCATACTAACAAAGAATGCTGGGTCTTCAAACAAGACGGTAGGGCAGACGCCAAAAACAATAAAGGGGGGGGTCTCAAAGCGATGATGGTGATGAAGAGCCCAGATCACCGAACACAGGAGGGCAAAAGAAATTTCCCCCGCAAATTCAAACGGTGAACGTGGTAAACACCACCCAAATTCCCAAACCGGACCCGACACGCACCCCTAGGGATGCCGACCTAACGGAACCAGCCGTCACACAATATAAACTTGGGCCGGTCACCTTCAACCACGCAGATCGTTCGGTCAGCGCCAATCAGGGCAATCCAGCTGCACTAGTCCTTGACCCAATAATTAACGGGTTCCGCCTCACACGAGTCCCTATGGACGGAGGCAGCAGCCTAAACCTGCTTTATCAGGACACAGTGCGCAAGATGGGCATCGATCATTCGATGATCAAACCCACTACAGCCACTTTCAAAGGCATTATACCAGGTGTGGAAGCCAGTTGTACAGGCTCCATTGCCCTTGAGGTAGTCTTCGGATCACCAGACAATTACCGCACCGAAGAGTTAACCTTCGAAATCGTCCCCTTCCGCAGTGATTATCAGGCACTGCTCGGACGAACCACGTTCGCTCGATTTAACGCGGTACCACACTACGCCTACTGTAAGCTCAAGATGGCCGGTCCGCGCGGTGTCATCACGGTTAAGAGCAAGGCCGACCTTTCCTCCAGCAGCAACAAGTACACCGCTGCCTTAACAGCAGAAGCAATGAGCAGCACCTTGCAGCCGAACCTCGAGTCGACGGCCAGGCTCCCAGATACCGCCAAAGGACTTCGAACTACTTCGCGGCAGCATAGCCCGGCTCGTCCAGAGCTCAATTAAACACACCGGCGAAAGCCAAGATAGGCCGCATACAGCGGCTCAACCGCTCTCCGGCACACAAACATTTCTTACATTTCATTTGCAGGCACACCTTTGCGTTGACTAGGACGGGCAATATGGAGGCAACCCGAACGCGCAAGCGAATCCTTAGATGTTCCCCGCGATGACCATCCGACTATACTCCGGATCCGCACGCAGCTTCGTCTTCCCTGGTCTCAGCAGGTGCCACAGTCATATTTCTTTTCCATTATTACCTGTCTTATACGCATCGATGTACTATTCAAATAAAATATGTGGATTTGTATGACGCTTTCCTGCTTTCATTTCTTATTAAAGCTCTTTTGTCGAGTGGCATCCGTACACCGCGATATGCCTTTAAAACGTGCCAGGGGCTTCGTTTTACCCACAGCACGGCAATAAAGTCCGAACACCTTCGGGGAAGTTCGGCACCCCGAACTTATAGCATTATATGCATCAGCTCCGAATCATGTCTTGGGTCAATAGTTGGGTTTGCCCGGCTCCCATGTTTTGGTACCTTACGTTCCGCTATATCGGCTAAGGTAGCACTGGGAGAACTACTGCGATTGTGTCCCGGTTCTTCCGGACGAGGACCTCAGTAGAGAAAGCCGAAAACTGACTGTCATGATACGGCGAGAGCTGGTCAGCTGTTCGAGAGGTCATAAAATCTTTAAGGATTTCTCCTGCATAATACCATAACCAATGCAGCGTGCAATGGATCGGGTTTTCTCTGATCAGGTGCTTATAGAGCCCCTAGTACGGTATTCCAAACACCAGGGGCTGCGCCTACCTTACTAAAGCTCCTATGGCTAAGTGAGAGTGATAAAGCCCTATAGTCCGATTGCCTGGTTCGTTGTGCTGAGCACCTCCTTCGGAGGACCCAAAACTGGGATAAAGAGCACACAGGTTTATCCCGAAGACCCCCGTACTTCTTAGGTGGGGACAGAAGCCGATGACTGGCCAACTCTCAGGTTTAACATATAAAACGGCCACACAGGAGGGTAAACTTTTATATAACAGGAAATAAATAGTATAAATGACCCTGTTCAGACATTTACAAAGGACAACATGATTTGCATTCATGGAAATATAATGTCCTTGGTACATAGCTCCGCTGCAAGGTAGGATCATTTAAGGACATTTTCATAATATAATTCGGGCTTGCGGTGCTCCTTCCCCTCTAGCGGCCCTTCGGTCATCAGCTTCTCCGCATCCATCTTCCCCTAGTGCACCTTTGCGCGGGCAAAGGCCATTCGCGCACCCTCTATGCAGACCGACCGCTTGATGACATCAAGTCGGGGGCAAGCGCTTACAAGCCACTTCATGAGCCCGAAGTAGCTGCTTGGAATCAGCTTGGTGGGCCATAACCGGATAATAAAATCCTTCATGGCCAGTTCCGCCGCCTTATGTACTTCGATCAGCTGTTTCAGTTGATCGGCAAAAGGCATCGGATAATTCGGTGCCAAATACTGCGACCAGAAGAGCTTATCCGCAGTGTTCCTTTCTTCGGCCCGGTAGAATTGGGCGGCATCCGCTATGCTGCGGGGCAGCTCCGCAAACACCCCTGGAGAAATCCAAATTCAAAATCAGAAACATAATTTTCTCCTCAAAAATTTGCTTTACAAGGAGAAAGCCTTACCCGCCGCGATCTTCCTCGCCTCTTGGATCCCCTACAGGCCGCTTTGGGTTTCCCCCGGGGCATCGCTCGCGGCCTGATGCACCTTGGTGAGTTCGGATTCTTTCTCCGTTAAACTCTGCTCCAAGGTCTTGCATTTCTTCACGGCCTGTTGCAGCTCCTGCTCAGCTTTAATTACCCTGGCCTCGTACTTCTCACGGAGGGCCTGCTCTGCGGCTGCCTTTTCCTCGGCCTTGGCCACAGCCTTCTTAAGAGCCTCGACTTCGGTTATCATCCCTAGAGAAAATCAGGGAACACATTCTATAATACTGAAAATTTGATCGCACTAAACGCGAACAAGACTTGTGCATACCCTGTTTATCTCCCAACTGCATTTTCAACTGGCCAAGTTCTTCTTTGGCCCGCTCCAGACTTTGATTCAGTCTGGAGACTTCCGCAGTATGGGAGGCAGCAGCCGCTACAGACGCCTGCTTATAACAGAAGAGAAATAGATGTCATTCAATGAGTCTTCCTGCAAACATAAATTTGATCCTCTGTCCGGTTTCTTCTTTCACCGAACAGTGTATCAGGGGCTACTATCCATACTATGACACTCTTCGAAAAACATACCTCAAAACCTTTTATAAGGCTGATACAAGCTCCATTCAGTCCACTCTCTGCAGACTGAATCTTCTCAATCACCGCACCCATAAGGGCACGGTGTTCATCGACGATGGAGGCGCCCTTCAGCGCCACCAACAAAGCATCCAACGCCTCTAGTTGGACAGAGGTTGCTGGTATACCCCCTCCAGCTGAGAGAGGCCACCTGCTTGATTCTGGAACCGTATTGGTCTCCGGAACTGCATCCGGCTGGGAGCTGAATTCAAGATGGCCCCCGTTGTCAGCTCCCATGGGAATCTGCTCCCCCATGTGTTTGGCCCCTGAAGTTTGACCTCCAGGCGCCGCCTTAACGGTCTTTCCCTCTCCTCCTGGGTCGGGGTCCCTCTGGGACGAAGCCTCGGTGGCATTCACTTGTTCGAAAGAAGGGGCCTTCGGGGGCGTCCCACTTTCCATAGCATCCGAGCTCAGCGAATCCTCTGATGAGGATTGTTCGGTACGGGACCTCGCCGGACTATAAAACATATGGCTCAGGTTAAAATATTACGCCATGATGAGTCTGGACGCATAAGCATGTTCGGACTGTATATACTCACGGGTTCACCAGGGGCTGGGCCCTGGGGTCCCACACCGGGCTGCTGTCGGTGGCGGCAGCGGACTCCTCCGGGAGAGGAGCTTCTCCCCTTTTGGGCGACTCGGCCTCCAAGTGTGTGGAGGCCGTCCTCTTCTTTCTTTCCCCCGCAGGGGATTCATCTTCCTCCTCCTCCTTGTCCTCTTCGGAGGCGGAACGGGCATCAGAGCCTTTGGATATTGTGTTCGAAGTGCCGCGGCGATGAAGGCCGCCCCGGGTCTTTTTGGCCTCCTTCTCGGCCGTCTTCTTCGGCACCTTGTAAGGCGCCGGGACCAGCATCTTCGTCAGAAGTGGGATGGCCGGTTCTTCGGGCAGCGGGGCCGCACAATGGATCTGCTCCGCCTTCTTCGTCTAGCCCTAGGAGAATTATGGAAAGCACATTAGGCGCTTCCCTTGGGTTATGTGGGCAAAAAGTACGATTACTCACCGAACTTGCAGGGCGGGACAGTTGGTACCCACGGTCTTTGGCGGAGTCCGGCCATCATTTGCTGGACTTGAAAAGCACCTTCCAGATGTCCTTGTGCGAGGAGCCGAAAAGCTCCCGCAAGGTTTGGTGCTTGGCCAGATCGAATTCCCATAGATTGCAAGTCCGGTGTTGACAAGGCAGGATCCGGCGAACTAACATCACCTGGACCACATTGACAAGTTCTATGTTCTTGTCTCCCATATCTCTAACACGCATCTGGAGCGTCGACAATTCATCGGACGAGGACCAGTTCAGGCCCTTCTTGACCCAGGATGTGAGCCGCAGGGGACACCGGATCGAAACTCGGGAGTAGCGGCCCATTCTGTGCCGTGCGGCTCGGTGATGTAAAACCACTGTTGTTGCCACTCCTTGACAGAATCGTTTAAGGTGCCTGTTGGCCATATAACGTTGGGCTTCTTGCTCACCATAGAGCCGCCGCACTCGGCGTGCTCACCGCACACTACCTTGGGCTTCACATTAAAAATCTTCAGCCATAAGCCAAAATGTGGCGAGATGCGGAGAAAGGCCTCGCACACGACAATGAATGTCGAGATGTTGAGGAAGGAATTAGGGGACAGATCGTGCAGATCGATCCCATAATAATACATGATGCCGCGAACGAACGGGTGGAGGGGAAACCCTAGCCCGCGGACAAAGTGAGGGAGGAATACAACCCTCTTGTGGGGTTCCGGGGTAGGAACGATCTGTCCCGCCGTCGGGAGACGATGGCTGATTTTCTTGGCCAGATACCCGGCCTCCCGAAGCTTTTTGATATCCTTCTCCCGGACGGTAGAGGCCATCCATTTGCCTCCTGCTCCGGACATTTTCGGAAGGCCTTTGTGGGCAGAGAAGATGAACGCTTGGGCGCTGGAGCTTGAGCGGAGGGGAATGGATTGGGAAGGACAAAGCGTGGGTGCGAAAGGGAGTCCTTATCCCCTTATAAAGGCAGCAGGGATTCTGCGCCTCCCCACTTGCCTAGTAAAACCTCTTATTCCCCAAGCGCCGTAATTGATGGCGCGGTTGGGTTACCCACACCCGTATCGATGAGAATCCCGTGATAAGGGGACACGATCTCTGCTTCGACAAGACGTGCCAAGAAAACCGCCTCAAAATATGTGAAGTGGATGGTTGAGAAAAACGGTTCAAATGATGACCGGGCCGTGGTATGATGTCATGCCGCCGAATGTGTCAGCAGATTAGATTTGTGGAAATATTATTCTCTCTACGGTGGTATGTGGAATTTGTTTTGTAGAGCCGGAAACTATCCTTGTGTTCAAAATCTTCTATGGAATATTCGGAGGAAGAACCCGCCTTGCAATGCCGAAGACAATCTGCGCGCCGGACTCATCGTCATTGAAGCCTGGTTCAGGGGCTACTGAGGGAGTCCTGGATTAGGGGGTCCTCGGACAGCCGGACTATATACTTTAGCCGGACTGTTGGACTATGAAGATACAAGATTGAAGACTTCGTCCCGTGTCCGGATGGGACTCTCCTTGGCGTGGAAGGCAAGCTTGGTGATATGGATACATAGATATCCTCCATTGTAACCGACTCTGTGTAACCCTAGCCCCTTCCGGTGTCTATATAAACGGGAGGGTTTAGTCCGTAGGACAACAACAATCATACCCTAGGCTAGCTTCTAGGGTTTACCCTCTACGATCTCGTGGTAGATCAACTCTTGTAATACTCATATCATCAAGATCAATCAAGCAGGAAGTAGGGTATTACCTCCATCAAGAGGGCCCGAACCTGGGTAAACATCGTGTCCCCCGCCTCCTGTTACCATCTGCCTTAGACGCACAGTTCGGGACCCCCTACCCGAGATCCGCCGGTTTTGACACCGACACATACAGTGACCATACTACATAGATATATGTTTGTTTCAAGCTGTTATCCTATCCACCTTACTACTGAACTGGTTTACCAAAATGAGTTTCATATACTACATTGTAAACCTGTGATGTGTTTGTTTGTTTCTCTTTTAGAACGCGGATAAAATATTGGAGAAGAGTACCCCATTGTGCAATGGTAAAGGAAGTAATGCAGATGAGATTCAAGATAGTGAGACATCCCTGTTGGTCTCCAAGAAAGCTGATAAAAACTATATTGAAGACACTGAGACAACCCCAAAGTCCTGTCTTGATGTAGTGTTCGAGTTACCGGCTACTACTGCTGGCACCAGCTCTTCAAACTCGCTGCCTGAATCAGTTCGGCTTCTTGATTCTCAACTTCAAGTTGAAAGACATCAATCAGATGTTATGCGACAGGAAGCCGAAGGACTAAGGAAGTCCCTGCAGAATTCAGATGCATACTTTCTGGTGCAACAGCAAGTGCTGGAGGATTTAAGCGCCAAACAAGAGAAAGTTAGTAAGCTTGCTAAGCATCTTGCCAGCATTATGGGTACCCAGGATATTGTTTCTTGAGCTCTTCTGAAGTGGTTTCAGTTCTGGACTTGTTTTGCTGCGGCGTTTATATGCTGCTTTGTTCCCTATATTTGCACTGGTGGCGAACTTTGATGCCCAGTGGATGTAATATGTGTAATAGCCATGATAGCCTAGCGTAAGTTGCTTGCTAATTTATTTCCTTATTGCCTTGTTTATTTGTTTTCTTGTAGTCAGTGTAGTTCTTTTTCCGCAGTTTGCTACTGGCCGCAATAACCTATTTTTAAAAACTAGGCCACAATAACCATGGGCTACATATTTACTGTAGTTAACATGGGCCTCCTACGGGCTGTAGAAACAATGGGCCTTCTACGGGGCGTAGAAACAATGGGCCTTATACGGGCCGTAGACACAATGGGCCTTCTACGGGCCGTATCATCAATGGGCCTTCTCCGGGCCGTATGATCGGTTGGCCAGACACGGGCCAATAACAGACCACATTATGGCCGTAAATGGGCTAGAGTTGAAATCATCCGTTCATGGGCTGACCATAACGGGCCGTCGTTAATTGGCCATATTTGATGACGCTATGAAAATGGCCCAGCGTATTAACGGGCCACAAACGGGCCGACTGTAACCACGGGCTGAATTTGGCCCACAAGCAGAAATGACAGTAACGGGCCGTAAGTAAATGAATGATGGAAATGAGCCCAAGAATAAATGGGCCCTGAGAAGGACGAAAGATAACATGGGATGGAAACGACCCAACGGAATAATGGGCCGTTAATGGGTATAAAGTGATACACTGTTCATTACGGGCCAGTTTCACCACATGCCGTTAATGGGTATAAAGTGATACACTGTTCATTACGGGCCAGTTTTACCATGGGCCGTTAATGGGCCGAGAGTTACTAAGGGCCTCATATGGGCCGAAAGACGTCATGGGCCATACACGGGCCGGAAGTTAAAACGGGCCGGAATTATATTGGACGGCCCAGATGACGCTACTGGGCCTAATTCGGATAGGCCATAAACGGGCCCTGGGTTAGCGGGCTGTAAATGGGCTATATGCGAACAGGCCGTTAACAGGCTTGCCATGGGCCGGCCCGCCACCTTTTGACCAAGTCAAACGGGCCGGCCTTTTCACAGGAATGGGCCTCTGTTGGGCTATGCCACGTGTCGACATATCCTAGGCGCTTTGGGTCCAATGAGTGGATGACATCTGTCCCAACGGTGAGCCGACGTATAAATGCATCTTGCTGTTCCATGCAACACATGGGCCTCTTGCTAGTAAATAGCACAACAATCGAGTCAATGTCAACTATTCCAACCCTAGTATGGCATGAGTTCGAAATAATTACCCATATGCATGGTCCTCAGTTCAAATCTTACAATGTACACCGAATTGAAACATCGATATTAAGTCTCATACTATCTACATTCAAATGTTGTTTTTAGCCCCATCCCCCCGGCACACACGCTACATACTTCCTATATCGGTCAATCTTCCTCTCGTAACCACATTGGGAAGCTATCGGTTTCCGACACACGTTCATTCTTTCTCACCATGTTTCGATCTCTAACTCTCTCAACTACACAACCCCCTTTTTACACTCTGTTACCAAATGTATTTACCTCACACACCCGCCATTGCACCCCATGCCGAGCTCTCTCTCTCTCTCCCTCTCACCCTCTCTCGCTAGAGACATGCATTGCCTATCTAGCCCCCCAACCTCTCGTGCGCACACATGCACGTTGTCTATCTAGGTCACTTCCTCGAGACTGTCTCACTCTTTCTTCCGCACGGCGGGCCACACTCACTCAATCTCGCTCTCTTTATCTAAGTCTCGATTAACCTCATTTTCTTTCACACACAAATGATATATCTCCCTGTTCGGGCCTCGATCGACACACTCTATACTCTCTCACGTAGATTGTCTATCTAGGTCAGTCCATCCAAGCTGCCCCCGCTCTTTTGACCTCATGGCGGGCCACGCTCGCTCAATCTCTCTCTCCCTCTCTCCATCTCTCTCTCTCTCTGTATGTCTCGATTGACCTCGCCCTTTCTCGGACACAAACGATATATCTCCATGTTTGAGCCCAATTCGACATATTCATATTGTATACTCTCTCACTCACATTGTCTATCTAGGTCACTCTCTCCAACCCGTCTCCCTCTTTCGATCGCACGACGACCCACACTCGCTCAATCTCTCTCCCTTTATATATGTAATCGATTGATCTTGCTTCCTCCCACGCACAAAATATATCTACATGTCTGTGACTGGATCATCTCTCAAGCTCTATCTTACAGCCCTCACTCTTCCCAAAAGCTCAATCAGACAATATCTCTCGAGAGCATATATATCTTTTCAATGAATGTCAGACCACACTCACTTTGTCTCTCTATCTATATGTCTCTCGATTGACCTCGCTTTCTCACGCCGTATCTTCTACACATTGAAGCTAGCTCTCCATCCCTCGCAAAGCCAGAGCTATTTACATTGCGAGGGGGACTCCAACCTTGGATTAATTTGTGTAGGCATTTATTCCGGTGGGTTTAGATTATATTTTCATGGCATTTGGCCCACAACTACTCCAAACACCGTTGCAACCCCCGCACCTCCCCCAATTGATTTCCCTCTAGCTCGGTCATCGCTCTCTCTCACGTCCTTTCTCGCCTTCAATGTCGCACCATGGTATTATTGCAAAATACTCTGTTGTTCTTTTTAATTATTACAAATAAGCTACAAAACTACACACCGATAGTCCACCTGGAATGGAACAAATTTCGACCCACAAATTAAAGTGCTACAAACTACACAACGAGGGCCCCACCTGTCATGAAACAAATTTGGACCCATATACAAATTAAAAAATAAAGGACGAGGATTGAACATGCGACCAGGGCCTTCAAGCCACACGTCAATAGGCAACAAACGTAGAACATCAATGCTTCTTGTACCCCCCTTTGTGCATATAATGTTTTTATATTACCACATCCTATTTAATGGATAACATGTAATATTATTTTTACTACATTAGTGGGACCGGCTCATTAGCACGTACTATTCACCTTCACTTACCGGTGGGTTCCATGTGTGCTCTCTATCTCTCTCCTCCCCTTGTGCGTTTAGACGCACGGGCAAACACGAAGAACTCGCGGGCGATGTTGCCGTTGACTATATCTGGACGCGTTCACAAGTTACGGCACCAGTTTCACGTACTAGTAGTACTAGTCAATGTGTACGTGCATTGCACGTTAATTTTGAAGTATATTAAGTGCATGCGGATATTAAGTAGGATATTATTTACGTGTTATTATGTGATCAGCACTATTTTTGGCATGAAATTAACTGCACGCTAAACGTGTTGAGCGTTCGACATTGAAGCAGTCTAGGTCATTGGATGAGAAGGAATACATGTGGCTTGATGATGTTTTATATTTAATTTGCTATGGCTCTAGCAGAACATTCAATCGATCAAACCTTAGATTTCATTCAGTCTGACTCCGACTTTACATTCATACGACGATCGATCTAAAATAAACGGAAATGATAAACGTTCGGATTTTAAGCATGGCAATCCGAATGTTTTTCATGGCAAATTTAGATTACGCGGCGGCGGCGGGGGCATCTTGCAGTGGGTAGCGGCTCCTCTGCCGTGCTCTGTGTGTCGTCGGGCCACTGACCGACGGCGACGGCGGTGTCTTGCGCCGTTGTTGGCGTACTCCTGGACGTTGGCCCTAGCTTCAAGGAAGGCCACAATGTTCTGGACTTCGGTCTCCAGGAGCGAGTCAACTAGCGGGAGGAGGCGACTAGCGTTGGTGCAAGGAAGCGATCGACGGCGGCCATCCATGCCGCTGAGGGGGGCACTGGCACCCGCGCGGGGACAGGCGCTGGCAACTGCACGGCAGAGACATTAGTGTGCACGGGCGCGCACGACAGTGCACACGCAGGCGCATGCGCTGGCAGGTGCACGGGCACCGGCACGGGCGTGCGCGTCAGTGCACGCGCAGGCGCATGCACTGGCAGGTGCACGGGCGCGTGAAAGTCGGCGGGGACCTCATGGAACCCCGTGGCATCAAGCTCGGTGACAATGTGCGGCTCCCAGCCCATCAATGCCGCGGGGATGGGCGCTGGCGCAGACGGGGCGACGGGAGCCGGAACGGGAGCAGGGACAGGCGCGGCGTCTTCCCGCAAGGCCGGTTGAAGCTCGTCCCAAAGCACCTTATGTTCTTGAGACTCCGGCTGGGTGTCTTCCTCAGGAAACTGGAAGACTAAGGGCAGACCATCGTGATGCGGCATGGCGTACGGTTAGGTCAGGCTGGTTGGAGGTAGACGACAGGAGAATCGGAGGGGAAGAGAGAAGATTGTAGCGATACCGGGTAGTGTGGGGTTGATTTTAAACTGCGGCGCCGGCGACATTAAAAGTGGGAGCAGTTGGGACAAAGGTCGGCGGCGGAGCCCAGTCAAAGGGCTCGCCTCCCGGTGAGCCTACGTAGCGGTCTGCTCGCACGCCTACCTGTCAACCGGCGCAACAGTCTGCTTGCACGCCTCCCGTCGACTCACACGCTTGCTCGGACGGCACCTGCCGATGAGAAGCGGGACTCGTGGCGGCACGTAAACGCCAACAGTTTGAATAGTGAAAGTGTTCGCCTTAACATGACAGGTCTTTGTTCCAAAATACCTTGGCTCTTCATTTGTGCAACTTCTCATAAGCAGCTTGTCTCAAATTGAAGAAAAAATTACGTAGGAATATTTGTGCCATATCACGTGACCATGCTCAGTATCATGAATTTCTGGTCACTTTTGGATTTTCTAAAATTTAAAATCCAGGATTCAAAACAATATCATAACCTGCATCATGCAATAAATTTTCAAGCGATACATCTTTCCTGTTGTATTTCTTAAGAAAGGATTTGGTCAAACATTTTGCTTAGTTAGACTTCAGACAAGTTATATATGCAGAGTAAAAGGATAATCCCTCCGTACCAGTGCATTGCCTAATATATTAACTCAAGTACTAGTAGTCACGAACAAACGGGCTCAATTCTGTGCTCATCCTGGTGTAGTAGTAGTATTAGGCAATGCAGTTGATGGGTGACCTTGGTAGCGGCGACCGAGGGAATTAAACCATGCTCGGCACGGTAGGTAACGTTGTCTAGTTACTAAAGCATCCCTCCATTGTTCATCGGTAGTCATTATGGACCGGGGACATGAGGGGAATTTCCTAGGGCTGGAATTCTGGCCGCCAGATATTTCGACTCGAAACGCGGAGGCTCGACTGGTTGGGGTTGGCTAATGTGCGTACCACGCACGCCACCAGAAGGACTCGAGCCCGTTATTTTTTTTTTGAGGATCAACACGAGCCAAGGTCTGGCTGGTACGCCGTTGGGTCCTACCATTCGAGAATACGAAAGGATTCCTCAAAAAAAGAATATGAAAGGAATCTTTTAAACTGCCGAACTAATCTGTGTCTATTACAATGCCCGTATTTTCCTTGCAAATGGTAATCTCAACGTGGTAATTGATTTATGACGAGTTCTTGAATTAGAGTGAGTTTGTGATATAGTGATCTCAACGTGGATTTCACATTTCATGGTATCCCAAGTAAGTTTTGCATTGCAAATTCAAATTAAAAAGATGAACGGTATGGTGGTGAGAAAACTTTGTATGTATCAAGCATACGATCACACACACACGAACACAACATCAGTCCAATAAGTATAGTGCATCTATTTTTCCAAACCATGCATGTATGACACGAATGCGAAAATGATCCTTCTGTTCCTAGATATTAATCTTTTAGAGATTTCAACAAGTGACTACATACAGAGCAAAATGAGTGAATCTACACTCTAAAATATGTCTATATACATCCGTATGTGGCAGTCCATTTGAAATCTCTAAAAATACTAATATTTAGGAACGAAGGGAGTAAAATGTAAGACATGCATGGTCCTCAATTCAATATTTAAAATGAACAGGAAACTGAAACATGAATATTAAGTCTAGTACTGCAGTACATGCAAATGTTGTGTTTAGGCGGAGCTATGTAGATTGTCGGGGGTTAACCCCTCGACCCTAGATAAAATTGTGAAGCTCTGTTTAGGATTGTTTAGATTATATTTGTCCCCACCCTCCCAAACATCGATTGGTTGTGCACCCCCCTCCTCCCCGTGAGAATATCATGTGCCCCCACACCTTAGATGCTATATGCTAATACGAGTTGCTTGGAGCTTGTTGATCTGAGATATAGCAGCTCACAAGATGTCTTAATATTTTTACAGGAAACCTTAGTGAGTTTGAGAATTGCACACAATTTGTACAAAAACTACTCAGATGCCCTTGGATCCCATATCCAACGACCTCGAAGCTCGTATCACCGTAGCATCTAAGATGACGGAGAACATCATATTCTCATGTATGTAAGAATATCATGTGCTACCACACCTTAGATGCTTTGGTGATACAAGCTCTATGGAGCCGTTGGATTTGTAACCCAACAACTCCTCGGTGGTTCAAATGTTTTTTTGCAGAAAAGCCCCCAAAGAGTTCGGCCACTGCTTACAAGCACAAATACTGCTCAGATGCCATTGGATCTCAGATCAAATGACCTCGAAGCTCGTATCACCGTACCATCCAAGCTGCGAGAGCACCTGATGTTTTCTCGCATGGGAGAATATGAGGTGCTCCCGCACCGTAGATTCAATGGTGATACGAGTTCACGGAGATCTGACAGCTCACAGTAGGAGGTTTCAATGTTTTTGCAATATACGCCTGAGAGAGTTTGGGAATTGGGCAGAAAGTACAAGTACTACACATGTGGCATCTGATCACAGATCATACGACCTAGATGCTCGTATCACCGTAGCAGCTAATTAAGCTACGGGGAGCACCTAATATGAGCAATGGGGAGACGTTGGATACAAGATGCAGCGGCACACACGAGGCTTGACTGTTTTATTTGGAAAAAAACCTTGGAGAGTTTGGAAATTGCGCATAATTACAAAGACTACTCCCAAGCCATTGGATCTCAGTTCCAATGATGTAAAAACTCGTATCACCATATCATCTAAGCTGCGGGGTGGATGTGATATTCTATGTCGCTGTCATTTTTGTTCGTAAACTTGCAAAATACGTGTAACTCGTGCCTAACCGCGCAAAGTGTTTGTTCAAAACAACCATCTTACACTAAAATTGTCGGATGTGGGGTTCCGGCAAACCCTTAAGGTTCGAACACTGGGGTGCGCACGAAGTCTTTCCCTCCTACCGATCTACGCCCTAGCTCAATAAGATCTCGCGGACGAACTCGACGAACTCGCAACACAGAAAGACACAAGATTTATACTGGTTCGGGCCACCGTTGTGGTGTAATACCCTACTCCAGTTTGTGGTGGTGGATTGCCTCTTGGGCTGATGATGAACAGTACAGAGGGAAGAACAGCCTCCTGAGGTTGAGGTGTTCTTGTGCTTGGTGGCTTAGTGGGTGAGAGCTGGGTGAACTGCTCCATGCCTCTACTGTGGTGGCTACCTCTACTTATATAGGCCCTGGTCCTCTTCCCAAATATTGAGCGGGAAGGGAGCCAACAACGGCGGGCAAATTTGAAGGGGGACAGCTAGTACAAGCTATCCTGACAAAAGTGGTCTTCGCCTGCGAAAGGCTCTGGTGGTGACGCCGTCTTGGGCTCCACGATGACCTCTGTCTTGCCGTCCTCCTGGTCTTGGTCTCGTTGCACCAATATAGCAACCTTTGCCTGATGCCTCGGTACTCCTCGCCTGCGCTGGCCTCCTTAGCACCAAAGAGGAAACAAGGACGCTGCGCGCGCTGGCGCCCGCCTGGCGCCCGCCTGGTGCCGATCGTCATGGCTCACATCACGAGAGCCTCGTGAGGTTTGCCCCACCTTGATATCTCCGCTCCTCGCGAGCCTGCCTGACTAGGCTACTCCTGAGGAGGTCTTGCGTCGTCCGCCTCGCGAGGCTTGACCCCTCGCGAGGGTCTTGAATGCCTTGTTGACGAAGATGGGTCGTACGGCCTGCTGGCTTAGCCACGCCGTGGGCTGCAGGCAGGCAAGTCTGGGTACCCCCATTCCCAGAACGCCGACAGTAGCCCCCGGGCCCAAGGTGCGCTCGGGCTTGGCTTCGCGGTGAAGCCAAGGGTCAAGTACGGAGCACCGCGGGCCCCAAAAGCCTGCAGCCTCGGTTGACGTGTGGCGGTTGATTGGACGTGGGCATCTCTGCTTCCCCACGCTGCCTCGGCAACTGCTTGACCTGACAAAAGGCTGGCGCAGGCAGTTATCGCCTTCATTGCTTCTTTCTCGCCTCGCTCCAGATCCCTTTCTTGCTCCTTGCTACCGCTGCCTCCAGATCCGCTCCAATCTCATCCTGCATCTGCAATCCATGGCGCCGCGCAAGGTCAAGACTTCCTCGGCACCGGCTTGGTATGAGCCGACCTTTGAGGCCCCCACCGTCATGGAGAAGGGCTTCGCCTCCGTGCGCCTGCTGACGGCGGGCGAGAGCAATGAGTGGGGGGAGACCGAGCTCTGGCTTGCCTCCGGCGTGCCGGAGCCTGAGGGAAGCACCTTCTTCCCCTTCTTCTCGAGCAGCATTGCCGTCGGGTTGGTTCCTCCCTTCTCCGAGTTCTTTTATGAAGTCCTCGACCACTACGGGCTGCAAGCGTTGCATCTCCATCCCAACTCTGTCCTCCTCCTGGCGCTCCTGCGCCATTTCTTCTTCCTCCGTGTCAGCGAGGTGCACGTTTCCGGATGCGCTAATTTCGTCGCATGCGGCAAGGCCAACTCGATCTCGAGCACCGGGAAGAGGGCCGACAACATTCGATTCAAATGGGTCATGATGGATGCTAAGCGTGCCGATCCGCGTCTGGTGTTGCCAACGGCGGCGCCCTCTTCCAACGGGGGATGGCCCAAGGTGGAGCTTACCGATGAGCGGGCATCGCTAGTGTTGGGGCAGATGGTGACTGACTTGAAGCCGGGCAACGCGAGGGCGGCCAAGGTGACGGGGTTCATGCTCCAGAGGGAGTTCTTGACGCTGCGAGTAGCCCCACTCCAGGCGTGTGCACGCCCCTTGTGGGAGCTTGAAGAAGAGGGGAACAAGACCCGCCTGAGGCCGGGGGCCCTGCCTGATGATGAACTGGCCGCTGTTCTGCGCCTCATAGTTGGGGACAACCAGGAGTACCCTCCAAGCGCCTTCGCCCCCTTGTTCCAACGCAGGGACCGGGAGGAATTCGTCGTCTCCAGGCCGACTTTTGACGCGCGTGGGCTGGTGCCACCGGCGCTTCCGGGAGCCCCTGCGGCACAGAAACCAGTGGAGGTGTCCTCCGACGAGTCCCGCGTGGAGGAGGAAGAGGAGGTGGACTCGGAGAAGACCCTCGAAGAAGTGGGGGAGACTTCCCCTCTGAGCAAGGCTGAGATCCTCCGTGCCCTTCCTGACGATGCCGAGGCCGACGCCTGCCAGGAGGAGAGGGAGCTGCCCCTCATCCCGACGAGGGGTAGGTCGTCGCTGGTGGCTCTCAATGCCGCCTCCGTCCTGACACCTCCTGGGGCTGGCTCCGGCTCTGCCTCCGCACCGCCCGGCGCCGCCGGAGCCCGAATGCCTGCTCCTCCGGTCCCGATGCTGTCAAGCTTCAAGCTCCCCAAGCGGAAGTATGTTGCACTGGATCAGTAAGTGTCTCGAGCTTCGCCGTGTCCCTGTTTGTACTCGTCATTTCCTGATGCTTGCCCTTGGTTGATCAGGCCGACATCTTCGGCGAAGAAGAGGAAGGAGGATGCGGCGGCCGTGCCTCCCTCCGCGGAGAAAGGAGGCAGCAGCTCCCGCATCTCCCCAGCCCGGTCGTCCTCGCGGGGCCAAGAGGAACGTCACCGCGTGGAATCAGCCCCCATGGTCCCGCTGGCTCCAGAAGTGCCGGCGCCTGGCGCGGCTGATGAGGTCCCAGCTGCTCCAGAACCCGCGATCTCCCAAGCCCTGGTGATGATGTCGCTTCCTCCCGCTGCTGCACCTCCACTCCCAGGTTCTTCTGCTGCTGCTGCTCTGGAACATGCTCTGTCGGAGATGACCCAGCTGCAGGCGGATCTCCTGAGCGCGGACCCACGCCTTGTGGCCGGGCGCCTGGAGCTGGCCTCTGGCTGGCTCCACTCTGACTCGGCTGTCCGTGCGGCGCTGGGCCAGGCCGCTGCGGCTTCTGAGAAGGAGAAGCAGAGTGCCGCCAACGCCGCAGCCGATCGTGAGACGGCGTTGAAAGACGCCAAGGCCGCCCGTGACCGCTGCCAGGTGCTGGAGGACGAGTTGCAGAGCCTGCGTGACAAGCACGCCAAAGAAGCACGCTGCCGCCAAGCTAAGGAGGACGAGGTGAAGGCCTGGGAGGACGCCATCAAGAACTGTGATGCCGAGCTGGCGGAGTTGGGGAAGGCGCAGGCCGCCGAGTGCAACCGGTTGGAAGAGCTGGAGCGGAAGGCGACGGCGAGGGAGGCCGAACTCGACGCCAAAGCGCGAGTCCTGACCGAAGACCGCGCGGCCTTTGCCGACCTCGAGAAGAGATCCCGCAAGGCACTGAAGACGCTCTACGAGCACGGCCTAGAGAAGTCACTGGCCACCGATGAGGATGGCCCCACCCGGCTGCTTCCTCTCTTGGTGAAGGCGCTCGAGGAAGTCGTTGATGGTGTTGGTCCCATGGCAGAGGCGGAAGCTCGCGTCCTGTCTTTAGTTGCATTGACCCGTGTCTTCAGCCACCTGCACCTTCGCGACCCCAGCGCTTGTCTTGACGGGCTGCTGGAGCCTGTGGCTGAAGATCAATACGAGGCCGCCACCGCAGCTGTGCGAGGTCAGGTGGAGGCCTTGCTGAAGAAGTTCCGCGGCTTCGTCTCCGCTCCTCTGTCCGGCGATGTCCCCGATCCTGCAGCTGGTGGTGAAGGTGAAGACAACGTCGCTCATGAAGTAGGGCCTTCCGTAGGTGACGGCAGCGTTCGGGGGTGACCGGCGGCTATTCTCCTTTTTCGTTCCTACAACATGCATTAGGCCTCGCGGAGGCGTTTAGACTTTTCATTGGAATCATGAGAACAATGTGTTTGTAATATTTGCTTCGAGATTTTCCGATTTCCTTCCTATTTGCTTGGCGTTCTGCGTCGGCAGAGCCCGGCCCCGCGCATACCTCAACCGCCATTGGGCCGACCGGAGACCAGGACGGACCAAGGAGTGAGGGGCTACGTGACCAGTTAGGCTCCTGAGTCGCGATGCTCAGGAGTCCCCCTTGACGCGCAAACAGCTTATAGGGAGATTTCGCGAGGATAGATTAATGTTCTACGTCGGCAGAGCCCGGCCCCGCGCATACCTCAACCGCCATTGGGCCGACCGGAGACCAGGATGGACCAAGGAGTGAGGGGCTATGTGACTAGTTAGGCTCCTGATTCGCGATGCTCAGGAGTCCCCCTTGACGTGTGAACAATTTCCATACCTGCCCTCGCCGAGGCCTCGGGAGGGGCACGCGAACCAGGTCCGGGAGACCTGGTTGGGTGGCGTGCGCTTGGGTGTGACCCGAGCGGGTGTGGCCCGAGCGCAGCCCCCCGTGCCCAGCCCCCTCGCGCGGCTCTCCCGAGGGGAGGAGTTGCGGTGAGGCCAGCCGCTGAGCTCTGGGCTCCCTGAGGTTGGTACGACCGTGGGGCCGCCCTCAGTTGTTTATCACCAGCGCGGAGCATAGTGCTTCCGCTTGTGCACGGGCATAGCCGCTCCTCGGCAGTGTAGACAGCCAGCGCGGAGCATGGTGCTTCCACTTGTGCGTGGGATGGGGGCCCCCTCCGGGAGCAGCCCCTGGGGCATGTACAGCCCCGCCCTGACACATGGCTTGCACGGCAGGGCTACGAGGTGTATCTGGGCACTAGTGAGCCAGCGCGGGACTCACGAGGCCCTACCTCAAGGCGGGTTGCGCCTGGTCTTGAGTCTTGGTGACTGTGTGTTCCTGCAAGACGGTTAGGTGCAAGCACTCTACGTCCTCAGGTCCCGGCCCTCGAGCGAGCTCAGCCGCCGCTGGTATGCCAGGTCGTGATGCCGTGTCCAAGGCCAGGGGGTGAGGGCTGGAGAGCCAGTAAGAGCTCCTGAGTCGCGATGCTCAGGAGCCCCCTTTTAACGTGCAAGCGAATTGCACGGGGTGAATGGACCCGTGGCGGGTGGCGGTCGAGTAGGCAATAACCGTAAGCAGGTTAAGCATAGAAAGCAAAACAACTTGGGTAGATGCAGGAAGATACATGCCACCGGGTCCGGCCCGAGCGGCTTGGGGATGATGCAGCCCGAGTGGCGCCCCCAGTAAGGTAAGCTAAAGACATAAGCAAAAGGGATACATGCCGCAGGGACAGACCCACGCGGCCTGGGAATAATGCAGCCCGAGGGGCGCTCCCAGCTAAACGAGCTTGGAAGATGTCACCTGGTTCTGTAGACGAAGTAGAGTTGGTGCAGCTGAAGGCGTACGTCGAAGAAATGACTCCTCATGAGCCTCCGGAGCCCTGAGCCTCGGGAGGCTCTGGGGGCTCGGGAGGTTCCCTGAAGACCGTCTCCATTTCCTCCAGGACGGCGTGGTGCCTGGCCTCCTGAGCCACCAGGACACGCCGCATGTTGCGCTGATAGGCTGACGCCACGCTTGGCAAGCCGAAGGGCATGCGAACGTAGCTGTGTGGCGGGCCCTCGCAGCGGCCCACACGCGAAGGCCAGAAGCGCTCCTGAGATGCGGCCCTGTTGAGCCCTGGGACATCGATGCAGACACGCAGCCCAGCATCCTCGCCAGGATGGGGAGCTGCGCCTCGTGAGTGGCTATCACCGCGCATGGCTCTTGCATCTTGCAGTTCCTGAGTGGTCTTGGCGATAAACTCCTGACTGGTGGGCCATCCTTGCCCTGTGTTCTCCTGAGGGAAACGTGCCGCGAAGCACGCCTCCAAGTGGTGCCCAAGTGCCTCCCTCGTGAGGTTGGCAAGGTCTGAGGCCCTCCAAGAGAGAGCCCCTGAGCCCTGCCCGAGGAGGGCGCCGGGCGCGCCTTCCTAAGCGATGGAGGGAGGCGCCCCTGGGACGGACGCTGATCCTGATGAGGCTCCTGCCGTGACGCCATCCTCCTGATGTCCTGCACGGCGCAACTGCTTCTTCTTGGGGATGGTCTCTGAAGGGTCCTCGCTTCTGCTGTCGGGGTCGTTGATTGCTGCAGCTTGGAAGGCGCGCTCGAGGGAGCACACTGCATCTCTCTCTTCACATGGGACCGTGATGATTCCGCCGCTTCCTGGCATCTTGAGGACGTTGTAGCCGTGGTGGGTGACCGTCATGAACTTGGCCAGGGCCGGATACCCGAGGATGGCATTGTACGGTAGGCGGATGTGTGCGACGTCAAAGTCGATGAGCTCGGTGCGGTAGTTCTTGCGCTCTCCGAAGGTGACAGGCAGGCGGACCTTCCCTATTGGTTTGGTGGAACCGTCGGTGACCCCTGAGAAAGGTTTGGTAGGCTGGAGCTGCTCATATGGCACTTGGAGGTTGTCGAACATGTCGACGGACAGGACGTTGAGCCCTGTGCCGCCGTCGATGAGGGTCTTGGTGACCTGCACGTTGCTGATGACTGGGGAGCACAACATCGGGAGGGCGCCGGCGGTGGCCGTGCACTTGAGTTGATCTGCCGAGTTGAAAGTGATGGCGCACTGGGACCACTTGAGCGGGAGCGTGGCCTCGAGCTTGGGGAGCACCGCGTTCAGCTCGCGAGCGAACTGTTTGAAGATGCGCTGAGAGGCTGGGGCATGGGCGCCGCCCAAGATGCAGGCGATTGCACGCGGCTCCTGGAAGCCCCCATCCCCCTCGTCCTGATGGTGGTCGTCGTTCCTCCTTGGTGGCGGCAGTGGGGGAAGGCCGGCGTTGCTTTGGGGGCGATCCTCACAAGGCTGGTCTCTCCAGGCCCCCTCGCGAGGATGGTCCTGCCAGCGGTCCTCGCGAGGCCTGTCGCGCCATTCCTGGCGTGGGCCACAGTCGTCCCAGCGTCCGCCTCCTCGTCCTCCTCCACGGCCATAGCCCCGGTCGTTGCGCTCGGGGCGTTGACCGAAGCATCCTTCTCGTATGGCTCTGAGCTCTTGACGGTCGCTGGTGTTGTGGGTGTTCAGGTTGTGGAAGGCGCAAAACGGTCTGCTGTCCTTGGATGACTCAGGATGATCTCTGCCCCGCTTGGTGTCGGGTTCCACTACTAGTACTACTGCTTCCTTGCGCTTCACGTACTTGGCCTTGGCTTTCTTCTCCTCTGCGCCCGCGGCTGGTAGCTCAAGGAGAGAGAGGCGCCCCTCCTCAGCTCTTGCGCACTTGGTCGCCTGGTTGAACAGCTCCTGAGATGTGCAGAGCTCCTCATGGATGGCGAGCTCTTCCTTCATCTTGACGTCACGGACGCCGTCTGAGAACGCGGAGATGATGGCCTCGTCCGTGACCTTGGGGATCTTGAGGCGGGTGTTGTTGAAGCGCTGGATGTACTTCTGGAGGGTCTCTCCTGGTTGTTGCTTGATGCGGCGCAGGTCGCCCGCGGCCGGCCGGCGGTCGCGAGTGCCCTGGAAGTTGGCGACTAAGCGGTCACGCATTTCGTCCCAGGAGGAGATCGAGCTGTGCTGCAGGTTCAGGAGCCAGAATTGGGCTCCATCCTTGAGAGCCATGGGAAACCAGTTCGCCATGACTTTCTCATCGCCATTGGCCACTTCGATGCTCAGCTCATAGAGTTGTAGGAACTGCGCGGGGTCGGCGGTGCCGTCGTGGCGAGGAGGCATATCCGGCTTGAACTTGCCTGGCCAGGCGACGCTACGCAGCTCGGGGGTGAAGGCGCGGCAGCCGGCCGTGGTTGCTGGGGCTCGCTTCGGAAGTGGAGCTTGGTCTTGACGAGGCCCGCGCAGCGCCGCCGCGGGCGGTGCGCGGTCTTGACGAGGTGGCGCGGGGAGCGCGGGTGCAGCTTCTCGCGGCCGAGGGATTTCTTGGCAGCTTCTTTCTTCGCAGCGGGCACCGGGCGTGGCAGATCGTGCCGCGGGACCGCGCGCCTTGGTGCCAAGGCACCGTCTTGGGGCAGAGGTGGTGGAGGCGCGCCACGAGCCTCATCGCCCGTGGCTGGCTGAGGGTGAGGTAGTGAGAGGGACGGCGCCGGAGATCCCCCTGCGGCGCGGACGAGCTCGGCGATGCGGTCGAGCCATTCCTCGTAGAGGTCGTCGACCGGGCGGTAGCGGAGGAGTTCATTTGCGGCGAGGAGTGCTGCCCGCGCCTCCATGGGAGCGCGGCGTGCGTGAGATGAAGAACTGGCCGGGGACAGCGATGGAGTGGCGGTGCGGCCTCCTACCGCACTGATGGATGCAACGAGGACGCCTGCTGCTCGTTCCCCACCGGGCCGGTGGCAGCGTTAGCAGCGGGTGTTGGGGAACGTAGTAATTTCAAAAAAATTCCTACGCACACGCAAGATCATGGTGATGCATAGCAACGAGAGGGGAGAGTGTTGTCCACGTACCCTCGTAGACCGAAAGCGGAAGCGTTAACACAATGCGGTTGATGTAGTCATACGTTTTCACGATCCGACCGATCAAGTACCGAACGCATGGCACCTCCGAGTTCAGCACACGTTCAGCTCGATGACGTCCCTCGAACTCCGATCCAGCCGAGTGTTGAGGGAGAGTTTTGTCAGCACGGCGGCGTGGTGACAATGATGATGTTCTACCGACGCAGGGCTTCGCCTAAGCACCGCTACGATATTATCGAGGTGTAATATGGTGGAGGGGGCACCGCACACGGCTAAGAGATCAATGATCAATTGTTGTGTCTATGGGGTGCCCCCTGCCCCCGTATATAAAGGAGCAAGGGGGAGGCGGCCGGCCTAGGAGGAGGGCGCGCCAAGGGGGGAGTCCTACTCCCACCGGGAGTAGGACTCCTCCTTTCCTTGTTGGAGTAGGAAAAGGGAAGGGAGAAGGAGAAAGAAGGAAGGGGGCGCCCCCCTCCCTAGTCCAATTCGGACTAGTCCATGGGGAGGGGTGCGGCCACCCTTTGGGGCCTTTCTCTCCTTTCCCGTATGGCCCATTAAGGCCCAATACGAATTCCCGTAACTCTCCGGTACTCCGAAAAATACCCGAATCACTCGGAACCTTTCCGATGTCCGAATATAGTCGTCCAATATATCGATCTTTACGTCTCGACCATTTCGAGACTCCTCGTCAAGTCCCTGATCTCATCCGGGACTCCGAACTCCTTCGGTACATCAAAACACATAAACTCATAATATAACCGTCATCTAACTTCAAGCGTGCGGACCCTACGGGTTCGAGAACTATGTAGACATGACCGAGACACGTCTCCGGTCAATAACCAATAGCGGAACCTGGATGCTCATATTGGCTCCCACATATTCTACGAAGATCTTTATCGGTCAGACCGCATAACAACATACGTTGTTCCCTTTGTCATCGGTATGTTACTTGCCCGAGATTCGATCGTCGGTATCTCAATACCTAGTTCAATCTCGTTTCCGGCAAGTCTCTTTACTCGTTCCGTAATACATCATCTCGTAACAAACTCAATGTTGCAATGCTTGCAAGGCTTAAGTGATGTGCATTACCGAGAGGGCCCAGAGATACCTCTCCGACAATCGGAGTGACAAATCCTAATCTCGAAATACGCCAACCCAACAAGTACCTTCGGAGACATCTGTAGAGCACCCTTTATAATCACCCAGCTACGTTGTGACGTTTGGTAGCACACAAAGTGTTCCTCCGGTAAACGGAAGTTGCATAATCTCATAGTCATAGGAACATGTATAAGTCATGAAGAAAGCAATAGCAACATACTAAAACGATCGAGTGCTAAGCTAACGGAATGGGTCAAGTCAATCACATCATTCTCCTAATGATGTGATCCCGTTAATCAAATGACAACTCATGTCTATGGCTAGGAAACATAACCATCTTTGATCAACGAGCTAGTCAAGTAGAGGCATACTAGTGACACTCTGTTTGTCTATGTATTCACACATGTATCAAGTTTCCAGTTAATACAATTCTAGCATGAATAATAAACATTTATCATGATATAAGGAAATAAATAATAACTTTATTATTGCCTCTAGGGCATATTTCCTTCAGTCTCCCACTTGCACTAGAGTCAATAATCTAGTTCACATCGCCATGTGATTTAACATCAATAGTTCACATCACCATGTGATTAACACCCATAGTTCACATCGTCATGTGACCAACACCCAAAGGGTTTACTAGAGTCAGTAATCTAGTTCACATCGCTTATGTGATTAACACCCAAAGAGTACTAAGGTGTGATCATGTTTTGCTTGTGAGATAATTTTAGTCAACGGGTCTGTCACATTCAGATCCGTAAGTATTTTGCAAATTTCTATGTCTACAATGCTCTGCCCGGAGCTACTCTAGCTAATTGCTCCCTCTTTCAATATGTATCTAGACCGAGACTTAGAGTCATCTAGATTAGTGTCAAAACTTGCATCGACGTAACCCTTTACGACGAACCTTTTGTCACTTCCATAATCGAGAAACATATCCTTATTCCAGTAAGGATAATTTTGACCGCTGTCCAGTGATCTACTCCTAGATCACTATTGTACTCCCTTGCCAAAATCAGTGTAGGGTATACAATAGATCTGGTACACAGCATGGCATACTTTATAGAACTTATGGCCGAGGCATAGGGAATGACTTTCATTCTTTTTCTATCTTCTGCCGTGGTCGGGCTTTGAGTCTTACTCAATTTCACACCTTGTAACACAGGCAAGAAACTCTTTCTTTGACTGTTCCATTTTGAACTACTTCAAAATCTTGTTAAGGTATGTACTCATTGAAAAAACTTATCAAGCGTCTTGATCTATCTCTATAGATCTTGATGCTCAATATGTAAGCAGCTTCACCGAGGTCTTTCTTTGAAAAACTCCTTTCAAACACTCCTTTATGCTTTGCAGAATAATTCTACATTATTTCCGATCAACAATATGTCATTCACATATACTTATCAGAAATGTTGTAGTGCTCCCACTCACTTTCTTGTAAATACAGGCTTCACCGCAAGTCTGTATAAAACTATATGCTTTGATCAACTTATCAAAGCGTATATTCCAACTCCGAGATGCTTGCACCAGTCCATAGATGGATCGCTGGAGTTTGCATATTTTGTTAGCACCTTTAGGATTGACAATACCTTCTGGTTGCATCATATACAACTCTTCTTTAATGAATCCATTAAGGAATGCAGTTTTGTTTATCCATTTGCCAGATTTCATAAAATGTGGCAATTGCTAACATGATTCGGACAGACTTAAGCATCGCTACGAGTGAGAAAATCTCATCGTATTCAACACTTTGAACTTTGTCAAAAACCTTTTTCCGACAAGTCTAGCTTTGTAGATAGTAACACTACTATCAGCGTCCGTCTTCCTCTTGAAGATCCATTTATTTTTTATGGCTTGCCGATCATCGGGCAAGTCAACCAAAGTCCATACTTTGTTCTCATACATGGATCCCATCTCAGATTTCATGGCCTCAAGCCATTTTGCGGAATCTGGGCTCACCATCGCTTCTTCATAGTTCATAGGTTCGTCATGGTCTAGTAACATAACCTCCAGAACAGGATTACCGTACCACTCTGGTGCGGATCTTACTCTGGTTGACCTACGAGGTTCAGTAATAACTTGATCTGAAGTTTCATGATCATCATCATTAACTTCCTCACTAATTGGTGTAGGTGTCACAGAAACTGGTTTCTGTGATGAACTACTTTCCAATAAGGGAGCAGGTACAGTTACCTCATCAAGTTCTACTTTCCTCCCACTCACTTCTTTCGAGAGAAACTCCTTCTCTAGAAAGGATCCATTCTTAGCAACGAATGTCTTGCCTTCGGATCTGTGATAGAAGGTGTACCCAACTGTCTCCTTTGGGTATCCTATGAAGACACATTTCTCCGATTTGGGTTTGAGCTTATCAGGATGAAACCTTTTCACATAAGCATCGCAACCCCAAACTTTAAGAAACGACAACTTTGGTTTCTTGCCAAACCACAGTTCATAAGATGTCGTCTCAACGGATTTAGATGGTACCCTATTTAACGTGAATGCAGCTGTCTCTAATGCATAACCCCAAAACGATAGTGGTAGATCGGTAAGAGACATCATATATCGCACCATATCTAATAAAGTACGGTTACGATGTTCGGACACACCATTACACCGTGGTGTTCCAGGTGGCGTGAGTAGTGAAACTATTTCACATTGTTTTAACTGAAGGCCAAACTCGTAACTCAAATACTCTTCTCCACGATCAGATCGTAGAAACTTTATTTTCTTGTTACGATGATTTTCCGCTTCACTCTGAAATTATATGAACTTTTCAAATGTTTCAGACTTCTGTTTCATTAAGTAGATATACCCATATCTGCTCAAATCATCTGTGAAGGTCAGAAAATAATGATACCTGCTACGAGCCTCAATATTCATCGGACCACATACATCTGTATGTATGATTTCCAACAAATCTGTTGCTCTCTCCATAGTTCCGGAGAACGGCGTTTTAGTCATCTTGCCCATGAGGCACGGTTCGCAAGCATCAAGTGATTCCAAAATCCCATCAGTATGGAGTTTCTTCATGCGCTTTACACCAATATGACCTAAACGGCAGTGCCACAAATAAGTTGCACTATCATTATTAACTTTGCATCTTTTGGCTTCATTATTATGAATATGTGTATCACTACGATCGAGATCCAACAAACCATTTTATTGGGTGTATGACCATAGAAGGTTTTATTCATGTAAACAGAACAACAATTATTCTCTAATTTAAATGAATAACCGTATTGCAACAAACATGATCAAATCATATTCATGCTCAACGCAAACACCAAATAACACTTATTTAGTTTCAACACTAATCCCGAAAGTATAGGGAGTGTGCGATGATGATCATATCAATCTTGGAACTACTTCCAACACACATCGTCACCTCGCCTTTTACTAGTCTCTGTTTATTCTGCAACTCCCGTTTCGAGTTACTACTCTTAGCAACTGAACCAGTATCAAATACCGAGGGGTTTCTATAAACACTAGTAAAGTACACATCAATAACATGTATATCCAATATACCTTTGTTCACTTTGCCATCCTTCTTATCCACCAAATAGTTGGGGTAGTTCCGCTTCCAGTGACCAGTCCCTTTGCAGTAGAAGCACTTAGTCTCAGGCTTAGGACCAGACTTAGGCTTCTTCACTTGAGCAGCAACTTGCTTGCCGTTCTTCTTGAAGTTCCCCTTCTTCCCTTTGCCCTTTTCTTGAAACTAGTGGTCTCGTCAACCATCAACACTTGATGTTTTTCTTGATTTCTACCTTCGTCGATTTCAGCATCACGAAGAGCTCGGGAATTACTTTCGTCATCCCTTGCATACTATAGTTCATCACGAAGTTCTACTAACTTGGTGATGGTGACTAGAGAATTCTGTCAATCACTATTTTATCTGGAAGATTAACTCCCACTTGATTCAAGCGATTGTAGTACCCAGACAATCTGAGCACATGCTCACTGCTTGAGCTATTCTCCTCCATCTTTTAGCTATAGAACTTGTTGGAGACTTCATATCTCTCAACTCGGGTATTTTCTTGAAATATTAACTTCAACTCCTGGAACATCTCATATGGTCCATGACGTTCAAAACGTCTTTGAAGTCCCGATTCTAAGCCGTTAAGCATGGTGCACTAAACTATCAAGTAGTCATCATACTGAGCTAGCCAAACGTTCATAACGTCTGCATCTGCTCCTGTAATAGGTCTGTCACCTAGCGGTGCATCAAGGACATAATTCTTCTGTGCAGCAATGAGGATAATCCTCAGATCACGGATCCAATCCGCATCTTTGCTACTAACATCTTTCAACATAATTTTTCTCTAGGAACATATCAAAAATAAACACAGGGAAGCAACAACGCGAGCTATTGATCTACAACATAATTTGCAAAATACTATCAGGACTAAGTTCATGATAAATTTAAGTTCAATTAATCATATTACTTAAGAACTCCCACTTAGATAGACATCCCTCTAATCCTCTAAGTGATCACGTGATCCATATCAACTAAACCATAACCGATCATCACGTGAAATGGAGTAGCTTTCAATGGTGAACATCACTATGTTGATCATATCTACTATATGATTCACGCTCGACCTTTCGGTCTCAGTGTTCCGAGGCCATATCTGCATATGCTAGGCTCGTCAAGTTTAACCTGAGTATTCTGCGTGTGCAAAACTGGCTTGCACCCGTTGTAGATGGACGTAGAGCTTATCACACCCGATCATCACGTGGTGTCTGGGCACGACGAACTTTGGCAACGGTGCATACTCAGGGAGAACACTTTTATCTTGAAATTTAGTGAGAGATCATCTTATAATGCTACCGTCAATCAAAGCAAGATAAGATGCATAAAAGATAAACATCACATGCAATCAATATAAGTGATATGATATGGCCATCATCATCTTGTGCTTGTGATCTCCATCTCCGAAGCACCGTCATGATCACCATCGTCACCGGCGCGACACCTTGATCTCCATCGTAGCATCGTTGTCGTCTCGCCAACTATTGCTTCTACGACTATCGCTACCGCTTAGTGATAAAGTAAAACAATTACATGGCGATTGCATTGCATACAATAAAGCGACAACCATATGGCTCCTGCCAGTTGCCGATAACTCGGTTACAAAACATGATCATCTCATACAATAAAATTCAGCATCATGTCTTGACCATATCACATCACAACATGCCCTGCAAAAACAAGTTAGACGTCCTCTACTTTGTTGTTGCAAGTTTTACGTGGCTGCTACGGGCTTAGCAAGAACCGTTCTTACCTACGCATCAAAACCACAACGATAGTTTGTCAAGTTGGTGCTGTTTTAACCTTCGCAAGGACCGGGCGTAGCCACACTCGGTTCAACTAAAGTGAGAGAGACAGACACCCGCCAGTCACCTTTAAGCAACGAGTGCTCGCAACGGTGAAACCAGTCTCGCGTAAGCGTACGCGTAATGTCGGTCCGGGCCGCTTCATCTCACAATACCGCCGAACCAAAGTATGACATGCTGGTAAGCAGTATGACTTATATCGCCCACAACTCACTTGTGTTCTACTCGTGCATATAACATCAACGCATAAAACCAGGCTCGGATGCCACTGTTGGGGAACGTAGTAATTTCAAAAAAATTCCTACGCACACGCAAGATCATGGTGATGCATAGCAACGAGAGGGGAGAGTGTTGTCCACGTACCCTCGTAGACCGAAAGCGGAAGCGTTAACACAACGCGGTTGATGTAGTCGTACGTCACCTCCGAGTTCAGCACACGTTCAGCTCGATGACGTCCCTCGAACTCCGATCCAGCCGAGTGTTGAGGGAGAGTTTCGTCAGCACGACGGCGTGGTGACAATGATGATGTTCTACCGACGCAGGGCTTCGCCTAAGCACCGCTACGATATTATCGAGGTGTAATATGGTGGAGGGGGGCACCGCACACGGCTAAGAGATCAATGATCAATTGTTGTGTCTATGGGGTGCCCCCTGCCCCCGTATATAAAGGAGCAAGGGGGGAGGCGGCCGGCCTAGGAGGAGGGCGCGCCAAGGGGGGAGTCCTACTCCCACCGGGAGTAGGACTCCTCCTTTCCTTGTTGGAGTAGGAAAAGGGAAGGGAGAAGGAGAAAGAAGGAAGGGGGCGCCCCCCTCCCTAGTCCAATTCGGACTAGTCCATGGGGAGGGGTGCGGCCACCCTTTGGGGCCTTTCTCTCCTTTCCCGTATGGCCCATTAAGGCCCAATACGAATTCCCGTAACTCTCCGGTACTCCGAAAAATACCCGAATCACTCGGAACCTTTCCGATGTCCGAATATAGTCGTCCAATATATCGATCTTTACGTCTCGACCATTTCGAGACTCCTCGTCAAGTCCCTGATCTCATCCGGGACTCCGAACTCCTTCGGTACATCAAAACACATAAACTCATAATATAACCGTCATCTAACTTTAAGCGTGCGGACCCTACGGGTTCGAGAACTATGTAGACATGACCGAGACACGTCTCCGGTCAATAACCAATAGCGGAACCTGGATGCTCATATTGGCTCCCACATATTCTACGAAGATCTTTATCGGTCAGACCGCATAACAACATACGTTGTTCCCTTTGTCATCGGTATGTTACTTGCCCGAGATTCGATCGTCGGTATCTCAATACCTAGTTCAATCTCGTTTCCGGCAAGTCTCTTTACTCGTTCCGTAATACATCATCTCGTAACAAACTCATTTGTTGCAATGCTTGCAAGGCTTAAGTGATGTGCATTACCGAGAGGGCCCAGAGATACCTCTCCGACAATCGGAGTGACAAATCCTAATCTCGAAATACGCCAACCCAACAAGTACCTCGGAGACACCTGTAGAGCACCTTTATAATCACCCAGTTACGTTGTGACGTTTGGTAGCACACAAAGTGTTCCTCCGGTAAACGGAAGTTGCATAATCTCATAGTCATAGGAACATGTATAAGTCATGAAGAAAGCAATAGCAACATACTAAAACGATCGAGTGCTAAGCTAACGGAATGGGTCAAGTCAATCACATCATTCTCCTAATGATGTGATCCCGTTAATCAAATGACAACTGATGTCTATGGCTAGGAAACATAACCATCTTTGATCAACGAGCTAGTCAAGTAGAGGCATACTAGTGACACTCTGTTTGTCTATGTATTCACACATGTATCAAGTTTCTAGTTAATACAATTCTAGCATGAATAATAAACATTTATCATGATATAAGAAAATAAATAATAACTTTATTATTGCCTCTAGGGCATATTTCCTTCAGCGGGAGACGGAGAACGACGAGGTGGCCCGCCGACGGGAGCCGTCTGAGCAACGCGGGCGGTGAGGGCAGCCCGACGCTCAGCTCGAGCACGGCGAGCGTCCGCCATGGAGACGACGGAGCGACGGAGCGACGAATTGATGGAAGGGAAGCTACGGCGCACCCCTACCTGGCGCGCCAAATGTCGGATGTGGGGTTCCGGCAAACCCTTAAGGTTCGAACACTGGGGTGCGCGCGAAGTCTTACCCTCGTACCGATCTACGCCCTAGCTCGCTAAGATATCGCGGACAAACTCGACGAACTCGCAACACAGAAAGAAACAAGATTTGTACTGGTTCGGGCCACCGTTGTGGTGTAATACCCTACTCCAGTGTGTGGTGGTGGATTGCCTCTTGGGCTGATGATGAACAGTACAGAGGGAAGAACAGCCTCCTGAGGTTGAGGTGTTCTTGTGCTTGGTGGCTTAGTGGGTGAGAGCTGGGTGAACTGCTCCATGCCTCTACTGTGGTGGCTAGCTCTACTTATATAGGCCCTGGTCCTCTTCCCAAATATTGAGCGGGAAGGAAGCCAACAACGGCGGGCAAATTTGAAGGGGGACAGCTAGTACAAGCTATCCTGACAAAAGTGGTCTTTGCCTGCGAAAGGCTCTGGTGGTGACGCCGTCTTGGGCTCCACGATGACCTCTGTCTTGCCGTCCTCCTGGTCTTGGTATCGTTACACCAATATAGCAACCTTTGCCTGATGCCTCGGTACTCCTCGCCTGCGCTGGCCTCCTTAGCACCAAACAGGAAACAAGGACGCTGCGCGGGCTGGCGCCCGCATGGTGTCGATCGTCATGGCTCACGTCACGAGAGCCTCGTGAGGTTTGCCCCGCCTTGATATATCCATTCCTCGCGAGCCTGCCTGCCTAGGCCACTCCTGAGGAGGTCTTGCATCGTCCGCATCGCGAGGCTTGGCCCCTCGCGAGGGTCTTGGATGCCTTGTTGATGAAGGTGGTTCGTACGGCCTGCTGGCTTAGCCACGCCGTGGGCCGCAGGCAGGCAAGTCTGGGGACCCCCGTTCCCAGAACGCTGACAGAAATATCGGAACAACACACGGGGGTCCCACTTGTCATTGATCAAATTTGGACCTAAAAATAACAAATCTGAAAGACGAGATTCGAACTAGCAACCTGGACTACAAAGCGTAAGTCGATAGCCTGAAACAACAACGGTTGTTGGCTTTGTCCCATAACTTGATTTTATACAGTATTACATTGAGTAGAGTAGAGGGAGTGCCTCGTCAACACGTGCATGACCATTGACTCACTTACTGGTGGGTCCCAGGTCTACGATCTCTCTCCTCTCCATCGTCTAACCTTTAGACGCACGGGCACACAGGAAGAGCGGCGCTAGCTTGCCGTGATGTTATTATAACTAAAAAAGCTTGGAAAATAGAAGAATCGCCTAGAGCAAGAGACGTTGTGGCTTGTCGAGACAGAGCTAACCACACCTATCCTCCGTGCCATGTTAGCATGATGAAGTTGTGTGGCTAGTGGGGTGTTTTCGACGGACTGGGTGGGTCCCGGGGTCGAACCATAGGTACTACTACGTCTGATACAGTATATTTTTACACGAACATTTTTCCTCCATGCCAAGACATGGCACACCCTACCGCGCGGTTTTGGGGTCCTCTCGGGTGGTGCACGCATATATTCTTCCTTGCCGAGACGTGGGACGCCCTACCACGTGTTTTCTGGGTCCTCCTCGATCGTAGTGTCGAAGCAAGTAAATGAGTCGTCAAATCACGAAATACCACCTTTCCCGTCAAGTACATCAGTGAAGCACGGTGGCTAGCTAGTTGGGCTAGTGCGACCGATTAGCTAGGCTGCTGCCACATTTGTTTTTTCACCCCTTTTTTATCTCCTTGCCAGCAGGTAAATTTAAATATCCACCGCGGTGTTGCTCTAGTCTTTGGGTGCGGCACGCGCGACAGGATTTTTAATTTTTTGATTGACGGGAGCAGGCGCGGCAGTAAATAGTCATGATGACTCCGCCTGTAAAACCCACTGCTCCCTGATGTGAGAAGTCGTCGACTGGTGTTTTCCCATGGTGAAAACCAAAAGATTCCCCGCTCCTCGTCTGGCTTCCTCCACCTTCCCGTAGATTGCATTGCCTTTCAGCCGTTTCGCCCCCTTTGCTTCCTCTCCCCATTGCTTCTACCTGGTGCCATGGCGGCGCAGCAGATCACGGAGTCTGAGGTGAGGCGCCTAACACAGGAGCTCCAGACCAAGGATGCGGAGCTAAGGGCCAAGGACGTGGAGCTCCATGAGCTCAAGGAGGAGAGGAGTGCCATGCTCCTCCGTTATGTGCGGAAGTTCATGAAGCTTCAAAAGCGGCAGGCGTCCACCACAAAGATGCTCGAGGTGTCGGCGGCGTTGCTGCAGAAAGCGGGAGATACTATAGGCCGTCAGGGGAGCCGGCTGGAGGGCGAGCGGGCAGATCGTGACGAGGTCCAGGATCGCCTCAGCCACTTGGTGGACCAAGTTGCCACACATGTGTTGCAGCTGCGCGATACCTACCGTCATGCCAGCGCGACCATGCAGGCCGTCGGGCTAAACCCGTTCGACCACCCCGTCGACTTCAACGAGCTGCGGCTTCCTGACCTGGTCTCCTTCTTCACCTATATCTCCGAGGAACTGAGTCGTCTCCGCGCGATGGTGGGGGCGCAGCTGAACAAGGAGGGGTTGCGGGCTGCCATCGCCGTTACCGGGTGAATCCTCTCAGGGCTCCGTCACCAAAATCCATTCGTGCCATTGGACACCGTCTTCGATGAGCTAGCTCCCGTCGACCGAGAGCGGGCTCTGCGGGCTGTTGCACCTTGCATCACCAACGTCGTGCGCCTCGAGAAGCAGAGGGACTTCGGTGGTGTTTAGGCATCCTCTGCATGATGACCGTTGGATCAAACTCAGACGGTGCAGATCAGTCACTATAGCACAAAGCATGTGGGTGTGTTTGGTTGCATTCTCATCTCAATATAGTTGTTCCCTCTTCGTGTATTTGTGTTAACCTACTAGTGTGGACTCATGCACCCTTCATGCACTCTGCCAAACACCCACAAGTGGGTCGAGAAGGGAACTTTTGCTCCTATCCTGTGCGCCCTTCATACACCCTGCCTAACACTGAGTCGTACTTCATATGGTTCATGTTTCGTGGAGTACTGTAGCACGTACTCTCCGTGCGCTGTAGACCTAGTTCTGTTAAATTGATCTCACCATTCATCTCGACCGGACAGTCGAAAAAGTGGTACTATGTTACATTACTGTTCATATAGTTGACATGCGCACAACATCATTTGTTATCGTCATATCTTACAACACTAGTAGTACTGACGTATGAACCACTGCACATGCCTAGTAGTAGGAGCACTCTGTATGTTCAAATGGATACCGTGTATCGCACTCCTCCGTCGTAAGAGTGGAAACGCTTGCTGTAATCATTTTTTTTCTTCAGAAAAACAGTGGACTCGCTCTACCATGCGGATCCTCCTCGACGGTTGTCGGGAACCTTGCTACTCACTTTCGCCGACGTGTGGGACAGCCGGCATGGGGGTCCACCAGCCATGCACTAAATTACTCCGTAGTAGAGTGCCCAACTACACAGTAGACTACCCCGATCGAAGCGCCGCAGTAATGCCCAATGAGCCGTCAAATCACAAAACCCCCTCCTTTCCAGCAGTAAGTTGGACGGACGAAGCAACCATCATTTCACTCTTCTCTCAGCTTCCTCTCTACCCAACTCGCTTCTCCCTCATCTTCTTCCTCATTTCTTCAAGAAAACCCCAACCTGCTTCTGCCATTGTTCTTCTCTCCCAAAGAAGGAAAGGTGATGTCGGGACCCCGATTCTAAGTCACACCGATCTAGCCTGTAACACCTCATATCACTTTGCGGCCTCACGCACGGTACTCCCACAGGTGTCGCCTTACCATGGCCCGGGACCGTTTGCGCCTTTTGGCTCACGTATATGACAATGTCGCTAGCATCCATATGACAGAGAACCCGGGCCGACATGGCTAGTCGTGAACCCAAAGCGGCACTAACGTATGGGGACAGGCATACATGAATCAACATCGAACGTGTCGGTCAGCAGCGTGTGAATCCGGGCTGTAGCACTGGGCTAACAGGACTCCGGGAACCCGGGCTGTAGCAGGCTAGGCAGGACTCCGGATGTCACCGCGTGACATTTCCCCGAAGGGACAGACACAGGAACGATGTGAAACACATGCCGGCCAGTCAAGTGTCCAGAGCAGAGTGCTGGGCTAGCAGGACTCCGGTGAACCGGGCTGTAGCGGACTACTATGGCTCAAGAAGGCACTAGACTACATTTCCCCATAAGAGAGGCTGCCAAGGATAAACAACTAGATTGTCGGATCCCACACATAGCAATACACGTTACACGTACGCATAACATGCAAGTATGTGCTGTACAACATGGCATCACAGCATAACGCAAACTCATATAGATAAAAGGCCCAGAAGAGCCACATAGCATTAAGTACAAATAGGGGTCACATGACCCATCATTCAGAGCATACAAGCAACGGAAGCATTACATGTCTGAGTACAGACAACTACAAAAGAAAAAGGCTGAGAAGCCTGACTATCTACAAGACCCTCCCAAGGGTACAAGATCATAGCTGAGGTACAAGCTACTCGTCGAAGTCCAAGCGGAACTACTAGTAAGACCGAAGTCTCCGCTGCAAAAACATAAACAAAGCAACATGAGTACAAAGGTACTCAGCAAGACTTACATCAGATCCTATCTTACATGCATTTGTATCAAGAAGGTAGTGTGGGGTTTAGTTGCAGCAAGCCAGCTTTGACTCAGTGGCTATCCTGTTCTACGACTACGAGAAACTTCTTTGAGGTAAGAAGGCGCACACGAGTCCACTAATCACCACCTCAATACACCACTATGGATTCATTCCCGTCTCACTAAGAGAAGCCATCCATAGCACTCACACTTATCTTGAGCATTTTAGAGTATCCACTTCAAGTTGTCTATGTACCACGTAAGCATCCAAGAAGTCCATAACCGAGGACACGGCTATTCGAATAGATCATGATAACCCTGCAGGGGTGTACTGCATCACACATGCTCTCGCCACTTACCGCCATGTACATGTCATGTACCTCGGCAACCTTCAAGCGGAAGCCTGGCGAGGGTGTCGGCCACGACCTGACTAACCACACAAGACTCTAGTCCAGGTTTATCGCCTATTCGGGTTCCATCCACAAGGAGATCCGGCCGGGGTGTCGCTCACGGCCCCAAATGATGTGTGCAGGGTTCCCGAGCCCACCATCCGGGTGCCACTCGGTACACCGGGCCACGTGTGCCTAGTCTGTCCCAAGCCCACCCTGCCGGGTGTCACTCGGTAGAAAAATAGCACTACCTACAAACACCAGAAACTATTTGCAACTCCTGGACAGAGATCAAGGCGGTTAATAAGTCGAGAGAGCTTGGAGCGCCCGGAGCCCAATGTGTGGTAGTAGCTAGTCATTGGACAACTTACACAGAACTCGGTTCTTAAGGACAGTCCCAATGAGACAACCCACCATGTACTCCTACATGGCCTCTCACCGCTACCTTTACCAAATCGTGTTCACACGCTTAACTCTCGGCACCAGAACATATCGTAACACTCCAATTCATTCCCAATGAACCAGACCTGACACAACGCTAAGCAATAGCAGGCAAGGCATGGTAGGAACACAACATGGCTCAATCAACTCCTACACATGCTAGTGGGTTTCAACTATTTACTGTGGCAATGACAGGTCATGCAGAGGAATGGGTTCAACTACCGCAGCATAAAGTAGCAGTTGAATCGTTGTTGTCCTAATGCAGTAAAAGAGAGCAGGAGCGAGAGAGTAGGATTGTATCGGAATGAACAAAGGGGGTTTGCTTGCCTGGTAGATCAGCAGGGTGGCACTGCTCCTCAGACAGGTACTCTGGAACACTCTCCGGAGCAGGACCTATCGAGGGGGAACGGTGTCGACAGTCAAGACACAATCATATGCAACAATATGATGCATGAATATGGCATGAATATGTGATGTATTTTGAGCCAATGCATTTAGCATTCAACTTGGAAGAGATCCATTTGAACCAAAGGTTCAAATGCAACTCTAATTTAAGTCCTTATATATGCCATTTATATGTTTTCACTTATACGGTAGGTATAAGTTGGTTTGTCATGCATGAAACTAGTACAGATGGATAGATTGCATTTTTCTGATAATTTTTCATATATAAATTATTTAAATCTGAGCTACGGTTGAATTTGTATGAATTTTAGAAGTTTTACTAATTTTCTGGAATTTCCTGATTTAATTTAAATCCAGAAAAAAGGGTTTATTGCGTCAGCACTGCGTCATGCTCGCATCAGCAAGTCAACGGTGCTGACCTGGTCAACCTGACGTGTGGGGGCCACACGTCAGTGTCACACGTTTTAAACAGAGGGTTTAATTTATTCTAATTATAGGATTAGGCGCAGGGGCCCACTGTCAGTGGCCCTGGGGAGGTCAACCGGGGTCAAACCCGGGTCAACTTGCCGGAGTTGACCCGCGGCTCGTCGCCGGCGGAGCCAGAGACGACGGAGGGCGTCGGGTTCGTTCTCCCGGTGCCCAAACGAGCGGCGGAGGGCACCCGCGGGGAGCTGGAGCTCTCCCGCATCCAGTGCAGCAAGCGGCAGCAGCTGGGGTGGCCGGGGTTGAGCGCGGCGTCAATCTCGGCGGCGGCCAGAGTTCGGGCGCACTCGGGAACGGGGCTGCGGTGGCCGTGGAGTGGCGTGCTTAGCTCCTACGGCACCTACGCGGTGCGGTGAGCACGTGGGTGTGCTCGGTTGGGAGCTACGACGACTGTGGCCACGGCGGCGAGAAGCTCGGGCGGCGGCGCGGTTCGGTCTCCGGCGGAGCGATGGCTATAGCAAGCAAACGGAGCGCAAAGAAGGGGGGTTCGGGTCAGTGGCTCACAGCGAGTCAGACGAGCAGGTCGGCGAGCTCGGGGACGCGGAGACGGCAGCGAATCGACGGTGGCGGACGGCGGAGCCCGAGGAGGAAGGCGATGGCGATGGCGGCGTTCCAGGGCGTTCCGGCTTGCGTGGCTCAGCGGAGGGGTTCAGCGTGAGGAGGCAGAGCTCTGGGACACGACGGAGGTGCGAGGGGATGGCGGGGAGCGCGGGGCAGCGAACGGCGGCGACCGGCGCGTTCGGGCGTCGCGGGAGAGAGCGGGAGAGAGGAGGGGAGAGGCGCAGGAGAGAGGGAGTAAGGCCAGGGGGAGCTGGGCGCTTCTGGCGAGGCCAGGTCGAATAGGGGAGAGGGCAGGCAGGCAGCTGCCGTGGCGTGCATGCGCGCGGCGTGCGGCGACCACGCGCCCTGTCCCTCTGGCGCGAGGAGGGGGACGACTGGCGCTGGCCAGTCAGCTGGGCCGGCCTGCTGGGCTAGGCCAGGCCGCACAGTGCCAGGCCGCAGGTAAGCTCCCTTTTTCCTATTTCTTTTTCTTTTCTAATTTTCTGACATTTGTTTGGTTTAATAAAAATACTAAACCATTTTATTTTCTTATGCCAATTTTTGTAGGGGCTAGTGGTATTATTCCAGAACTCCTCAACAAATGGCATAATTTTTGGACAATATTTTATATATAAAACAATATATATCCAAAGCAATTAATTACTGCATTAATTCCAAATGCCCAAAGTAAATATTTATGAGCTCCTAAAAATATTGGTTTGACTTTTATCTCTGTCCAATATTTTCAGAGAGCAACATGAACATTTTCTTGGACCCTTTTGGAGCAATTTTTATCTCGGTCATTTCCAGAAATGATCCTGAGGGTTTCACAGATCCCCACTTCAAATTTAAATGGAATTTAAACATGATGCACACATGACTAGCTAGTCTAGGTCATACCAGAGCTAGGGATGTGATAGGTGAGCGCATCAATGGTGTTGATTCTGGCCAAGGCCCGGTCTTGCAACCCCGAGACTGATCCTATAACACCCTCTCTGTTCTTCTTTTGGGTTTGTGATTATGGTTTCTTTTCTTTTCTTTCTATTTCACAGTTTCTTGATGGACGCTGAGCACCGACCGAATAAGTGATGTCTATGGCTCAGGCCAAAACCAACGAGGCTCATGGTACGAAGAAGCGCAAGCTCCCCGCCGAGACTACCGCAGATAAGCTCAAAGCCATTGCCCTGTCCAAGCCCCTCTCTCCGGGATCCCTCATTAAGCAAGTCCAGGTAATATCTCTTCTTGACGATCTTTTTCTCGATCTTGATCGTGTTTTTTCATCTAACACGCAGTACTAGTACTAGTAGTACAACTTTCTGGGTGATCTTGCGTGTGATTTTTCTGTGCCAAATGACGGTTCTAAATTCCTCTTTTGACCAAAAAATGCGAGAGGTTGACACTGATTTCTTATAGATTACTTTCAACTACTTTATGAACATCAATGCTACCTTTGAAGAGGGTATATTTGCATCAGTAACTTGTGTTATGGATATTGCAAGTAATCCCTCTGCTCTCTTGCCTTTGAAGACATTTTCTAGTGTCTTTGTTCACTCATTTCTGTGCATATATGTAGTCATATATGGAGTAAAATATCGAAAATCATCTTATATTTCTAAACGGAGGTAGTAAAAAATATTTGGTTTCTGTTTGAATTAGAACCAAGTCCGCGGTGGAGATGGAGTTCTCAAAGTCATGTCGTGTGAACTGGAAGACCTGAGGATGAGTTCTACTACTAAACTATCCAGCTGCGGTGTCCTTGTCGCCACGTGTCCTGAACTAGTGTTTTCCTGTAGCATTGTTGTCAGGCGTGTTCTTGAGGTTGTACTTGACCACAACAATTTCCTGGTTGTGCCTTCGATTACGAAGGGTGTGGTTCTTGTAAAGCTTCCCGGCAAATCTGATGCGGCCTGTCTTCATCGTCATGTTTATGAGTGGAAAGACCACTCTGCTAGGTTCTCCAAGGTTGACAAGATGGTGATGGTGCCGGTAGACATCTCTCATGAAGTACATGGCCTAGTCAGTTATGCGGGGATCATCCCATAGGTCGGTGGCAAGAAATAGTATGCAGAGTTTAATTAGTGCAACTTTGCTTGTCTGTAGTAAGTACTATTTTTCAGTACTTGATTTGTGTTTATGAACCCTGTATTGTTTAGTACTGCCGCTTTTGGTGTGTGGTGAGTCCTGAGAAGAGTCTATGTTAATGTCTGTCCACTCGACTTAGTCTGTATATTTTGAAGTATCCAGGTCATCTTTTTTGTGATGACGGTTTATCAATTATGGTTACACTCCAATAACTGTATGCATTGCAAGGTTTATCGCACCCACCAGGATTTCCAGTCCCATGGATGTTCGGTCCATACAATTTTTCATGACCTTTGGACTGTCCTGCTTGTGGGAGTAGGCGGGGGGCCTGCATGCCATGCGTAGATGGACGACCAATCTTCTGTTTAGTACTTCAACATAGTGATTGATAACCACAAGTATAGGGGATCGCAACAGTTTTCGAGGGTAGAGTATTCAGCCCAAATTTATTGATTCGATGCAAGGGGAGCCAAAGAATATTCTCAAGTATTAGAAGTTGAGTTGTCAATTCAACCACACCTGGAAAACTTAATATCTGCAGCAAAGTATTTAGTAGCAAAGTAGTATGGAAGTAACGGTAACGGTGGCAAAAGTAACAGTAGCAACTTTGTAGTAATTGTAACAGTGGCAACGGTAAAGTAACTAAGCAAAGATCAATATGTGAAAAGCTTGTAGGCACTGGATCAGTGATGGTAATTATGTCGGATGCGAATCCTCATGCAACAGTTATAACATAGGGTGACATAGAACTAGCTCCAGTTCATCAATGTAACGTAGGCATGTATTCCGAATATAGTCATACGTGCTTATGGAAAAGAACTTGCATGACATCTTTTGTCCTACCCTCCCGTGGCAGCGGGGTCCTATTGGAAACTAAGGGATATTAAGGCCTCCTTTTAATAGAGTACCGGACCAAAGCATTAACACTTAGTGAATACATGAACTCCTCAAACTACAGTCATCACCGGGAGTGGTCCCGATTATTGTCACTTTTGGGTTACCGGATCATAACACATAGTAGGTGACTATTGACTTGCAAGATAGGATCAAGAACTCACATATATTCATGAAAACATAATAGGTTCAGATCTGAAATCATGGCACTCAGGCCCTAGTGACAAGCATTAAGCATAGCAAAGTCATAGCAACATCAATCTCAGAACAATATGGATACTAGGGATCAAACCCTAACAAAACTAACTCGATTACATGATAAATCTCATCCAACCCATCACCATCCAGCAAGCCTACAATGGAATTACTCATGCACGGTGGTGAGCATCATGAAATTGGTGATGGAGGAAGGTTGATGATGACGACGACGACGGATTCCCCTTTCCGGAGCCCCGAACGGACTCCAGATCAGCCCTCCCGAGAGAGATTAGGGCTTGGCAGCGGCTCCGTATCGTAAAACGCGATGAATCCTTCTCTCTGGTTTTTCTCCGCGAACATGAATATATAGAGTTGGAGTTGAGGTCGGTGGAGCATCAAGGGGCCCATGAGGCAGGGGGCGCGCCCTCCACCCTTGTGGGCAGGGTGTGGGCCCCCTGGTGTTGATTCTTTCGCCAGTATTTTTTATTATTCCAAAAATATTCTCCGTGAAGTTTCAGGTCATTCCGAGAACTTTTATTTCTGCACAAAAATAACACCATGGCAATTCTGCTGAAAACAACGTCAGTCCGGGTTAGTTCCATTCAAATCATGCAAGTTAGAGTCCAAAACAAGGGCAAAAGTGTTTGGAAAAGTAGATACGTTGGAGACGTATCAACTCCCCCAAGCTTAAACCTTTGCTTGTCCTCAAGCAATTCAGTTGACAAACTGAAAGTGATAAAGAAAAACTTTTACAAACTCTGTTTGCTCTTGTTGTTGTTGTAAATATGTAAAGCCAGCATTCAAGTTTTCAGCAAAGATTATGAACTAACCATATTCACAATAACACTTAGGTCTCATGTTTACTCATATCAATGGCATAATCAACTAGCGAGCAATAATAATAAATCTCGGATGACAACACTTTCTCAAAACAATCATAATATGATATAACAAGATGGTATCTCGCTAGCCCTTTCTGAGACCGCAAAACATAAATGCAGAGCACCTCTGAAGATCAAGGACTGACTAAACATTGAAATTCATGGTAAAAGAGATAAGTTACAGTCATACTCAATCTAAACTAATAGTAATGCATGTAAATGACAGCGGTGCTCTCCAACTGGTGCTTTTTAATAAGAGGATGATGACTCAACATAAAAGTAAATAGATAGGCCCTTTGTAGAGGGAAGCAGGGATTTGTAGAGGTGCCAGAGCTCGATTTTTGAAATAGAGATAAATAATATTTTGAGCGGCATACTTTCATTGTCAATATAACAACCGAGAGATCTCGATATCTTCCATGCTACACACATTATAGGTGGTTCCCAAACAGAATGGTAAAGTTTATACTCCCCCACCAACAACAAGCATCAATCCATGGCTTGCCCGAAACAACGGGTGCCTCCAACTAACAACAGTCCTGGGGGAGTTTTGTTTGCAATTATTTTGATTTGAGCATGGGACTGGGCATCCCGGTTACCGACCATTTTATCGTGAGTGAGGAGCAGAGTCCACTCCTCGTGAGAATAACCCACCTAGCATGGAAGATACAGACAGCCCTAGTTGATACATGAGCTATTCGAGCATACAAAACAGAATTTCATTTGAAGGTTTAGAGTTTGGCACATACAAATTTACTTGGAACGTCAGGTAGATACCACATACAGGAAGGTATGGTGGACTCATATGGAATAACTTTGGGGTTTGTGGAAGTGGATGCACAAGCAGTATTCCCGCTTAGTACAAGTGAAGGCTAGAAAGAGACTGGGAAGCGACCAACTAGAGAGCGACAACCGTTATGAACATGCATTAAAATTAATCAACACTGAGTGCAAGCATGAGTAGGATATAATTCACCATGAACATAAATATCGTGGAGGCTATGTTGATTTTGTTTCAACTACATGCGTGAACATGTGCCAAGTCAAGCCACTCGAATCGTTCAAAGGAGGATACCACCCTATCATACCACATCACAACCATTTTAATAGCATGTTGGCACGCAAGGTAAACCATTATAAACTCCTAGCAAATTAAGCATGGCATGAGCAACTATAATCTCTAATTGTCATTGCAAACATGTTTCATTCATAATAGGCTGAATCAGGAACGATGAACTAATCATATTTACAAAAACAAGATAGGTCGAGTTCATACCAGCTTCTCTCATCTCAATCAATTCATCATATATCGTCATTATTGCCTTTCACTTGCATGACCAAACGGTGTGGATAATAATAATAGTGCACGTGCATTGGACTAAGCTGGAATCTGCAAGCATTTTAATACAAGGGAGAAGACAAGGTAATATGGGCTCTTGGTTAAATCAACAATAATGCATATAAGAGCCACTCAACATTTTCATCATGGTCTTCTCCTCTCGACCCCCAAAGAAAAGAAAAGAAATAAAACTATTTACACAGGAAAGCTCCCAACAAGCAAAAGAAGAACGAGAAATCTTTTTGGATTTTCTTTTAATTATTACTACTACACGCATGGAAAGTAAACTAGCTGAAAGCTACAACTAATTTTTTTGGTTTTTCTTAAGGTTTTTCAAACACACAAGAAGAAGGCTTAAAACAGAAAATAAACTAGCATGGATAGTACAATGAAAAAGTATGAGCACCGACATCTGGCATGAATGTGTGAACATGAATGTAATATCGGTGAGAAATACGTACTCCCCCAAGCTTAGGCTTTTGGCCTAAGTTGTTCTATGGCCACTGCTGGCCTGGCGGATATCCAAAGTTGTAGCTGGGATCGTACTGAGATGCAGCGGCTACTGCCTGACGAGCTGCAGCCTGGAGGCGAGCTGCCTCTGTCCTCCTCTCATACTCGTTCGCCTCCTCCCTCGTTATAACATATCTCCTTTTTGCCTAAAAGTCAAAGAAAGTAGGGGCAGGGGGAGCAACATGGACAGTGCGACATCTGTTGAAGATTAGTCGGTACTGGAGGAACTGTTCATTCCTCTCAACAAACTGATGGCAAACCATAGCATTATAATCTAGGTAAGTAGGAGGCAATTCCATGTCATTTGCATGTATGGGTACATCAAGATAATTAGCTACACGAGTTGCGTAAATTCAACCAAACAAGCCTCCACTTAAACCGTTAAGATGCAACCTTCGTGCAACAATGGCCCCCAAATTATATTGTTTGTCACCTAATACCGCACTTTTGAGGAAACAAAGATCTGGAACGCACATGTGAGAAGCTTCATCTTTACCGTTAATGCATCTACCTATAAAGAGAGCAAAATAATGTATGGAAGGAAAATGAATGATCCCTATGGTAGCTTGTGTGATTTCTCTAGATTTCCCCACAGTGATACTAGCAAGAAAGTCTTTATATTCAGATTTGCGAGGTTCACTAACATTGCCCCACAGTGGGAGTTTACAAGCAATATTAAAATCTTCTAAATCCATGGTATATGATTTATCATAAAGATCAAATAAAACAGTGTGAGAATTGCGTGAGGATGTAAATTTAAACCTTCTCACAAAGGAATCAGTTAGGTAACGGTATTGCGGGCACTTATCTGACACGAAGCCCTCAAGATCAGCATTACGCACATACGCGTCAAATTCATCCTTAATACCTGCTCCGACCATAAACTCCTCTAACGGCCATTCACAAGGCCGCACTTGAGCTTCCCTTGGTAGTTCATTGTCCGACTCACGTATCGCGAGCCTGGGGCCTTGCTTCCTTGAGGAACCACCTTGGTACATTTTCCTAAACATATTTCTTCCTCTGAAAAATTTCTGAAATTTTTTAGTGACTCAAAATAAAAGTGAACCAAACTCAACAAGATTGATAGCTACTACTCCCACAAGTGCCTAAAGGCTATATCATGCATTAGAACTACTTGGGACCATATAAATTTGTCATGCAAGCTCAAGAACAGTGTCACCTAAGCAGCAAAAATTTGCAGTAAATAAAGTACAAGAACAAAAACTAATTGGACCATTGGAGGAGTCACATACCGAAGAACAATCCCCCAAAGCAGTTTTGTGAATGGAGCTTTGAGCAAGGAGATCGAAAATGGCAGCAAGATGAGCTAGAACACTGGCTTGAGCTATGGGAGGATTTTTTTCTGGAGGAAGACGAAGTGAGTGGGTGCAGGAATAAGTGGAGGGGGTCCACATGGGGTCCACGAGGCAGGGGAGTGGGCGCGCCCTGTGCCGTCGTGGCCAGATGGTGGCTCCCCCTCGTGTGTTCTTAGTGCCATATATTCTTAAATATTCTACAAAAAAACATATTTCATTTTCGGGACATTTGGAGAACTTTTATTTTCGGGGTATTTTTTATTGCAAGGATAATTCAGAAAACAGACAGAAAATACTATTTTTGCTTTATTTAATCTAAATAACAGAAAGTAAAAGGAGGGTACAGAGGGTTGTTCTTTCTAACTTCATCCATCTCATGCTCATCAAAAGGAATCCACTAACAAGGTTGATCAAGTCTTGTTAACAAACTCTTTCCGAATCGCATGAAACCGGAGAATTTTTGAATAACACTAAGTTACGTCAATGGGGATATGCACGTCCCAATAATAAGAATATCATATTTCTTCTTGACAGTAGGAAGAGGGAATTCAAAACCTCCAGTAGTAATTGTTGAAATTTTTCCAATAGAATGAATACTGTGGACTTGAGGTTGTTTCCTCGGAAAGTGTACCGTATGCTCATTACCATTAACATGAAAAGTGACATTGCCTTTGTTGCAATCTATAACAGCCCTGCAGTATTCAAAAATGGTATACAAAGAATAATAGACATACTATCATCCTCGGGAATATCAAGAATAACAAAGTCCGTTAAAATAGTAATGTTTGCAACCACAACATGCACATCCTCAAACATACCGACAGGTATGGCGGTTGATTTATCGGCCATTTGCAAAGATATTTCAGTAGGTGTCAACTTATTCAAATCAAGTCTACGATATAAAGAGAGAGGCATAACACTAATACCGGCTCCAAGATCACATAAAGCAGTTTTAACATAGTTTCTTTTAATGGAGCATGGTATAGTTGGTACTCCTGGATCTCCAAGTTTCTTTGGTATTCCACCTTTAAAAGTATAATTGGCAAGCATGGTGGAAATTTCAGCTTCCGATATCTTTCTTTTATTTGTAACAATATCTTTCATATACTTAGCATAAGGATTCATTTTAAGCATATCAGTCAAATGCATACGCAAAAAAGATAGGTCTATTCATTTCAGCAAAGTGCTCAAAATCCTCGTCATCCTTTTTCTTGGATGGTTTAGGAGGAAAAGGCATGGGTTTCTCAACCCATGGTTCTCTTTCTTTATCATGCTTCCTAGCAACGAAGTCTCTCTTATCATAATGTTGATTCTTTGATTGTGGGTTATCAAGATCAACAGCAGGTTCAATCTCTACATCATTGTCATTGCTAGGTTGAGCATCATCATGAACATCATCATTAATATTGTCACTAGGTTCATGTTCATTACCAGATTGTGTTTCAACATCAGAAATAGAAATATCATTGGGATTCTCAGGTGTGTCAACAACAGGTTCACCAGAAGCATGCAAAGTCCTATTGTTTTTTTTCTTCTTTTTAGAAGGACTAGGTGCATCAACATTAGTTCTCTGAGAATCTTGCTCAATTATCTTGGGGTGACCTTCAGGATACAAAGGTTCCTGAGTCATTCTACCCCCTCTAGTCACAACTCTAACAGCATTATCACTTTTCTTATTATTTAATTCATTGAGCAAATCATTTTGAGCCTTAAGCACTTGTTCTACTTGAGTGGTAACCATAGAAGCATGTTTACTAATAAGTTTAAGTTCACATTTTACTCTAGACATATAATCACTCAAGTGTTCAATCATATAAGCATTACGTTTCAATTGTCTACCAACATAAGCATTGAAGTTTTCTTGTTTAACAATAAAATTATCAAACTCATCTAAGCATTGGCTAGCAGACTTATAATGAGGAATATCACCTTCATCAAATCTATAGAGAGAATTTACCTTTACTACCTGTGTCGGGTTATCAAGACCATGTATTTCTTCAATAGGTGGTAAATTCATAACATTTTCAGCTCTAATACCCTTTTCTTTCATAGATTTCTTTGCCTCTTGCATATCTTCAGGACTGAGAAATAGAATACCCCTTTTCTTCGGAGTTGGCTTAGGAGTTGGTTCAGGAAGTGTCCAATTATTATCATTACTCAACATATTATTCAATAGCAATTCAGCTTGATCAACAGTTCTTTCCCTGAAAACACAACCATCACAACTATCCAGGTGGTCTCTGGAAGCATCGGTTAGTCCATTATAAAAGATATCAAGTATTTCATTTTTCTTGAGATGATGATCACGCAAAGCATTAAGTAATCGGAGAAGCCTCCCCCAAGCTTGTGGGAGACTCTCTTCTTCAATTTGCACAAAATTATATATTTCCCTTAAGGCAGCTTGTTTCTTATGAGCGGGGAAATATTTAGCAGAGAAGTAATAAATCATATCCTGGGGACTACGCACACAACCAGGATCAAGAGAATTAAACCATGTTTTAGCATCACCCTTTAATGAGAACGGAAATAACTTGAGGATATAGTAGTAACGAATTTTTTCCTCATGAGTGAATAGGGTGGCTATATCATTTAATTTAGTAAGATGTGCCACAACAGTTTCAGATTCATAGCCATAAAAAGGATCAGATTCAACCAAAGTAATTAACTCAGGATCAACAGAGAAATCATAATCCTTATCAGAAATACAGATGGTGAAGTAGCAAAAGCAGGGTCATATTTCATTCTAGCATTCAAAGACTTTTCTTTCAGCTTAGCTAATAATTTCTTAGGATCATATCTATCTTTGCAAGCAAAAAGGTCTCTAGCAGTTTCTTCATCCATAACATAACCCTCAGGTACATCAGGCAATTCATATCTAGGGGGAGAATCTTCATCATCACTTTCGTCAATATTATCAGTTTCATTAATTTCATTCTCTCTAACCCTAGCAAGTTGTTCATCAAGAAATTCACCTAATGGCACAGTATTATCAAGTATAGAAGTAGTTTCATCATAAGTATCATGCATAGCAGAAGTGGCATCATTAATAACATGCGACCTATCAGAATCAATAGCAGGTGTATGTGTCGCAAATTTACTCATAACAGAAGGTGAATCAAGTGCAGAGCTAGATGGCAGTTCCTTACCTCCCCCCGTAGTTGAGGGATAAATCTTGGTTTTTTTGTCTTTCAAGTTCCTCATAGTGAGCAACAGATATAAATCCCAAGTGACTCAAAGAATAGAGCTATGCTGCCCGGAAATGGCGCCAGAAAATAGTCTTGATAACCCACAAGTATAGGGGATCGCACTAGTTTTCGAGGGTAGAGTATTCAACCCAAATTTATTGATTCGACACAAGGGGAGCCAAAGAATATTCTCAAGTATTAGCAGTTGAGTTGTCAATTCAACCACACCTGGAAAACTTAATATCTGCAGCAAAGTATTTAGTAGCAAAGTAGTATGGAAGTAACGGTAACGGTGGCAAAAGTAACAGTAGCAGTTTTGTAGTAATTGTAACAGTGGCAACGGTAAAGTAACTAAGCAAAGATCAATATGTGAAAAGCTCATAGGCATTGGATCAGTGATGGATAATTATGTCGGATGCGATTCCTCATGCAACAGTTATAACATAGGGTGACACAGAACTAGCTCCAGTTCATCAATGTAACGTAGGCATGTATTCCGAATATAGTCATACGTGCTTATGGAAAAGAACTTGCATGACATCTTTTGTCCTACCCTCCCGTGGCAGCGGGGTCCTATTGGAAACTAAGGGATATTAAGGCCTCCTTTTAATAGAGTACCGGACCAAAGCATTAACACTTAGTGAATACATGAACTCCTCAAACTACGGTCATCACCGGGAGTGGTCCCGATTATTGTCACTTCGGGGTTACCGGATCATAACACATAGTAGGTGACTATTGACTTGCAAGATAGGATCAAGAACTCACATATATTCATGAAAACATAATAGGTTCAGATCTGAAATCATGGCACTCAGGCCCTAGTGACAAGCATTGAGCATAGCAAAGTCATAGCAACATCAATCTCAGAACAATATGGATACTAGGGATCAAAACCTAACAAAACTAACTCGATTACATGATAAATCTCATTCAACCCATCACCGTCCAGCAAGCCTACGATGGAATTACTCAGGCACGGCGGTGAGCTTCATGAAATTGGTGATGGATGAAGGTTGATGATGATGACGGCGACGAATTCCCCTCTCCGGAGCCCCGAATGGACTCCAGATCAGCCCTCTCGAGAGAGATTAGGGCTTGGCGGTGGCTCCGTATCGTAAAACACGATGAATCCTTCTCTCTGGTTTTTTTCTCCCCGAACGTGAATATATAGAGTTGGAGTTGAGGTCGGTGGAGCATCAGGGGGCCCACGAGGCAGGGGGCACGCCCAGGGGGTGGGCGTGCCCTCCACCCTCGTGGACAGGGTGTAGGCCCCCTGGTGTTGATTCTTTTGCTGGTATTTTTTTATATATTCCAAAAATATTCTCTGTGAAGTTTCAGGTCATTTCCGAGAACTTTTATTTCTGCACAAAAATAACACCATGCAATTCTGCTAAAAACAGCGTCAGTCCGGGTTAGTTCCATTCAAATCATGCAAGTTACAGTCCAAAACAAGGGCAAAAGTGTTTGGAAAAGTAGATACGTTGGAGACGTATCAGTGATTTCCTGGTAAGGATTCACTCGTGTCACATCAAGTAAATCTTATTGATTTAATGCATGTTTTCTTTCTTTTGCTGCAATTTTACGATGCAGGTTTTGCCATGTGACATTCATCACAAAATAAACCATTTGGTTTGCTCTACGATGGATATTTTTGCAGGTTTCACTTCTTATGTCGTGTCAGTAACGAAGGCATTGTCCATCACTTATATTACTGGAAAAAATTGGATCAGTCTGTTGTCTGAGTACAAGCTGAATCCCTATGATGAACTGCAGTTTGGTTTAACAAACACGCCACAATTAGTCCTTCTCGCGTTTAAAAGAAATGAAGAAAAAGACTGGATCACGGTCACGGAGCCTAGTGAAGTTAGAAAGCTGATCATAGCAGACCAGACACGATCGCTGCTGTCTCGCACATCGGTACCACCTTCAGCAACGGATCAAGCACTGGCAGTTGCTCTAGCACTGACTGCAGCAGCAGCTCAGTCTGATCCAGCTGAGGATTGCTCACCGACCGCGTCAGAGGATCAGGCTGATCTACCGGAGGATCGGGCATCGACACCGGCACCTGCTCCGACACCGGCACCATCTCCGGCAGTAGCAACGGCACTACCAGTCGCACGGGCACCAGCAACGGCTTCGGCACTTGCACCAACACTTGAACTTGCATCTACTCCGGCCCGTGCAGCAGCAATGGAACCAGCTGTTGCACCGGCAACAGACTGGGCTGCAGTTCGCACTTCATATACCAAAGTCCTTACAAAAACCGACATGTCCACCTTCTTGGTAAGCATTGGCTGCCCAAGTGCTTCGTTCTTTTTTCTTTCCATGTTGTTTCACATGATTCACTATGTTGATCTAACTGTTTGTGATGCCTTCTTATTTGCAAATAGAGAATTCCTAGAGCAACGAGGGAGTCGTTCAACAATCCAGGCGACCGTGGCCAGGTTTCTCTTACCATGCGCAGCCTTGGTGTGAATGAACCTGCTCAATATACCGTAAGTACAAAGGATGGTCGCATGATGATTGATGCTAAAAGATGGTCAAGGTTCAAATCTAAATCATATCTTGCGGTAGGGGATGATGTCAAAATCGAACTTTCTCGGCAAGGAGAGCTGGTCCAAATCAACTTTGAAATTCTTCAGTAGCAGCACGCAACTGCCGAACTGATCTATCCTCTGAGAGATTTTGATGTAATACTCTGGCATGATGAAACAAGTGGCCTGTGTGTATAAGTAGTACGACAGTATCGTTGATAGAATTGCAACTATGATTGCTGGTTAGGAACTGTCGTTCGATTTCAATCCAACAGCTGTCGTGCTTTATTCAATTTTGTGTATTCGCCTTGCAACAGCATCTAAAACCAGCGCCGTACCGATCGCTTGCAATATGAAAAGCGCTGAGGTAGAACACATGGGCCCCCAAACATGCAGGCTCACCGGCCTGTGGCCCAAAGTCAAGAACCGTGAGCCTGTCTGAGTATTTCTTAGCTGAACCCCCATAATGCCCGTGCGTCGCACGTAACATCAAGATGCATTTGTATGAGTATTTTATCTTGTGAGAGAAAAGGATGAACGAGGGAAGGCCTTATTTGCAAATGTGGAGAGGTGTGTGGGTACCTTTTTGCAAAATTGCCATAGTTTCCTTCCTATCCGTCAGATATAAATCAGACGGCCTATATTGCAGGATGGCAGGCACACCATCATCACCAACTCATCTATACTATGTTAAAAAACTCTGTTTTTTATAATTATATATGTTATATATATTCCCCTTGATTTTTCTTATGTATAAAGTTGTGATATAAAAGATCTTTATATTTCTTTACAAAGGGAGTATCTCTCTGTCAAAAATATATTTATGTGTAACTAGTTACTCCTGTCTTTCTACTTCCTTTCGCTGATATGTGGGGCATCCGGCAATGGGATCCACGTGCCATATGCACCAAATTAGAGTGCACAACTGCACGGTAGACACACCCCGGTCATAGCGCTGTAGTAATGCCCAATGAGCCATCAAATCACAAAAAAAAACCCACCTTTCCAGCTTTAGCAGTAAGCTGGACGGACGAAGCGGCAATATTTCACTGGGCCTGAATCCCCTTCTCCCTCGTCTGCTTGTTTAGAGAAAACCCCCGCTCGGCGATTGCATAGGGTTTTCTCATGGAGAACCTGATACGAATTCTTCATCCATCCCGATTAATCCAAGTCCCTTGGTCGCGGGTACTCCTAGGATGGCAACCGCCGTCGTTGATGCATTTTTCTTCCTACTGAATCTAGTGTGTTTCATTTGCAGTGCCCAAAGTGCGAGGACCCTATAGGTTTCTGCGCCCTCGGCGAGACGCCACACTTGTTCCTTCTCATCCTAACACAGGATTTTAAAACGCGCATAGTATGTTCCTAGAATCCTCTTTTCTATCCGGGAGGGTGGGGTTTTTTGAACATGCTGTCGACTAATTTGGAAATTTGGATTGCTATATTTGGATAAAAGGTACTAGTACCATGGTCAACACTGACGTGAAGGAGGAAATTATTTCTAGATTTGGATATAGGGAATACATTGTGTTCTCATATTATTTTTCCTGCAGTGCATTCCTTGCTCTGCCAGAACACATGTACTCAAGATGCTCGGCCTTGCCATAACTGAATACACCAGTTTAATGGTCACAGTGAAGACAAGCCATGGATATAAGTTTCGAGTTGGGTTCATGAACCAAGAAGATCGCTGCTTTTTTTATGGCCGAACTTGGATAAACTTTCTCAAGTGTTACGGACTGAAAGTTGGCGCACGAATGTTGATGGAAATAGCAGAACCTGGTCTCATCTTCACTGCGATCTTCCACCCCGACGTCGTTCCAATTGTTCATCCATGTTAGTTTTGTATCTGGTTCTTGCTTCTTGCCTCGATTACTTCTTAATCCACCTATTATGTCTAACTAATCACAATTTAACTTTAGAAGTAGCAACGAATCTCTCACGAAGATGCTACTTCTAACTAATATTTTCTTATAATTGGTGGCACGTGTAGGTTTTTTCAGAGTTAAGCAGGCTACTCGTTTGTTATTCTATAAGAACTCGGCTGTTACTCATGGTACTGAAGTTGACTTGGACGACATCCACAAGTTCCTACACTTTATTGATCGTCTTGAGGTCCTTGTGGGGCGTTTCAATGGTGGAAGGCCACGTGGGATATGTATGCCACTGCTGCACTCGTGGAACAGGTCCAAATGTGTTGAGAAACTTATGACACGAGCTATTTTCTGTTATATATGTTGTTCATAAACTCTTGCTTATGCACAACTTTATAGTTGTGATCTTGTTGAAACAGGAACTGCCCAGTTCTATTGTTCCTATACAGATGCCTGACCATGGTCTGGTCAGACTTGCACTTGGTCACAACATGATGTTTATGTCGACCTACTCCGTTCCCCTTGGAGGTGAAAAGATACTTATTCATGGGTGGTCTCAAATAATGAAGGCCCATCCATCTTGGAGAATAGGACAGAAGATTATGTTCCTGCTTTTCCATGGCTCTAAAGAAAATATCCTATTTATTGACCACATTGCGAGATGAAGCCGCTTTCAGAAGGTTGTGGATGCGCGGGGTGGCGCCTGGGCCTTGTCCTGGGGCTTGGCGGCCTCACCCTTTGGTTAACTGTAGGCAAAGTAGCACTGTTCGAGGCGTGCTTTGTACGGTTGAACCTGTATAAGTACTCATACTGCTTTCAGCTATGGTTGTTAAGTGCCCCTGCTGGTTTCAGTTAAGGTTGTTAAGTACTCCTGCTGCTTTTACAGTCTGTCGTGTTTCTTCAGTCCTGTCTTCCTCCAGCCACCAAAACCAAACCAGCGCCGGCGGGGCCGCCTGCTTCCGCCTCCCACGGCTGGCTGCGTCTCAGCGCACGCATCGCCGCCCCACCGTCTCCTAAATCATTAACGCCGATCTCCGAGGCCTCACCGTCATCCTCCACGCGCTTTGCTGCGCTCGCCGCGGCGCCGCCCTCTCGCGTTGTCAACATGGTCAACAAACAAGAGGAATCGGCAAAGGACTGTACGTGGAGAGGATGACAGTAGGGGCCCACCATGTCCATGGCCGGACGCAAGGAAGTTCCTCATTTATATATATATATATATATATACTCCATTGTCAGCGTATGGAAAAAGAAAATGCTTCCTGCTAGTGCTTTCCTGACATCTAGGACCCACGACATTGTCAGCGTATATAGTCAATAGACAAGATAACAGCACAAGATCGGCTGACACCTGGGACGTAGCTGCTCGAGCAGTAGTTTTTTTGTTATTGTTGAGACGAAGCAGGGTTTCAACTGGGTTGTGGCCCGTCTAGCCTAGGCTTATATTTTATGTTCACCACATGACCAGCCCAGCTAATTTTTTTGTGAAAACGAGCCCAGTTTATTTTTTCTGAAGAATACCCAATCCAGGCCTACTTATTTTTCTACGCCCTGATGGGATGCAACTCTTTCAAGACGCCTGCAAATCTTGAAAGTAATATGAAATGGGATGTAAATATAAAAACAGATGACAAATTGGCAATTACTTTATAATTTCTGAATTTTTTCACAATTTCATATTCCAATTTCACTGGGCTTTAACCTAATTTAAATATATCTTCAAAGTACGTCAAATCTGGCTCGACATTTCGGTATTAGAAATAGCTTGGAACCCACAGAAATATGTGAAATTTCGTTTAAATTTTTAGCCCTAGCCAACAAAAAAACAGACTGCAATAAATTGCATAAGAAGTTGCAATGAGCTATATATAAATTATTAAAAAAATAGGGAATGGTCTGACTTGTGGGCCTATTAAGTTGACGCGTATGCAAGATTTTTTTACTTATTATATACGATAACAAACGATTCTAGCAGACATAACCATTGGATGTCAATCCAACGGCCGTCGTGTTTCTTCAATCTCTGATCTTCTTGCTCCAGCCGCCAAATCCAGCGCCGGCGAGACCGCCTGCTCCCGCCTCCCGTGGCCGGCTGTGCTGCTGCGCAGGCCTCCCCGCCCCCTACTACTCCCACCAATGGCCAGGCCATCCCTCTACTCACCCACATCCCTCCACTACTGTGGCTTCGCCGCCTCCGGGTCATTCCCTTCCTGGGTCTCACCGTCGTCCATCACGCTGGTGTTCTCGGCACGGCGTGGTCAACGTTGTCAACAAACGACAACATCAGAAGAGGGACGTACATGGAGAGGCTGACAGTTGGGACCCACATGGTCCATGGCCGCACGCAAGCAAGTACCTCCTTATTACGCCAAAAAGAATGAATACTCCCGCTGACAGCTCGGACCCACCAGCTATATCTTCGCACGCAAGGAAGTGCCTCCTTATTACGCACAAAAAAAATGAATACTCCCCCTACTAGCTGGGACCACCATAGTGGGAGGCTGACTTGTGGGCCTACTAAGTTGAGGCGGACGGAGGGCTTTGTCAACTTAGTCAACAAACGATTCTATCACCAGTGACCATTGGATTGTTAACATCCAACGGTCTTCCTGCTTCTTCAACCTCTGATTTTCTTGCTCCAGCCATCCAAACCACCACGTGCTCTTGCCTCCCGTGGCCGGCTGTGCTGCCGTGGAGGCCTCACCGCCCCTACTACTCCCACCGCTGGTCAGGCCCTGCAGCGACGGCAGCCTCACACCGCAGCCGAACCAGTGAACCCTCGTACACCTCTCCCTGTGGGCATCCACTGCCGCGTCTTACCCAACTCCGCGTCGTTCCCTTCCTAGGCCTCGCCGTCGTCCACCGCCTTGGTGCTCTCGGTGCGGCGTGGTCAATGTGGTCAATGAAGGACTTCCATCGGAAGAGTACTGTATGTTGAGAGGCTGACAACTGGGTCCACAGCCGCAGCAAGGAAGTGCGTCCTTATTACGCGGAAAATAATGATTCCTCCACCTGACAGCAGGGACCCACCGGATGGGCCACCGTATTTCATGAAAAAAATGTTTCCCCCTGACTGCTGGGACCAACCAGCTACATCTTCGCACGCAAGGAAGTGCCTGACAATCGGGATCCACCCGGTCAAAGCGTACGTAGCATTGTCATTCTGGTCGCGAACATGTACGTACATATGATCGGTCTGTCTGCAGGCTGCAGCGATGAACCGTGGCCGTGTAAGGAAGGGCATGTGTCGTAGTAGAGGCACACACGTGTCGTAGTAGAGGCGCGCACATAGCATGTACACGTACGTACAGCGGCCAGGCTGCAAGAAAGTAAATACGGCCACGTACGTACATACGGGCGGGGTCTCGAACGCCTACTCGCGCATACGTACGGCCAGGGCTCATGTACATGGCTGGGTCAGAACGAAGAAACTGTGTCGTCGTCATGTTCATGGGGAGGCAACGGAATGCATCGTGTTCATCGGGAGGCAACGCGTGTTGTTCATCAAGAATCAACCAGCTTGGACGGAACAGCCGATGGAAACGAGGCCTGGCGTACCGCAGAACGGGGGAAACGGCCTTGTGTTCGACCGGCCATGGTCGAAACGGGATCCTGTTCATCAGGAGGGGTCTGGCGTACCGCAAAACAGAGAAACGGACTTCTCTTGGTAGAAACGGGGTCCTGTTGATCGGGAGAGGTGTGGCGTACCCCAAAATGGAGGAAACGGACTTGTGTTGGAGCGCTACGGTCGAAATGGGGGTCCTGTTCATCGGGAGGGGTGTGGCGTACCACAAAACGGGACTCCACGAGATATTGTTCATCTCCACTGTCGACTGCCTCCACGGGCTACTGTTCATCCACCGTCGACCTCCTCCAGCCTCCACCTGCGACTATTCATCCACGGGCTCCTGTTCATCCAGCCTCCACCGCTCCTCCACCGGCTACTGTTCAACCAGCCCTCTCCACGGGGTCCTGTTCAACCACCCCTCCATGGGCTACTGTTCATCCAGCCCTCCACCGGCTACTTTTCAACCCGCCCTCCACCGGCTACTGTTCATCCGGCCCTCTACGGAGTCTTGTTCATCCACCCCTCCACTGGGTCATGTTCATCCACTGGCTCGATGGATCGGGGACCTGTTCATCCGACGGCAATGGCCTCTACTACCACGGGGTCCTGTTCATCCAACCCCCCACCGGGAACTGTTCATCCAACTCCCCTCCAACAACGCTCACTGTTCAACAAGGGAAGGAGGCAGCAGTGTTCGATCGGCTTCAGTTAGCAGCAGTAGCGAAGGAATCACTCGGGTTCAGTTTACAGAAAGGGATCGATCTGGGTTCAGTAACATAGCTAGTGCAATCGCTCGGGTTCAGTTAGAGCCCAACGCCTCGCTCAGGTTCAGTTAGAGCGCAATGCCTCGCACACACGCGCATACGTGTACGAGAGAAACGCGCATCGCTCGGCCCCCGACCACCCACCGTAACCGGGAACTCCCCGATATTTTCCTCGCCCTCGCTTCTACCACGGTTTTTTCCGTCATGCACGGCCCAAAGAATGTCATGCAGATGTGTCTCCGGCACGCCCAGGACGAAAAGCCCATTTTTGTCATGATTTTTTGTCATAGAAGTAGGAGCCCACCACATCTATGATGATACCAGGTTTTGTCACAATTATTGTCATAGAAGTGTCATAAGCATGACAGAAAAAAAATTCGTTCGGCCCAAAATGTCACGGATGTGTCTTTTTTTGTAGTGACAGCTCCTGCACACAAAGCACAAATACTTGCAACCCGACGTAAGACAGGGGTTGTCAATCCCTCATGGGTAAAAAGATAGGAAAAATTGTAGTAGATTGGATAAATAGATCTCGCGGGAACGCGAGATAAAATAAATAAATAAAAATTGCAGCAAGGTATTTTTGTATTTTTGGATTAATAGATTTGAAAATAAAAGCAAATAAAAATAGATCGTGAAGGCAAATATAATAAAGAAGAGACCCGGGGGACGTAGATTTCACTAGTGGCTTCTCTCAAGAAAAATAGCATACGGCAGGTAAACAAATTACTGTTGGGCAATCGATAGAACTTCAAATAATCATGACGATATCCACGCAACGATCATTATATGGGCATCACGTCCAAGATTAGTAGACCGACTCCTGCCTGCATCTACTACTATTACTCCCCACATCGACCGCCATCCAGCATGCATCTAGTGTATTAAGTTCATGGAGAAACGGAGTAATGCAATAAGAACAATGACATGATGTAGACAAGATCTATTTATGTAGAAATAGACCCCGTCTTGTTATCCTTAATAGCAATGATACATACGTGTCAATTCCCCTTCTGTCACTAGGATCAAGCACCGTAAGATCAAACCCATCACAAAGCACCTCTTCCCATGGCAAGAAAAATCGATCTAGTTGGTCTAACTAAACCAAAGATTCGAAGAAGAAATACGAGGCTATAAGTAATCATGCATATATGAGATCAAAAGACTCAAATAACTTTCATGGATAAAAACATAGATCTGATCATAAACTCAAAGTTCATCTGATCCCAACAAACACACCACAAAAAGAGTTACATCAAATAGATCTCCAAGAGACCATTGTATTGAGAATCAAAAGAGAGAGAGGAAGCCATCTCGCTACTAACTACGGACCCGTAGGTCTACAATGAACTACTCAGGCATCATCGGAGAGCCACCAATGAGGATGATGAGCCCCTCCTTGATGGTGTCTAGATTGGATCTGGTGGTTCTAGAACTTGCGGCGACTGGAACTGATTTTTGTCGGCTCCCCTAGGGTTTCTGGATGGGGTATTTATAGAGCAAAGAGGCGGTGTGGGGAGGCCACTATGGTGGGCACAACCCACTTGGGCGCGCCTGGGCCCCAAGCGTGCCCTCGTGGGTTGTGCTCCCCTCGGAGCTCCCCTTAGGTACTTTCTTGGCCCAACAGGTGTCTTCTGGTCCAGAAAAAATCCACAAAAAGTTTCGCTGCATTTGGACTCCGTTTGATATTGATTTCCTGCAATGTAAAAAACAAGCAGAAAACAACAACAGGCACTTGGAACTATGTCAATATGTTAGTCCCAAAAATGATATAAAATGATTGTAAAACATCCAAGAATGATAATATAATAGCATGGAACAATCAGAAATTATAGATAAGTTGGAGACGTATCAGCATCCCCAAGCTTAATTCATGCTCGTCCTCGAGTAGGTAAATGATAAAAACAGAATTTTTGATGTGGAATGCTGCCTAACATGTTCATCACACATTCTTTTCTTTGTAGCATGGACATTTTGACTTTTATATGGTTCAAAGCAATAGTCTAGTTTTGACATGAGGACTTTAATACTCAAGCACATCAACAAACAACCATGTCTTTCAAAATATCAACACTAAAGCAAGTTATCCCTAGCCCATTATGATCAGTCATTGATCCATTCATGAAGCACACTCGCATATTAGCTACACCCAATGCTCAAGTACGATCATAGTGCCCCTTAGTTGGTCCATTATAAGAGAAGATGGAGACTCAAGTAAAAAAAATTGCATAAAGTAAATAGAAAGACCCTTCGCAGAGGGAAGTAGGGATTTGTAGAGGTGCCAGAGCTCAAAGTGAAAAAGATAGAGATAAAAACATTTTGGGTGGCATGCTTTTCCTGTCAACAAAAATGATCGAGTAGTTCCCAATACTTTTCATGCTAGATATATCATAAGCGGTTCCCAAACAGAAAATAAAGGTTATTTGTAACATCCCAAATTTTCAATTTGGAATGTTATACATAGGTCATCATATGCATATCATATTTTATTTTGCATTTTGGTTTTGATCCTAAAAATCCTAAGCAACTCAAGGATCCACGGAGAGTTGGGGATTTCATTATTTTCATATTTGAAATTTTTTTCAAATTTGAAAAGAGGATCATTTTGGTTTTAGTTATTTTTCTCTCCAAAATATTTCAAATATAAAAATAAAAGAGAGGAGATAAAATGACTTCTCCAAAATAAAAGAAATATTGGAGGAAAAATGTTAAAATCAAATAAATAATTTTATTTGAATTTTATTGCTATTCTATTTGAATTAGAAAAATATGCATTTTTCAAAATTGCATTTTTAGGCTAAGAAAATGTTCACTTTGTTCTAAATATTTTATTTAGACGGTGAAAATTGTTTTGATATTTTCAGAATTTTTTTTGGATTTATTTAGTATTTTTCCTTTTTGGTGGAATTTATTAAAAAAAACGCGTCGCCCGACTGGGCCAACGGCTCCCGCTCCGGCTCCGGAGCGGACTCCCGAGCGCCGCCGCCGCCATGGACGTTGTGTCCGTCCCGGACACGCGCCGCCGCCCCCTCCCCCAAGTCGGACCCCCCCCCCCACCGAGGCCTTTAAATACCCTGCCGCCGCCGCCTCCCCCCGAGCCCGCAGCCCCGCCGCCGCAACCGCCGCTGCCACCGCCGCCGCCCCGCGCCGCGCCGCCCGCTTCCCCGCCGCGTCGCGCCGCCACCGCGGAGCACCGCCGCCCCGCCTCGCCGGAACACGCCGCCGCCCGCCGGATCTCGCCACTGGTCTTTTTTCGATTTAGGTATAAACCGTTCGTTTTTTTAACCCTAGATCCGTTTCAGTTTTTTTATTAGATCGGTTCATTTTTCTCGGTTTTCTTCGGTTAGTTTTATTTTACGAATGTTCGTTCGTTTAGATCTGTTAACGAACGAATTCGTTCGTTAGTCTCTGTTAGCGGACGTTCGTCCGATAGATTTTTCTTTTTCTGTTTTATTTTTGCCAGGGACCTATCCGTGATTATTTTTATCGCAGATTAGCCCCTGACCTTCAAACCCTCGCAACTTTTTAACCGTTCGTCCAAATCCAGTGAAACCAACGCCAAAATCTTCGTCTCGAGCCCCTCTTTCTGGTTAATCAACTTGAACATGATTTTGACAAATTAAAATTTGGTTTCAAGCAGATTTAAATTCGAAGTTCTTTTGACCGTACTTTCAGTTTCATAGCTCCGATTTGGTTGATTCTTTTTGCAAATCGAAGTTCTTCAGTTGGACTTTAAGATTGGATCTTCTTATTTGAGTTTTACCCTTGCATCTATGCTTAAGTGATTATGTATGCTATTGTTTGTTTGCGATAGAATTCCCGGAGTGCGAAGCGTGCTACTACGAGTCTCTAGGGTTTGCAGATCGTCAGCAAGGCAAGTAACACATTGATCATACCCCTTTATTACCCAGTTTTTATGCATTAGTTTCAATCCTCAAACACTGCATGATTAGGATGTGATTAACATGTGGGTATTGGGAAGTAGATGATGAGGTAGAACCTATTGCCCTTTTATTATCAAACCTTGGGAGTTACTTCTACGTTATGCTTAGGTTGCTATGCTATGCTCGTAGACGTGGTTTGGTTTGAGTGATCCATGACAGATGTGAGATCGTTAATTAATGGTTAACTTAAGGTGGCTACTTAAATACATATCTGGGTGGATTGGTTGCAGGCACCTGGGGATATACCAGTGTTGTCTTTTGGTTTGCCACCCAGGCTCAAAGGGATCATAAGATTATTCATGCTAGAAACTTCCGTGTGCAGCCACAAGCTATTATGGGCTCTAGCGTAGTTGAGTATGTTGCATGACCTCTTTAAGTGGTAGCCTAGCAGATGTAGGGGATGTAGGTTGGTACTGTCTACCCAGAGTAAAGAGTTAATGCTTCTGAAAGACTGTGTCTCGTTCATCCGTTTCTCAAACACCATGTAGTGTGAGAAATCCAACGGAGGAGATCGAGTCTTGTGGGGAAAAGTGCGCAAACCTCTGCAGAGTGTACAAACTAATCATGGTTAGTCGTGTCCCCGGTTATGGACATCTTGAGTATCTGGTTCTTGGATTATCATGTTGATCTCATCACTTTAAATTAATTTGTTGGGTTGTTAATTACTAATTAATTGGGATTGAGATGGGGGTACCATTCTCAATGTTTATCAACTAACATGATAGTTAAACAAAATATATTCCTTTGTTGTAGGAAAAAATTGGCTTTTCGCAAAAACACTATAACCATAGAGCCTCCACCAGCCATATATGCATGTAGTGATAGCATTTATTTTGTTCCTTGCTCTACTGTGTTATATTGCCAGCATATTCCATGTGCTGACCCGTTTCGGGCTGCAACATATCATGTTGCAGACTTTTCAGACAAAGAGTAAGGTGCGCTAGGTCATTGTCGTGCACTCAGCTATGCCGTTGGAGTTGATGGACTCACTTTATCTTCCAAGCCTTCCGCTGTTATCGTATTTTAGTTGGCCTTAAGCCATATTATTGTAATAAGTTCTCTTTTGAGACATTCGATGTAATAAGTGTGTGATTGCACTCTGTTATAAATGCTTCAAGTACTTTGTGTGTCAGCATTACCGATCCAGGATGACACTTATACACAGAGATTTGATCATTTGAGGTCGGATCGCTACATTATTCCTTTTTCCACCATACTTTCACTTTCCATGGCTAACCGTATCCACGGGTGCCTTCCATACCAACACTTTCAAATGAATTTATTATTTGACAACATAAACTAAATTCATTTTTCATTTCGAGACTGGGCATCCCTAATACCTCTGCCGTACTCTCGTGCATTGACAAGTGAATAAACACTCATCTTGAGAATAACACATCTAGCATGGGAATATATTAGCCACCCCTACCGTTTCATGAGCGGTATGAGCACACAAAAGAGAAATTTATTTTGAAAATTAGAGATGGAACATACAAATTTGCTTAGAATGGCAAAAGAGTAATGCATATAGGTAGGTATAGTGGACTCATGTGGCAAAAACTGGTTTAAAGGATTTTGGATGCACAAGTAGTAATCATACTTAGTGCAAATGAAGGCTAGCAAAAGATTGAGAAGCATCCAACCAAGAAACAAAAAATCTCATAAGAGAGCATTAAGCATAACTAACACCGAATAATACACCACAAGTAGGATGTAATTTCATTGCATAACTATTGACTTTCTTGCTTGCATAGGGAATCACAAACCTTAACACCAATATTCTTACTAAAGCATAATTACTCATCAACATGACTCACATATCACTATCATCAATCTCAAAACTATTACAAATAATCAAGTTTATTTTGTCCAATGATCTTCATGAAAGTTTTTATTATATCCTCCTTTCGTATCTATCACTTTGGAACTAGTTTCATATGTTGCTTTTAATAAGCTCAAACAAATATAAGTGAAGAACATGAGCATCATATTTCTTTCTCTCAAATTAATCTAAGTGAAGCATGAGAGAATTTCTTCAAAGATAACAAAGCACACCGTGCTCAAAAAGATATATGTGAAGCACTCGAGCAATTCCATAGCTCATAAATATTTAAGTGAAGCATAGAGAGCAATTCTAACAAGTCATAGCATAATTTTGGCTCTCTCAAATAGGTGTGTCCAGCAAGGATGCTTATTAAAAATTTAAAAGAAAAACAAAAAAAGACTCATATCATACAAGACGCTCCAAGCAAAACTCATAATATGTGACGAATAAAAATATAGTTTCAAGTAAATTACCGAGGGGGTTAGAAGAAAGAGGGGATGCCACTCGGGGGCATCCCTAAGCTTAGTTGCTTGATACTTCTTGAATATTATCTTAGGGTGCCATGGGCATCCCCAAGCTTAGCCTTTTGCTAATTCTTATCCCTTCATCCATCGCGATCTCACCCAAAACTTGAAAACTTCAATCACACAAAACTCAACAAAACCTTCATGAGATCCATTAGTATAAGAAAGTAAATCACTACTTTAGGTATGTAAGTGCATCTAGTGCCCCTTAGTGATTTTGGTGTATTGAAGACTTATAGGTTAAGGGACTAATGTGTTTGTGAGTGTACACAGGTCTATAAGTCTATGAGGAGTTTGATATTTACAGAGAAAGTCGACCCCTAAAAATGAATGTCTTCAACTGAAGACTTTGGATTTCTGAAGACTTTCTGAAGACTTTGAAAGTGAAGAAATTGGTGTAACCCTGAAGACTTGGTATTCATGCGAGGAACATGAAGCATGAAGACTTTTATTTTCGTAGTTTCATTTTATCTTTCTTGAGTCATAAGAAACACCGTACTGTTAAACGGGGTCGAGGAAAAACTAAGGAAAAATTTCCAAGTGATGCTCATCTCAAAATCCTACACCTACCAATCCCTTCGAGTGAAGCCATTGGAAATCTCATACAGTTCAGTCAATTTCTTCAGTGACAGAGATGAAGTTCTTCTGGTCTCTGAGGAACTTGTTCTGACTGAGGAGTTAGGAATTCGCCAGTGCGGATTGCCTACAAGTGAGGAACATGATAGCCCTGAGGAATTTGAACCTCAAATTTTCGACCGTTGCTGTGCTACGCGCCAGCTGTCCCAAAATATCTACCCACCTAACGGTCATATCATTGAAGGGCATTTATGTCTTATCATGTCGGGCTGCTCCCTAGGCTATAAATAGTCGCCCCCTACAACCTCTAGCTGGTTGGCTGCTCCGAGAGAAATTGACACTTGTCATTGAGAGCATCCCATCCTTTGAGGACTTTGAGTGAAAATCATCAAGTGAGGAAAACCCAACCCAAACACCTTCAAACCCAAAGTGATTGAGCATCACTGAAGAGATTGATCCTGTGTGGATCTGATGCTTGTTACCTTTGAAGACTATGCATCTTCCAGACGGTTAGGCGTCATGGTCTAGAGCATCCAAGAGGAAATTGTGGATCACCAAGTGACCGAGTTTGTGAAGGTTTGGAAGTCACCTGAAGACTTACTACGAGTGATTGGGTGAGGTCTGTGTGATCTTAGCTCCAGGAGAATACGGTGAGGACTGTGTGTCCGAGACTATGTGTCCTCAGGTTTAAATACCTAGCCGCTCCAACCAGACATACAACTGTCACAGTAGTTGGAACTGATCTACCAAATCACTGTCTTCAGGTTTAAATACCTAGCCGCTCCAACCAGACATACAACTGTCACAGTAGTTGGAACTGATCTACCAAATCACTGTCTTCACCAAGCCTACTGGTTCTATTTCGTCAACCCTTTCATTTCCTCATTACTGTGTTGTGTGCTTGTTCATATCTGTTTGAAGACTTTGACTGAAGACTTTCTCAATTTCCTCAGTTCAATTTCTTCAGTCTGTTTGTCTTCACCCTGTTTTATCATGTGCTTACGCTTTCTGTACTCTGTGTTTGTTTTTATTTCATCATGATGTCCATGCTTATGTTATGTCATGTCTGCATCTGAGTACTTATTCCGCTGCAAGTAGTTCTTCGCCTAGGAATTTCCTCACCCTGAAATTCGTCAGTGAAGAATTCATAAAATTCGCCTATTCACGCCCCCCCCCCTCTGCTCGACTTAATGCACTTTCAATTGGTATCAGAGCAAGGTACTCCCTTGTTTTGTGTGATTTTGGTTTAACCGCCTGGAGTTTTAGTTATGTCGACCGCATGTATGATCAAGGTCTCTGCTGGGTGTCCTACCTTCGATGGGATGGACTACCCCTACTGGAAGAATAAGATGCGAATGCATCTTGAGGCAATTGATAACAATCTCTGGTATGTTGTGGAGAATGGTGTCCCCTCTGTCACCCCTACCATCAACGCTGCTGACGTGAACAGATTCAAGCAACTCGACTCTCAAGCAAAGAATATCATATGTGGCCATCTTAGCAAAGGGCGGTATGGTAGAGTGAGTGCTTTGGAGACAGCTAAGCTTATCTGGGATAGGCTGTCCAAGGTCAATGAAGGAGTCTCAACATAGCATGACTCTCGAGTTGACGTTCTTCGCAATCTCTTCAACCGCTTCAAAAGACTCGAGAATGAAAATGTTCAGCGAACCTTCGATCGCCTCACTGACATCTCAAATGAGCTTTAAGCACTTGGTGCCACTGACATCACCGACCATGAGGTGGTGAAGAAATTGCTGAGATCGCTTGATTCCTCATTTGATACTCTGGCATTGATGATACAAGAACGTGGAGACTATAAGTCACTTGATCCCGTTGATATCCTTGTAAGGCTAAACACTCATGAGTTCCAGCTTACTGAGAAGAGAGATCTCTATGGACCGAGCTATTGCAGATCACGTGCTCTGAAGGCCAAGGCGGTATCTGAATTTGAAGGTGAAGATTCTGGTAGCAGCCTTGGTGATCCTGAAGAACTGAGCCAGGAGCTAGCAATGCTCGTGAAGAAATTCCAGAAGTTCTCAAGACATGGTTGCTTTGGAAAATCCTCAAGAAGTGATGATTCCACATCCCGTGACTACAAGAAGAGACTGTGCCACAAATGCAAGAAACCCGGTCACTACATTCAAGACTGTCCTCAGTGGGAAAAGGAATCAAAGAAGAAGAAATACAAGGATTACAGTTCTGATGACTCAAAGAAGAAGAAGAAATCTTCAAAGTCCTCATCATCAAAATCCTCAAAGTCTTCATCTCACAAGAAGAGCATCTCCAAGAAGGATCGGGCATTCATTGGCAAGGAAATGGACTCTGAGGCTGAGTCTGAGGAACATGAGGAAGAGGAGGCATCTGAGGAGTCAGAATCTGGTGTGGCAAGCCTAGCCCTCGCTACTGCGTTCGTCAGCAAGTCCATCTTCAACACTGAAGAAAATGGCTTCCACAACAAGGCTGATGATGACGATGATGACTACGCTCCCACCTATTGCTTCATGGCAAAGGGTGCCAAGGTACTCAAATATCCCTCCTCTGAATCAAGTGAGGATGAATCTGATGAAGACCTCAAGCCTAGCTACTCTAAACTTGCCAAGATTGCTGCGAAACAACAAAAGACTTTTGAAAAGGTTCAAAATATGCTAGATAAAAGTGATGATTTGTTGGGTGAAGAAATGGATCGCACCAAAACTTTGACTGAAAATCTTCAGAAACTTCAGTCCAAGTTTGACAATCTTCAGAGTCATCATAACACTCTCTTATCTGATCATGAGAAGCTTTCTTATGAATTTCTTCAAAGAAAGCAAGATCTTGAGAAGCTAAGGGTGAGTTATGAAGATCTTCAGAAGGAGCGTGATTCATTACTTGCTCAACAAATCAGCGTTGCTCAGGAAGAATTTATTCCTCCATGTTTGAAGTACATCGAACGTGAATCTGCTAATTCTTCACCCGAAAGTTCAAATGCTTCTATTGCTGCAAATTCTTCACCTATATCTGCTATCACTAATTCCTCATCTGAGGATATTGCTAGTATCACTGACAATGCAGGGCTAAAGGAATTGTATATGACAGGCATGTACAAAAGCCTCAAAGGGCATCAGGCTCTTTGTGATGTGCTTAAAAAGCAGATCCTCAACAGGAACCCTAGGAAAGAGGGTATTGCCTTTGAGAGGAAACTCAATGCTGATGGAACATGCTGGAAGCTTGAGCAGTATCCCAAAACCTCATGGGTTGCTGCAAAGGGACCTCCAGTAGATCCATCTACTTTATCTGGCTTTACATGTGAATCTTCTCATTCTTCTGATGAGTCATTTGACTCCAACTATAAGTTGTTCAAAAATCAGAATGGTGAAGTATTTGCTAGATATGTTGGCACTAACTGCAGGAACGGTTCCCCTGTGAAGAAAATCTGGGTTCACAAAAGGTGCCTTGAAAGTCTTCAGGTGAATGTCATCATGACACCACCTGTGAAGAATAGGAACCCCATATCAAATTATTCATATGGATCCAAGTCCTCATACGGACCAAATTCCTCACGTGGATCAAAGTCCTCATATGAACATCATCGTGCTAACACTTCTATTTCGCAGGGAAGAACTAAGGGCTATGAATATGTGCATTATTCTTCAAACCATTATGTTCATAAGTCCTCGAAGAATTTCTCTACTTATTCATATGCTTACCCTAACTCCTCTTATGTGAAACGAAGTGGACTGGCTTCTATGCCATCTTTCTCTTATGGAGCTCACAGAATGATGAACTCTTTGCCACCCCTTCAGATGTGGGTGGTGAAGAAAAAGAACTAATCTCTTATGCAGGGTCAGGTCTCCAGACGTACTTAAGCGTCTGAAGAATTTGCTGGAGACCTGAATATGCTTGAAAGGACGCAAGCTAATCATGAAGAAATGAATTCTCATTTCTCACGTCCTCATATTGCTATATCTGTTCTATTGCTTGATGAAAGTGATCTGATGAATTTGATGCCATATTCTTCACTGATGAAGTATATGAGTTCATAAGCTACACTAATTCATCTGCAGGATGATCAACCCAAAGCCACTGAGTGGGTCCTTGATAGTCGATGTACAAATCACATGACTGGTGACAAGAACTTATTGATGGACGCTCCCTTATCTCCGTCACATCTGAAGCATATTACCTACGCTGATAAAGGCAAAAGCAAGGTATTGGGTCTAGGTAAGGTTGCGATCTCAAAGGATCGACACATGGACAAAGTCATGCTTGTCGAGTCCTTTGGATTCAACCTCATGTGAGTCTCGATGCTTTGTGATCTTGATATGGTTGTTATCTTTGGCAAGTATCGTTGTGTTGTGACCATGGAAGCTGACCATTCCAAAGTCTTCGAATGCTTTAGGAGAGGAGATCTGTATATTGTTGATTTCTCTACAGGACCACAGCCTGCTATATGCCTACTTGCAAAAGCTTCAGAAGGCTGGCTATGGCATCGACGACTCGGTCATGCTGGCATGAGGAACTTGCACACGCTCGCGAAGAAGAAGCATGTCATTGGCATTGAGAATGTCAAATTCCTCAAGGATCACCTATGCGGTGCTTGTGAAACTGGGAAGATGACCAAGGCCAAGCATCCCGCGAAGACTATCATGACTACCACTCATCCATTTGAATTGCTTCACATGGATCTCTTTGGTCCTAACCATTATTCTGCATTCACCAATGAAGCATCTCTATATGGCTTTGTTATTGTTGATGATTACTCTTGTTACACATGGGTGCATATTGTCACTTACAAACATGAAGTGCAGGAAGTCTTCAAACAATTTTCCTCGAGGGCTTCAACCAACTTTTGTCTGAAGATCAAGCACATCAGAAGTGACAATGGAACTGAGTTCAAGAATACTGGTCTTGATGACTATCTTGATGAACTTGGTATTACTCATGAGTTATCTGCTCCCTATACTCCTCGGCAGAATGGCGTCGTGGAGTGTAAGAACAGGACTCTTGTTGAGATGGCTCACACTATGCTTGATGAATATAAGACGCCTCGTCATTTCTGGATTGAGGCAATTGATACTGCGTGCCACATCATCAACAGGGTATATCTTCACAAATTCTTCAAGAAGACTGCATATGAACTCCTCACTGACAAGAAACCCAATGTGAGTTATTTCAAAGTCTTCGGTGCTAAATGTTGGATTAGAGATCCTCATCACAATTCTAAATTTGCATTGAAAGCACATGAAGGTTTTATGCTTGGTTACGGAAAGGACTCGCACACCTATAGAGTCTTCAACAACGTTCACCACAAGATTGTTGAAATTGTAGATGTGCGGTTTGATGAAACTAATGGCTCGCAAAGAGAGCACCTACCTCCTGTGCTAGATGAACAGTCACCTGAGGAAACAATCAAGTTCAAGGCTACTGAGGATGTCATTCCTACCGAAGAATCTGCTGAAGAAGTCATTCCAGACCATGAAGAACATCATGCTAGTGCACCTGAGGAAAATGGCTCTGAAGAAAATGCTGAGCAAATTCCTCGTCGCCAACCCGTTCATCCTCGCGTTGCAAATGAAGTGCAGATTGAGAAAATCATCAGCGACATCAATGCACCAGGTCCTCTCACATGCTCAAAAGCTTCACATTTATATAACTTTTGTGGGCACTTTGCTTTCGTCTCTATCACAGAGCCCACTAAGGTAGATGAAGCATTTCTGGAGCCTGAATGGATTCAAGATATACAAGAGGAACTACATCAGTTCAAGCTCAACAACATCTGGGAACTTGTCAAGCGACCAGACCCTCGCAAGCACAATATCATCGGCACAAAGTGGATCTACCGCAACAAGCAAGATGAAAATGGCCTTGTGGTGAGGAATAAGGCACGGCTTGTAGCTCAAGGCTACACACAGGTTGAAGGAATTGATTTTGATGAAACTTTTGCACCTGTTTCTAGACTTGAGGCTATTCGCATATTACTTGCTTATGCTAACCATCATGACATCATCTTATATCAGATGGATGTGAAAATTGCATTCCTTAATGGTAAGCTTGAGGAAGAAGTATATGTTGCTCAACCCCCAGGTTTTGAAGATCCAAAGCATTCTGACAAAGTCTTCAGACTCAATAAAGCCCTCTATGGCCTCAAGCAGACCCCTCAGGCGTGGTATGATACTTTGAAGGAATTCCTCATGAAGAAAGGCTTCAAACCCGGTTCACTTGACCCAACTCTTTTCACCAAAACTTATGATGATGAACTATTCGTGTGTCAAATATATGTTGATGATATCATCTTTGGTTGTACTGACCAACGTTACAGTGATGAATTTGCCTATATGATGAGTGAAGAACATCAAATTTCTATGATGGGAGAATTGAAATTCTTCTTAGGTCTTCAGATTCATCAACAGCACAGCGGCATCTTCATATCTCAGGAGAAATACCTCAAGGATGTATTGAGGAAATTCGGCATGCAAGATTGCAAAGGCGTCAAAATCCCTATGCCCACCAATAGCCATCTATGCACTGATGAAAATGGTATTGACTTCGATCATAAGGTATACCGCTCCATGATTGGCTCTTTATTGTATTTATGTGCATCTAGGCCAGATATTATGCTTAGTGTTTGCATGTGTGCCCGCTTTCAAGCAACACCGAAGGAATCACACCATAAGGCTGTGAAGCATATTCTTCGATATCTAGCTCACACTCCAACACTTGGATTATGGTATCCCAAGGGCTCAGCTTTTGATCTCATTGGATATTCAGACTCTGACTATGCTGGTGATCGTGTGGACCACAAGTCAACATCAGGCACATGCCATTTCCTCGGGCGATCCTTTGTCTATTGGTCCTCGAAGAAATAGAACTGTGTATCACTTTCTACTGCTGAAGCTAAGTACATTGCTGCTGGTTCGTGTTGTGCTCAATTGCTATGGATGAAGCCAATCCTCAAGGACCATGGCATCAACATGAAGAATGTGCCTCTCTACTGGGACAATGAGAGTGCCATCAAGATTGCTCATAACCTAGTTCATCACTCGAAGACAAAGCACATTCAGATTCGTCATCATTTTCTTCGTGATCATGTGTTGAAGGGAGACATCTCCATCGAGCACGTGAAGACTGAAGAAAAGCTAGCCGATATCTTCACAAAGCCCTTGGATGAGAAGAGATTTAGCAAGTTGCGGTGTGAGATAAATATATTAGAATCTTTGAATGTCCTTTGAAAAGGACACACATCCTAACACTTATGCAAAATTGATGACTTAGATGTGCAACACACGAAGTAACATTTTTCTTCAATCAATGAAGACTAACACTCAAAGTGTGAAGAAATTAACGAAGAATTTGATTCTCAGAGCCCTACGACAATTGTACGTGGTGTCTGAAATCAGCATTCTTATACGATGGGTTACGCTACCAACAAAAGTTGAAAATCTTCAATTTGAGTTTTTCTTCAGTTTTGAAATTCCTCAGTTGTTCAATTTCTTCAACTTTGCATTATCTTCACTGCTTCCGTTGTTTTTCTTCATTGGCTATACATATATGAGTTTATGTCCTCTATAGCATTCACTTATTGCTATTTCTTCAAGTTGTTTTTTCTGCTAAGTGAATGTGATCGGACCCTTCCCCCTCTTTGTTAAACTCAACCCAGTCTATTCACAAATTCTTCATGTGCGTTCTATTTGAAACCCGTTCAAAATCTTCACTGTGTCCTTGTCAGCTGAAGAATTTGTTCTATCTGAATTTTCGGCTTTTGCCGCTCAAACTGTTCCACATTCCACGATATGATTATCTATTCACCCACGATCTCACACGATCTTCACCTCTCTGTACGTGGGTGACACATGTCGCACGAACGAGAAGGGTCAGGGGCACGTTCGTCCATTTTCCTCGGGCGAGCGATTTTTTACCATGGCTATAAATACCCCTCACCCTCCTTAGACTGTTTTTACTCCGCTCGACCACACTCCCTCGCTCGAGCTCTCAAAACCTAGCGCCGCCGCTACTTCCATCGTCGCCGGTGAGGAAGAGCTTCGTTGCCTCGACCTCATCACCGTCGTACTCGCGCCGGCCCCGGATTTCTTCACTCTGCCGCCGCCGTAGCTGTCTTCCTCTGCCAAGTTAGGGTGTGGAAGATCTAAACCGACGAGCTTCAAATCTACTATTCTCAATTCATCGTGTTCTTCGTCAAGGGTAACTAAAAGCCATTTTTACTGCCCTTGTTGATTCTTATGATTTCTACAAAATCTTCAAAAGGTGTTTATTATTCAATCTTCACACTCTAAACACCTCACACAAACATCTGTTCTTGATCTGTTTCCCTAAGCAACGTTTTTCTTCAAGATTCCTCAATTGTGTGGATTTTCAATCTATACAACTCTGGAACCTAAGACAAAGAACGCTTAGTGAAATTCCTCAAGACACATCTGGTCAAATTCCTCAAACTAGTTCTTTTTGCAAAAAACTTCTGAGAACGCATATGACCTCTCCAAATTCTTCGCACCTATACTCTGTTCACAGGTACACATGTCCGCTGCTGAATCACTAGGTTCTCATCAACTTAACTCATTTGCAGTGTTCCTCGAAGAAAAGTTGCATACCTCGTCAGAGAATTCTGTTGTTCAGATTCCTCAGCTGAAGAAAATGGCTGACGGCAAGAAACCTCAGAAGGGAGGGAAGAAACCTGAAGTCAACACTGCGTTTGAGATTCCTGATGACATCTATGCAGGGTACTGCACTCCTCATGAAACAAAGAATGAGCGCAAAGTGCGCATTCAGAAGATAGAGAGGAGATGGGCCAGAGAATGGAGAGAATATCACTATGTCACTCCAAAGTACATGAAGAAATTCGCTGTACACCCTCCATGCCCAAGACCTCCACTAGCACCTGGCCAAGAAGCTGGTCCCACAAGCATCAGATGTGGTGAAGATTTTCCCGCTGAATGGGCCAAGCGTCAAGTTAAACTGGCCAAATTGGCAAAAGAGGCAGTGAGAAATTCAATGAAGATTCTGCTGCTGCCACTACTGAGGCCTCTGCTAGCAAGCCTAAGAAGGCTATGCCCAAGAATCCCGCACACAAGCCGAGTGCTTCTACTTCAATGCCCTCACATCCAAGCACCTCAGCAATGCCCTCACGGCCCAGTTCTGCAAAGCCCTCACAACAAATTCCTCATGCTGCTCCTGCTCCTCCAAAGCCCTCAGCTCCTCCGGCAAAGTCCTCAGCACCTGTGCATCTTGCCTCGTGTCAAAGGACCACAGGCAAATCAATTACCTCAGGAGCATCTCCAAGTTCTTCAGCTCCTTCGCATTCCTCAACGGGCCCCACTCTGCTGAAGACCAAGGCCACTGCTGGACGAGGCACTAGACCAAGTCCTCACAAGAAGTAGGTCGCCTTCCAAGTACCGTCCAGTGATGACGAAGGTGATGATGAGGAACTCGCCAAAATCATCAGAGACAGACAGCAAAGGGCCGCTAGAGCCAAAGGCAGTAATGTGCCATTGATGCTGGATCCAAAGTTGATCCTCGATTTCATCGACTTATGGCATAAGGACCCCAATACACCTTTGCCTGAGATGAACCTCACTCGTGGTCAAAGTCATATGTTGACTGCCTTCATTGGTGAGGAGAAATGGAAATATGAACAGGGGAGGAAGGTGAAGAAAGCACAGTACAAGAAAGAGCGTTTTCTAAATCAAAATGTGTTGAAGCTTTCACCTGATCAACTTGTAGCTCTGCAATCAGAGATCAAGAATCTCAGTGATGAATTTGATCGCTACTATGCTGACTGGCTTGGAGCCAAAGTCAGATTTGTGAAGTTAACTGAAAAATTCACTTCAAATGATGAATCTCTTCAGGGTGAAGCATCTGCTCAGCCCACTGAAGAACATGCCAGCACCGCTGATGAAAATCAGGCTGCTGATGAAACTGCTAGTACCAGGGCTGATGAAGCTATTCCAGTCGCTGATGAAACTGCTAGGGCAACCACTAGTGTTGCGCCTGAGGAACAATCTAGGCTAGCTGAAGCATCAACCGCTGTGCCTGAAGAAACTGAACCAACCGGGCCAACTGCATCAATTGTGCCTGAGGTAAATGAACCAATTTCCTCTGCTCCTCCTGCACCAAGAAGAGGCCGCACGCCTTGAGGAGCACCAAGAGATGAGGAACCATGCAACAATTCCAGGTCCTCAACGTCAAGCTAATCATGAGGAGCACGAGGATAAAGAGGTTCAAGCACCTCCACCACCGCAAGAGTGACTTCATAATTGCCCCAAACACATTGAAGAGCAACGCTACGGCAAGCTCAAGTTCACCATGCCTAAGTTCTCCGGATGCAACGATACTGAAGACTACCTTTCATGGGCATTGAAAGTTGACAAGATCTTCTGTTTGCACAACTATGAAGAAGAAAAGATGATCGCCATGGCATATCTTGAGTTCCAAGACTATGTCCTCATTTGGTGGGAGCAAGTCATTGAATGGCGAGAAGCAAGAGGTGACGCACCCATCACAACATGGAATCAAATGAAGGATGTCATGCGAGCGCACTTTGTACCCACGTACTATAGCCGCGACCTCTTCAAGAAATTGCAACTCCTCAAGCAAGGCACCAAGTCCGTTGAAGAGTATTACAAGGAAATGGAGATCGCCATGATATGAGCCAATGTCACACAAGATGAGGAGCAAACCATGGCACATTTGTTGAATGGCCTCAACCCTCCTATCAAGAAGATCGTCACTTCCAACCTTACTCCAACCTCCTCGAGCTAGTGCACCAAGCTACCAAGGCAGAGCGACAAGTGCAAGACGACTACAAGTATTCCAAGTACTCTTCCAAGACCTATGGCTCCTACAATCAAGCTTCTACGACTACGACACCTTCTACCTCAACGAAACCAACATCAACCAACGGCATCAAGTCAAGTTACAAGAAAACTTCAACACCATCATGTTATCCTCCTACTACAAGAAACTTCAAGCCAAGAGCTTCATCATCAACAACTCCACCGGATGACACCGTCAAGACAAGTTCCATCAAATGCTTCACATGTCAAGGCCGAGGCCACAAGACATTTGAGTGCCCCACTCGGCGCAGCATGATCACCAACGATGACAGCACTTATGACTCCATGAGTGAGGAAGAAATGGAAGCACTTGAGCACGTGGCCATGCACCGACGCGTGAATGAAGATGAAGATGACCAAGTCTTTTGTGACAATGATTCGAGCCCCTCTCTTGTTGTCTCAGAGGTCTTGACACCTCCACATCAACAAGACGAAGACCAACGTTGCCACATCTTCCACACCAAAGCAGGCATCAATGGACGTTCCGTGAAGGTCATCATCGATGGAGGAAGTTGTCACAATTTGGCAAGCGAAGAGCTATGTTCCAAGCTACAATTGGTCAAGATGAAGCATGCTCGTCCCTACAAGTTCCAATGGCTTAGCGACTCCGGCGGCATTCAAGTGGAGCACACTGTTCAAGTCTCCTTCAATATTGGCGCATACGAAGACACCTTGGAGTGTGATGTGGTTCCCATGTCCGTTTGCCATCTCCTACTTGGATGACCTTGGCAATTCGACCGTGGCGTCATCCACAATGGACGAAGAAATCACTATAGCTTCAAGATAAAGGGAAAGGAGTTCGAACTACGACCCATGTCGCCAAGTCAAGTGATCTGACAAGCAAGCAACCACCATAATGGAGAGTATAGTGAGAGAGTGATCCACCAAAAAGAGAGTGAGCCACAAGACAAAAATGAGTGCCTCCACGATGAGCGAAAAGAAAAACTTAGTGCTTTTAGCTACTAAAAGAGAGATGAGAGAAGTGTGTGAGAACCCATCTAGTGTTATGCACTATGTCCTAGTGTGCAAAGACGAAGCGGCAAGAGATAATACCTCTCACCATGTACCTTTAGTGTTGTCTAATCTATTACAGGAATTCAAGGACGTCTTCCCCGATGAGCTACCTCCGGGACTACCTCCACTACTAGGCATCGAACACCGAATAGACCTCATCCCCGGCGCACCTTTACCAAACAAGGCACCCTACCGCGTCAACCCCGAAGAAACCAAAGAAATCCAATGGCGAGTACAACACCTCATTGACAATGGGCATGTACGTGAAAGCTTAAGTCCTTGTGCCGTTCCGGTTATTCTTGTGCCTAAGAGGGATGATAGTTTTGGCATGTGTTCCGATTGTCGACCCATCAATGCTATAACCGTTTGATATAGGCATCCCATTCCATGCCTTGACGATATGCTAGATGAGCTTAGAGGAGCCACAATTTTCTCTAAGATTGATCTTAAGAGTGGCTATTACCAAATTCGCATACAAGATGGTGATGAATGGAAAACCGCATTCAAAACCAAGTTTGCCTTGTATGAGTTGTTAGTTATGCCTATGGTCTTATCCAAAGCACCCGACACTTTCATGCGTGTGATGCATTACGTTCTTCGCAAATACATTGGCATATTTGTTGTGGTCTAGTTTGATGATATACTTGTGTTTAGCAAATCTCTAGAAGATCATGTCACCCATCTTGGAGCCATTGTGCAAACACTTAGAAACAAGCGCCTTTATGCTAATATGGAAAATGCACGTTTGGTGTTGCCAAGCTTGTTTTCTTGGGTTTTGTTGTGTCTTCTAAGGGTGTTCATGTAGATTAAGCTAAAATTGATGCTATTAAAACTTGGCCACAACCAACCAACTTGCAACAAGTGCGTAGCTTCCTTGTCTTAGCCGGATTCTATCGTAGATTCATGAAGGATTTTAACACCATTGCATGCATTGAGCAAGAAGAATGCACCATTTGTTTGGGGAATATCCCAAGATACCGCATTTCATGAGCTTAAGAATTTGCTTACACATCCTCCATTGCTTGCATTACCTAACTTTGATAAAACATTAGAAGTATTGCGACGCTAGTGGTAATGGCATAGGAGGTGTATTAATGCAAGAGAAGCGCCCAATTGCTTACTTTAACGAGAAACTTTTTGGAGCGCAACTTAACTATCCCATTTATGACAAAGAGTTATATGCTTTAGTGAGAGTATTGCTTCTGTGGGAACATTATCTTCGCCCTTGTGAATTTGTCATCCATACGGATTATGAGACGCTTAAATACCTTAAAGGTCAAACAAAATTGAATAAGCGACATGCCAAATGGAGTGAGTTAATTGAGTCTTTTCCTTATGTTATCAAGTATATCAAAGGCAAGGAAATTGTTGTGGCGGGCGCTTTATCCCGCAAATGTATCCTTGTAACTCAACTTGAATTGAATTTCATAGCTTTTGAGCACATAAAAAACTTGTATGCACATGATCCTACGTTTGCTATTCCTTATACCAAATGTTTGATTCATACATCTTGGGAGCAATATTATATCAAGGATGGTTATCTAATGAGAGCTAACAAGCTTTGTACACCCGAGTCTTCTCTTCGTTTGTTACTTTTGCAAGAGGCTTATGGAGGAGGACTTATGGGACACTTTGGACGCGACAAGACATTTGCTACGCTCTCCAAGAACTACTTGTGGCCCAAGATGTTTCGTGATGTCTCCTGCTACACCAACCATTGCTCTACATGTTGCAAAGCTAAGTCTAAAGCTCAATCCATGGTCTCTATATGCCACTTCCTATTCCATACCACCCATGGGAAGATATTAGTATGGACTTTGTGCTTGGTTTGCCAAGAACGCAAAACGGCAAAGATTCCATATTTGTTGTTGTGGACCGTTTCTCCAAGATGGCACATTTTATTCCATGCAACAAGATAGACAATGCTTCACATGTTGTGAATCTTTTTTGTAGGGAAATCTTACGTCTACATGGAGTGCCAAAGACTATCGTGTCAGACCGCGATGTGAATTTCCTTTGCTACTTTTGGAAGACGCTATGCGCCAAGCTCGGAATCAAGCTCCTATTCTCTTCGGCATACAATCCACAAAACGACGGCCAAACGGAGGTCACGAACCGGACGCTATCCACTCTTCTACGCGTGTTGATCAAGAAGAACATCAAGGAGTGGGAGAGTGCTTACCCATCACCGAGTACGTTTACAACTGCACAAGACATTCGACTACCGGCAAGTCCCCCTTCTAGGTCGTCTACGGCTTCAACCCGTTGTCCCCATTGGACATTCTACCGCTACCTCTACAAGAGCGCATCAACATGGACGCGAGTGCACAAGCGAGCTATCTCAAGAAGGTGCATCAAGATATAAGGCACACCATCGAGCACCAAGTACACTGCCTCGCGACCAAGATCAACATCAACAAGCAACCCATGCTATTCAACACCGGAGATCTTGTGTGGCTAAACCTTCGCAAGGACCGCTTCCCCAACGAACGCAAGTTCAAACTAGTACCTCGAGCCGACGGCCCCTTCAAGGTGACCGAGCGCTACGACAACAATGCATACAAGATCAACAAACCGCGCAACAAGTACAACGTGAGCAATATCTTCAACGTCAAGGATCTCTCTCCCTACCATGGTGATGAGGTTTTCAATCCGAGGTCGGGTCTTTCCCAAGGGGGGGAGATGATGCAGAGCATCCTATGGTCATCCCCATGGACCTACCGACGTCTCACCAAGTGCCAAGTGGGCCGATGACATGAGCACGTGCAAGAGCTCTCGAGACCGAGGTGACATCTCTCCTTAGTGATATTCCATATGACCCAGATGAGACATGGCTACTACCTAAAGCCGGAACACTATGTATTATTAGGTATGAATAACACCCCCTTGGAGATGCTCGTGATGATGGACAAGTCCCCAAGTGCACATATGAAGAGGAGCAACGAAAGGAACCAGAGAAAGTTCCCAGGACCCGCACATCCAGCCCCTGGCCCGGACATCCGGCCCCTGAAGCCAGCAACCACAGCAGCAGTCCAGCCGAGGAGCACCTACAGGCACCGGGCATCCGACCCGAGCCGCCCGAACATCCAGCCCAGCCCCGGAAATCTGGCCTCTCCTTCACAGAACGTACCCGAGGCCTGCCCACACCGTCCCTGGACATCCGCCCCCCATGGCCCAGACATCCGGCCCCTCCTCGAAGGCTCGGGCATCCGGCCCCCTGTCTACGAACAGTAATGGGGCGAAGCCCATGTATCCCTTCACCCCCTAGACTATATATGCTCTTCCTCCTCCATCGTTTTAGCGTTAGCATTGTGATAGCTCATTTTGGAGATAGAGCTTTGCTCATCCACTTGTACCCCAACTCCATTGGAGACCAAAGGCCTCCTAGGAGAAGATCCCCCAAGTGGATTCAATACCGCGTCTAGGGAAGATCCCCTTGTGGATTCAAGACCCCATCTCCTCGCGGATTGGGATGAACTACCTAATGTGTATCCTCCTTTGTTGTCCTTGGATCTTTGTGACCTCTTTGTGTATGTGGATCTAGCACATGTGTGATTGGATCAAGTCAATTTGAGTGTTTCCCCTTGTGTTCTCGGTGTGTTCTTCGTGTTCTTCAGGAATCCCCCTCCAAACGGTGAAAGATCGGCCCCTAGGGTTCCACCCTACATCACTTGCCCTTGCCCCTGTCGGCGGCAAGGAGGTGTCGCCGAGCGACCACTCCTCCTTAATCTTGGCGAACTCCCTGTCAAGGCGACGTAGTCGCCTCGCGCCCGTCTCTGCGACGGTCACCGACAGGTCGTGGGCCCAGGCCTCCACGAGGATGGGGTCCGTGAGGACCCAGGCCGGCGCCTCGTCAGACTTCACGAACACCACCCAACACGTCGCATTGCACCGCTTCCTCTGTGCCTCGTCAGACTTCACTGCCACCCGCGTCTTTCCTCTCGGCCTCCTCACCCCGCGGCCTAGTACACTAACACCGTCAGCATGCGCACACTGCACTTCTCCTCCCCAACCTCTACCTCGACGCCCTCGTCGCAGACTTCCCTGCGGTGACAACTCGCAACTGGTTCGATGCGCCGCCGGCAGGATGCTCGCCTGTGACTGCGTGCTCATCACGTTGGACGCGGCGCCGCGGCCACCATGCACCGCAGTCGCTGAGACGCTCTAGGATAATTCTGTGTGTCATGTGTAATTGTTAACTCTTAATGATGTTCAGTGTATGCAACCAAACACCGCACAGTGCATCAACCAGCTAAGTGGACCCACCAAACACCGCAAAAAAAATTGCTTCCCCAATACAGCCATCCTATATGCAGCCTACCAAACAACATGGAGAACATGATTTTTACCCTGCATAAACTCAGCCAGACCTAAATGGGTAACAGATGCAAGGAGGCAAAAAGCGGTGCATGTAACCAAACATTCTCCATATCAACCAACCGGATGTGAGCTATAAATCATGAATTGCTACCGAGTCTGACTCCAGAAATATTTTAGCTTTTCGATACATTGTTACAAAGGTACAGAAATGAACCTTACACTACAAGTGTGATGATTTCCAGTAGAACCTCTATGGGATGTTGTCTTTTATCCTTTTTTTTCCAACAGAAATCAGAACTACGTATGAATGTGGACACAATGAGTAGTCCATTTGAAGAAGAAAAATTGTAATGAACGATATAGTGTGTTAGCATGGCAGCTCTAGGTTAAATTAACTTCTTTTGTCCTTGTTATCCTTTGAAGCCTTTGGGTTATCATCATTAGATGATAAGGGGATTCTGTTGATCACAAATACTAGCGCAGCACCAATCAAAGCACCCGAGACATGGGCAATGTTGTTTACTTGAAGTGCGGCGCCTGTTATGGTAGTTGCACGTGCAGCTTCCATGACCTGTAAGAGCAAAACAGGGGTTAATCAAGAGTGTCTGCTTGGTATACAAAAAAAAAGGCAGCCCAGTGCACCTAGCTCCCGCTTGCGCAGGGTCCTACCACTTTTCCGGGACTCAAACCCATGACCTCATGGTCACAGGGCAACAATTTTACTGCTGCGCCAAGACTCCCCTTTGGTATACAAATTAGCAAAATACTCCCTCCATATCAAAATATAAGATGTTTTTGTAGGCTAGTTTAGCCAACAAAAACGTCTTATATTTTGGTACAGAGGTAGTAGTAAATAAATACGTAAACATCAAATGCCTGTTTAGAATTCAGGAAGTCTGCAGGAATCAGTTCATCTGCATATGAACTTATAATCGATCATTCCTGTGGTCCCTACTGTCAAATATCCTAGCATTTCATTATCTAGAAATATATCCGAGTATTTCTAGTCATGATGGGCGGGAAAACATGGCAATCCTTTTTTTAAGAGAACATCAATCCTGGATGGTTTGTCCTGTAAACTAGTGATTTGTGACATTGTGAATGTATGATGAATTTTAAGGATTGTAATTTTGTGATAGTTGATAACACTGTCTCTTTTTTCAGTAAAAATCCAAGGTCAATATGGAAATTCTTTCAGAGGTTTTCCCTTGAAGGGAAATGGAACTATGAATATTTAGGGAGTAATACAATGAATAGGCGGCAGTGAACAACCCCACCTGCAGATGTATTTATTTCATCGCTGTAACTAAGATATGTTCAACAAATAAATGTCGAGTCAGGCAACAACAAATAGAGGATTCCCCGCAAGATAGTGTAGTATTTACCTTGTCAACAACAAATTGACCAAGGATAAGGACCTCAAGAATCTTTCTCCAGTCCCAGGACATCTGTTGCAATAAAGGAGCAACACAAAGATTGGAAAAAAATTATATGAGATTAGTGCTCATCCAAAGAAATACTCTGGAACAGATCAAGATTAGGTATAATCACCTTTACTAGTACACTAATTGTGAAAAGGCCAAAAACAGCCCCAGATGCTCCAAGCGACACAGATGACGTTGGAAGAACTAACCATGAAATCAAGTTTGCTCCAGCACCGGTCAAAATATAAGACATCCACAGTGCGAAGTTACCTTCCTCCTCTTCCACAAGCTTCCCTGTATATTTAGATGATAACTAGGCATCCTTTAACAAAACTACAAGCATCAAGCAAAGCATTGCTTCAGGTACCAAACTCACCAAAAATGTACACAAAGAACAGATTGCTTGAAAGGTGGTTCCTGTAATGGATTACAGATAACTGAATGAGTGAAAATTATACATTGCAACGAAAGAATGTTAAACAGTTACAGTTACTGATATAACAGTACAATAGTTTGTTAGTACTACTCCCGCGGTAAACTAATACTGTATAAGGCGTTTTAGATCACTATATAAAATGCAATTCGCAACAACAAGTCAAACTGACCAGTTAGCATGGCAAAACGTTGATGTCACAAACTGATACCAAGAAGGGAATGCATGGTACAGGTAGAGTGACTTTATCTGCCGGATCTGAAATGCAAAGCAAAGGTAACAAATATCAACAAGTAAAAAAATTTCCTCAATTTTCATCCAAATAGTAATGTATCTCACATAGTAATATAAATAGTAGACACACGTTCATAATGTTTGGGATATAAATTCAGTAATTTGAAGATAAATTCAGTATTGAATTAAAAAATTATGATCACAAGTTCACATCATTGTCTGTGCCATTGTTCATTTCTTCAGGGTGTTCTTGCAATTGAACACCCATAGTACTTATGGCCAATTTGATTGAAATACATAATTCAACAACTCGTACAGTACATCTCCCATCACTCTGGTTTATGCAGATGTTCTACTATACTAGCATAGAACGCCAGTTCTCGAGGGCCTACATGGATTTTTGCACATTGAAATAGCCAAGAGATTGCAATGGTACCTGTAACAAGTGGTCTGCAACATAGAGTCCAAAATTAAGCAGCAAGATCCAGAATATGGCATTGGCACGACCACCCTGCTGCTTCTTGTCCTTGGCGAGCTCCAATTCGGACACCAAATCTGATCACATGTCCAAAGACAAAAGAAAAAGAAAAAACACTCAGAGAACAATTCACACAGCTGCAATCTGCTTACGTCTTAGGAGCAAGGAAGAAGAGGAGGGCTCACCTGAGCGCCGCATTCCGCAGCGGAGCAGGTCGCGGCGCGCGGCGGCGACTCCCGCCACTAATCGGCGTGTGATGGAGATGGAGGGGACATGGCGCCGGGGCAGGGAGGGGGCAGGGGAAGGGAGTGGCTTCGAGAACGTCCCCGAAGGCGCGGGTAGGAGAAGCAGCAGCTGCTGCGCCATGCCTCGTTTCTTCCTCAACTCTGTTTTCCCCCTTTTTCTTAGCCCGCTGTGTGGGTTTTTTCGAGATGAGGGACTTCTTAGCAAGAGGGTTCCGGTGCCAGCGAAGATTATTCAGCAAAGCTGTTCTGTTCCATCCGTGCGATGGAGGTCAGGAATGTAGGAACATACCGCTTTTTTCTCGTGGAAACATTCTGTCCTATTTTATTTTATTTTATTTACAAACTTTTGTTCTATTCCTCAAACATCATGACAGTATAAAGTATAGATCGGTACAGCTGCCGGCAGGAGGAGGCCGAGAAAGCCAAATGCAAGAGTTGCTTGTAGGAGGAGTAAGGAGGGAAACGTTTTGTAACTACCCAACTGTAATTGATAAAAAAAGATTCACCTGCAAAAAATGATTAAAAAAATTGACACATACAACTTTTTTTAGCTAACTACTTCATTCCTTCAAAATTTTAAGATGCTTCGGATATTTTAATATGGACTACATACGAACTGAAATAAGTGAACAAACATTAAATATGTCTACATAGATTCAAGAAAAAAGAAGTCAAAACATCTTATGTTTGTGAACCGATGGAGTGGATGATATCCACGGTCGAAATATTATGCAATATATTTCAGTGAGAACAGAATATGAATATTTAAAGTAATAATAGGAGAACCAAAATTGAAAATAAACATGTCACAACTCTAGTTAATGATAATGTATTAGCCTAGCAGCAAAACCATTGCATGCCATCATGTTTAATTCCAATAAAACTTGAAATTGAGATAATTCAAAGCAACGATGTTAAAGGGCAAGAACTCCCAAACTTTGCTCAATGTACGCAGAATGCCCTTCTCAAAACTATAAGGTTTAGGCATGAACTCGTATGTATATATGTGGGTCCACCCTAAATTTTTGGATTTAAAAGGAATTACTTTTGGGCTTTGAATTTAATCCACATTGTATTTTAATTTAGTTTGTATCTAAAAGGCAATAATATAAACCCAAAATTTCTGAAAATTATTATGTGATCTTGGAATGATCCATAGCTTCGCACATGAATATTCTCGGAATACTTGGTGTTGTTTGGAATCTCCAAAAGATTTAAAAACAACACCCACTTATTACCCTAAAAAACATCCACTTATTTAAAACGGAGAACAAAAGGAAACTTCAATGTAGCATTGTGCAGTCCAGCCATCCCAGCTCTGCGCACAAGGGACAGGACCATCTTCAATCTCGTGCGAGGCGGCCGCCAAGCGTGTGCGCCCGCTGCTTCGTGCCACCTCCTACTTCCCCAGCACCGCAGAGGCATGGGATAAGATTGCCACATCGCCCGCACCTTTCCCCCTCTCTCCGATCCCTCACCCTCTCTCCATCGTGATATTCTGACGCTCTATCTAAGTTACCGTCGTCGTTAGTCGTTTACGTGGCCACTGGCCAGGCCTGGCCTCGAGACTTTGTCCATCGGGATCACCGTGACGTCTTCGCTATCTTCATTGATCTTATCGGCCGGAGCTGCCCCGAGTCGTCCCCTCGATATCATCTTCCCCGCTGGCCACCGATGATCGCCATCGCGGACGCACCCTCGAACTTGCTGGGCTACCCGTCTCCTTGTGAGCCCTTCCTCCCTTTCCCACTATTTCCCAGCACCGTAGCATGTCATAGCTAGGGATGCCACCATGGCCAGACCTAATTGTCGCCTTAGCTAGAGCTCGCGCATGCCGATGTCAAGCACATGCTCGAGCTCTTGGGGCTCCGAGGACCCCTATTCCCTCCTCCTAGCCCTCTGACCTTCACTGGCTCGTCGTCATTAAGCCGCCGATGTGGTGCAATTAGACTAGCGTTAATCACACTCCCATGTCACTGACAACCGGCACCACTTGGTTAATTAGTTGAGTAATATTTCTTTTAAGGGATTGGTAATCATAGAACCAGGGACAGAGCAAGGATTTGACCATGGGAGGCGAAGACAATGGCACAAGAGATTTTTTTCCCCGTAGGTTAACCCGTTTCCACTAATTCTTATAGGAGGGAAAAGAGGTAGAAAATCTGAGCACTAATAGAAAAACCATGACACAAGAGATGTAGATTCGTGAAATTTTGTTAGTGGATTTTATTTTAATGAATAGCCTGCAGATCAATTAAATTATGCTCTGGCATCTTGGTTCTTGGAATCCTCATATTCACCGTTTTCTCTAAAGGGACATGCAAGGAACATTAACCACCTGATGCAATCAATGGGGAATAATTATTCGACACCATGTATTAATAAATTCTGAATGTTTGGAATTAAATAATTTTTTCTTACCTTTGTTAGGATTAGGCTGCTTCCCTTCACAAGATTTCATGGTAGCATCATGCTTCGATGGTTGAGAGCTTGAACCAAGTCGTTTGAAACATTTATGTATCGATTCGGCTCTCTTCATGTTCATATCTATAAAAGCACAAAAAATGGAAATGTTATAATTAATTCTTAATGCCTATAGTATGTATGATTATACTTCTGTAATTTGTAAAGGCGCGAGCTAATATGATCTGAAAAAAAATACCTTTTCCCCTCGTGTTGTTGCCGCTCATCTGCGCGTCCTACCTGCCAGTGTGTCCGTGGTCCGTAGATCGGCATCTGCCTATGTCGGCATCCCCTTCCTTTCTCCACTTCTGGATGGCGGCGACCGCACAATGGAAAGATCCGATCACAGCAGCGTCGGTCTCGATCACAGCAGGCCAACAGTCCCTGGCAGTTTGGAAACAAAGAGATTAGCATATCAGCAACGATATGTGTGTGCTCGATGCAACAAACAGGTCTTTTTGTCTTCCATGATAGTCTGGTTTTTCAGTGGACCACGATGGTTGTACATGGGCTCAAGCTTACATGGATTTTGTGCTGCAACAAACTAGTGCTTAGCATTCTTCTTACGTGGATTTTGTACATTTAGCCTGCAAAATGGGTTGTACATGGGCTCTGGTTTTACATTAATAACAGAGGCCGAAGGATTAGGTGGGTGAAGCAAGTTACGATCAATTGCAAACGCCAATAAAATAGTGAATACATGATCGCTGCCAAGGGACAAGGCCATCATTTGGGGGTCTCTCACCCCCCCCCCCTTGCCCCCTTGCATCCGACAGAAGAGTCCCACGCGTCAGTTTGATCACTGTTTACGTAGGCATTGACTGAGCCCGGCAGTCAGTAACTACGACTAGCACACTATTACTAAAAGAAGTATTTCTAGGAATATTTGAATTTAGAATTTCCATAAATATCTCTTCAAACTACAAGAATTGATTACTCTTGAACCATAGCTCCTAAAAATATGTGTAATATTAAAGATTTCGTAAAAACACACCCTTTCTAATTAGGGAAAATTTTGTTTTTGCCACTCTAGCTTTTGACCACTTTGCTTATGCCACTCTAGAATTTCACATTTCACTTTTGTCACTCTTAGTTTTTGACAATACATCGCAATTACCATTCCATGGCAAAAACAATAATTTTAGAGTGGCAATTGTGACACATTGTCAAAATCTAAGAGTGGCAAAAGTAAAATGAAAAGTTATTGCTTTTGCCACGGAATGGCATTTGTAATGTATTGTCAAAAACTAAGAGTGGCAAAAGTGATATGTCAAATTCTAGAGTGGCATAAGAAAAGTAGGCGTAATCTAGAGTGGCAAAAACAAAGTTTTCCCTTATATTTATGCCATGATCACGCATGTTAAAGCAACTTAAAATTGATGTTTAGTGCAAAACATGAAATAGTTTTTTATCTATACAGTTTGGAGATTGGAATTGATATATTTTTCTCAATTCCACTACAATTAAATTGATCCTTGATGCATTAGATCAATTCAACACCATTAACATGTCATGACATGCATCTTGGATGTGCATTGTAATGTATGGATGATAAGCATCTCTGGTCGGTGTTTTTTTCTTCCCTTTACAAGTTGAGCCCCGAGTAGAGTACGACACCGCTACTTGAGAGTAGCGGCCCACTATTGAGCTACAAGGCCAGCACTCCCCTTGATGTAGGATCAATAAGTATGTCTAGATCGCGGGGTGTGCATAGACTACCAAGACAAAAGCTGGACTCATTTCCCAAAATTAAATTGTCTTAGCAATTTTAGGATTTTCTAGGTATTTATCAAGCACCATACACATGTAAGTCCATAGGAGTATGGGTAGTGTAAAGTAGAGACATACACATGAAATTAAACAAGTTCAGTTAGCGATATGCAAACACTGATTGGCTCTGTGAAGATTTTTCCCATGGTTCGAATAGTTAGTGCTATCTTACATCCACATTGAGGGAGGATCTGACTCACGAAGGTTCTAAGATCCCAAGGATCTTGGTTGCGAGATTCCCTGAAGAAACGGTCCACGAAGGACACTACACTTCCAGTATGGCGTAAGCTATGCCCTAGAGGCAATAATAAAGATTTTATTATCATATTTCCTTGTTATTGATAAATTTTTATTATCCATGCTATAATTGTATTGATCGGAAACTTAAATACATGTGTGGATACATAAACGAATACAGTGTCCCTAGTGAGCCTCTACTAGACTAGCTCGTTGATTAAATATGGTTAAGGTTTCCTAACCATAGACATAAGTTCTCATTCAATAATGGGATCACATCATTAGGAGAATGACGTGATGGACAGACCCAACCTTAAGCTTAGCATCAGATCATATCACTTAGTTTATTTGCTATAGTTTCTTCATGTCAAGTATCTGTTCCTTAGACCATGAGATCATGCCACTCCTAAATGCCGGAAGAATACTTTTTGGGTATAAAACGTCACTTCGTAACTGGGTTCATTGCGTTGCATGGATCGAGACTGGGTATTGTTGCTTCGTGCGACGGAGAGATATCTCTGGGCCCTCTCAGTAATACAACACGTGAATAGCTTGCAAGCATGTGACTATGAGTTTAGTCATGGGGATCTTGTATTATAGAATGAGTAAAGAGACTTGCTGGTAACAAGATTGAACTAGGTATGCAGATAGATACCGACGACTGAATCTCGCGCAAGTAACATATCGGCAGAAAAAGGGAATTGTATACGAGATTAACTGAATCCTCGACATCTTGGTTCAAACCGATAAAGATCTTCATTGAATATGTGGGAATCAATATGGGCATCCAGGTCCTGCTATTGATTATTGATCAAAGAGGTGTCTCTCGGTCATGTCTGCATGTTCTCGAACCAGTAGGGTCACACACTTAATGTTTGATAACGCTAGGGTAGTATTGGGATATTGATATGGTGAAGTTTGAAAGTAGTTCAGAGTCCCAGATGAGATCCGGGACATCACGAGGACCTCCAGAATGGTCCGCGGGCAAAGATTTATATATGGAAAGTGGTTTTCAAGGTTCCGGTAAATTTCCCATTTTTCGGTATTGTACCGAGAAGGTTCTAGAAGGTTCCGGAGTGGGGCCCACCTACATGGGGGCCCACATGGACGTGGGTAGTGGGGTAAGGCCCCACACCCCTGGTCTAGGTGCACCAAGGTCCCCCCTAAAAGGAATAAGGTCACATCCGAAGGGATAGGATCAAGATCCCAAAAAGGGGGATAGGGATCGGTGGGGAAGGAAAGGAGGGGATTTCCTCCCCCCCCCCCTTTGACTAACGACCCTAGGGGCTTGGAGACCAAGCCACCAGCCTCCCCAACCCTGTCTTTATTCCGCCACCACCACCATGCTATCATGCTGGCCTAGATACCATCTACCTCTCCACCCTCCCTTGTTGGATCAAGAAGGAGGAAACGTCACCGAGCCATACGTGTGCACATCTCGGAGGTGCAGTCCGTTCGGCGCTGGATCGCAAAGGGAGTACGACTACTCCAACCACGATCATTATATTGTTAAAGATTTCTGACTACAAGGGTATGTAGCCTCTCCCTCTCATTGCTAGCATCTACATAGAATAGATCTTGGGTGTTTTGTAAGAAAAAAATTTGTTTTCCATGCAACGTTCCCCATCAATGGTATCAGAGCTAGGTCTATGCGTAGATGTTATGCATGAGTAGAACACAAATTGGTTGTGGGCGTTGATGTTCAGATTGCTTACCTACCTTGTTATTTTGGATTCGGCGGTATTGTGGGATGAAGTGGCCCGGACCAACTTTACTTGTCCTCGCACAAGAGACCGGTTCCACAATTGGCATGCAACTTGTGTTGGATAAAGTAGCTGGCGGGTGTCTGTTTCTCCCACTTTGGTTGAATGTGATTTGACAAGGGCGGTCCTTGTAGAAGGTTAAAAGGCAACTTGTATATCACTGTTGTGACTTTGCGTAGATAAGAACGGTTCTTATTAGATTTCCCCTAGAAGCCATGTAAAACTTCCAAGTAATCCCCAGGCCCTATTATTAAGAAAAGCGCAACAACAAAGTAGAGGGCATCTAACTTGTTTTGTAGGGCATGTGATGTGATGTGCTATGGCCCTGACGTGATTTGATGTATGTGATGTATGAGATGATCATGTTTTGTAATAAGTTCACAACTTGCATGTCGATGAGTACAACAACCGATAGGAGCAATAGAGTTGTCTTAATTTATTGTATGACCTGCGTGTCAATCCCATTAAACACCATGTAATTGCTTTACTTTATTGCTATGAGTTAGCAATAGTTGTAGAAACAATAGTTGGTGGAGACAACCAAATGACGACACCTCGGAGATGATGGAGATCATGGTGTCATGCCGGTAATGCTGGAGATCATGTTGGTGCTTTGGAGATGGAGATCAAAAGCACAAGAAGATATTGGCCATATCATGTCACATATTGATTGTATGTGATGTTTATCTTTCACTGGTGCGCGTCGGTGCTATACAAACGGTTTTTAACCCCTTTCCGCGATGGCATTTGGAACCGTCGCCAAGTGAGTGTGGGCGATAGGGGGGTCCTTCCCACACGACCCAGAAACCGTCGGGGATAGGGAGCCTTATGCATACAGTTGTCCCTATATAACTGTTTCCGATATCTCGAATATCCCAAACGCTTCATCCTTGTTACTCGTTTGTGCTCGCATTGCCATCGCAGTCGGAGTTTTGTGGTTTTACCTAAAGCCAGGCAGATTCCAGGCACGGGAGCTTTCCAGGCAGATTCCACGCACGGGAGTTTTACGATGCCTGGCACATCACAAACAGTTCAGGATTATAAACCGTGTACAATAGGTAGATAATCACACACATTTAGGTTTCCCGCACTGTATGTGATAGTGTCTGACATCACACACGCTTTGCAACTGCAAACTGTGTGCATGCTTGTACACGTTTCCTCTCTGTGAACCGTCTCGGATTATGGTGTATATCGCAAACATTTGTGTTTTACCAACCGTGTGTGCCGTAATGACCTGCACAACGTAATTTTGCCCTAATTTAATTGCTATTATTTAAAATTGTTCCTAATTTAAACTTGAAAGTAGGCTATAGCTTTATTCATATCCATCAGGTTCAAACAACCAATGCATTATTCGATTCACAGGTACATATGTTTAAGAATTACATAAGCACCAAATAAAGAATGATGAACCAGGGTTCTATACTTGTACTATTACGAATGGTAAAGAAAGAGGCGACAGACATTCCGGTTGCTGAACAAGGTGAAGCGGAATGGCCCTATTGTGCTCTCCTGGATGCAGAAGGCATGCAGGACTCTAGTCCAACCCCTTGTGATGGCCGCCCGCCAATCATGTAGTTTGAGAGGTAATCTTGAGTAAACTGCTTCAGGATCCACTGCAAAAGAAAAAAGATTCAGATATTGTCATCTAACACAACTCATTACGGGCAGTAAAAAGAAGGCTACAGGGTTCTTACTTACCATCCTGTAGTTCACTGTTTTCTTGCATAAAATGTAAAAAATAGTTTGATTGACATCTTTTGACCCATTTTTAATAACAATCTTTATCAGTTTCCTCACTTGATGCTGGTTCATGAATATCTCATTGCCCCATACGCAGAAAGGGTCAAAGTGTGGATCTTTGGCAATGATATATGTACCTAAAAGCACCAAGTTAATATTAGAAGCTAAACAACAATTGAAAAATGATGTAGTACAACACTCCATCCATCCCATTATATAATATTTTATTACATGTATATCTAGACATCATCAGAACATTAAGGTAACACTCTTCTTTGTTGCTATGTAGCCTGGGATTGCATATTTAGTCATTTAGTACAATGCATGTTGCTAAACAACAATTGAAAAACGAAAAGGCATGTTAACTGCAATATCCTTAACAACAACCAAATATCGTAATTCATAGTGGTATTGTTGAAACTGTTATTGATGAAATTGAACTGCACGGCAAATAGTTGCACATATAGAGCATCACATTGTGAAGAACTGAAATAAACAAGTCATAAGGACATCTCTAGGCGATCCTTAAAAAGTTAAAGGACTAAAAACCTTAGTGGATATATATATATACTCCAACAATTTTTGGCCTTTTCTAGTCGATCCCCTAAACTTAAGGTTGTAAACTTCAATTTGATCAAGTTCAAAGCAGGTTCAACCGAAAGTAGCATGCATTCAAACATAAACATTGATAGTTTTGCATAACCGAATATAAAACATAAATTTAAACTAAGCTAAACTACTTTCGGCCGAAGTAGAGGTCGAGCCAATCATTCCTCGTCATGTACGGTGTGCCGCGAGCCGGGTTCGGGCCGGTACCGTCGTCGGGGTCGTTGGGGAAGGCACTCCTCCACCCGTCGACATCGATCTCCTCGTCCTCGGGCCCACCTCGACGCCCTCCGCGCCGCCGTCGCCGCCGCCTTCGACATCATCATCGGAGGAGAGTGCGATAACCTCGCCGCCCTCCGCTCCGGCGTCGCCGCCGCCTTCGACCTCGTCATCGGAGGAGAGCGCGATAACCTCGCCGCCGTCCTTGCCGCCTTCGACCTCATCATCGGAGGAGCGCGCGATAACCTCGCCGCCCTCCGCGCCGGCAAAGATCGCCTGCTCCGCCTCCACGAGCTCCGGGTGCTGCCGGCAGAGCTCTTGCATGTAGGCCTCGTCGGCGGCCTCGGCCTCGAGGCGCTCCCACGCCTCGCGGTCCTCCCGCGCCATAGCCGAGCTCACCATCCCTGGCTCCGGCGGAACAAGGTCAACCGGACATGTGCTGAAGGGGAAATTGAGCCTAGCTACCACGCCGTGGTAGCGGACCTGCCAGCGGTCGTACTCCATGGCCGCGAGCTCGGCCATGTGGAAGCTACCCAGCCACCGGCGGGTGTGGGTCTCTCAATCTGTAATCTCGGCGACCCACGTCCCCCACCGCCGCTGCTGGACCCCGAGGTAGCACCTCGTCGGCTGCCGGGTCCGAGGGAGGATGGGGAAGTCCTTGAACCGGCGTAGGGGCGCGGCGGCGGGCGGATCGGGGGACCGGCGATGGCGGATCGGGCCCGCGGAGGACGACGGGGACACCTCGGCAGCCACCTTGCCGGCGTCGGGCAAAAAGGCCGCGATAAACCTCTTTTTGGCCATTCGCTCCTCGAGCTCCCCGGCACACAGGCAGAGGTTGAGGATGGAGGCGCCGGCGATGGCGGCGACCTACCAATGGTTTCGTGGGGGGGGGCAAGGTTGTGTTTGAGGAAATACTGCGGCAACTGAAAATTTTACTAGGCGGGAGTAACAAGGCGGGGCTACTGAAAATTTGGATCAAGGGCGAGCAGATACTTTTGAGATTGCGAGGGATGCAGAGGCGGGAGTAAAATGTCGGGGCTACTAAAAATTTGAATCAAGGGACTGAAGCCGAGCGGGAGTTTTTGGGGAGCGAGCTAGTGTGCTTGACACGCCGGCTGTGGACTGTAGCCGACACACCTTCTCGCGTAAGCCATAGGCGTACTATACACCGACGGTGCTCCAAGATATTTTGTACTACATCTCACACGGTTGGTGATCATAAACTGTGTGGGATCTACTTGATTTGAATTACATAATGGGGTCACAGCGGCAATGGATGCTGTTTGAATTGCTAGACCTTTTATCTGCAGTGAACATGCAACTATATGTGTGTCGTAAAAGAATTGGAATTATTCAGGGTTCATTTGGACATTTTATACATTAAACTGGTTTTCTAGCCATTTCAAGTCCACAATTCAAAATTAAACTACATGCACATGCTCCGGTGCATATAAATTGGTTGAAAAATCAAATATGTGTCCTTCAGTGCATGCTTAGGTCCCATGCAAGAAATGGGAATGAATTTTTCGGGGTTCGTTTGGCCTTTTTTATACATTAACTGGGTTTTCTAGGCATTTTATGTGCATAATTCAAATTTGAACTACAAGCACATGCTCCAGTGCACCAAAGTTGGTTGAAAAATCACATGTGTGTCCTTGGGTGCATGCTTAGGTCCCATGCAAGAGATGGGAATGAATTTCAAAACCAGGGAACTGTTGATTGCCGGCAAAACGTTGAGATACCTGGTTTTTAAATTCTAGTGAATCCAAAACTCGTCTGGAATTCATGAAACTTGGCATGCTATCATGGAGCGGCATCAACATGCCGTGGTGAAAATTTTGTCCCATTTTGGGCAGGTTTGGGTATAAGCTTCTCACAAACCAGAGCTTCTCACAACAAGCTTGATGGTTTCGGTAGGGACGTGCCACCTTTGGGGACGGAACGATATCCGTTGCCTCTTATTGCTTTCAAAAAAATTCTAGTGTCAACATAGAACAACAAGAGTGTTGTGTTTAATCTCAGAAGTTTTCGGGATTCGTTTGGCCTTTTTTTATACATTAACTGGGTTTTCTAGCCATTTTATGTGCATAATTCAAATTTGAACTACAAGCACATGCTCCAGTGCAATAAAGTTGGTTGAAAAATCACATGTGTGTCCTTGGGTGAATTTCTAGGTCCCATGCAAGAGATGGGAATGAAATTCAAACACCAGGGCACTATTGATTGCCGGCAAAACGTTGAGATGCCTGGTTTTTAAATTCTAGTAAATCGAAAACTCATCTGAAATTCATGAAACTTGGCACACTATCATGGAGCGGCATCAACATGTCGTGGTAAAAAAATTTGTCCCATTTCGGGCAGGTTTGGGTATAAGCTTCTCACAAGCCAGATGTAACACCCACGATGCGGCTATATCTCCCACGTGTCGAGGCACGACTTAGAGGCATAACCGCATTGTGGTTTTGTCGCAAGAAGGGGTATCTTCACACAATCCCATGTAATGAACAAGAATGGGATAAAGAGTTGGCTAGGGTTAGGAGGGTTAGGTGGGCCGGCGCTGGTTGGTTAGGCCCAAGAGGCCGGCTGGGCTGCAAGGCTGTGCTCTCTCTCTCCCCCTCATATTTCTTTTAATAGAAAAGAAATTAGAGAGAAGAAAAGAAAGAGAGGATTAGGGAAAGAAGTTGGACATGGGGATTATTTTTCCGGACTCACAAAAATGTGCTTGAACCAGGAAAAATAGAAGTGGGCATGACCGAAAGTTTAAATTCAAACTCATTTGATTTAAAATTCAAATGGTTTGAATAGGAAGCGAGGGTTGGGAAGGTCCAAAAATGTTGAGAATTTTGGTGGGGCTTCGGTAGATGAAGAAAGAATTATAGACAAGGTTAGAGAGATCGACTCAAAGCAGAAAAGGCATAGGATTAATTTTGCACGTGTGTTATGGTGATTCCCAAAGAATGGAATACTTTGTTATAGCTCCCTAATAATATTGGGAGGATATGTTATAAAGAGAAAACAGCATGTGAATTTCCTCGATTTGAATGGATCGAAGATCCATACAATTTATTTATTTGAGTATTAAAAATTAAATGACATGATGGCATGATGACATGATGCAATGCAAAATAAATAGAGCAAGCAAAAAGAAACACACGGCGATCACAAAATATATGGAAGGCGTCTGGAGCGTCGGTCTCGGGGCGTTACACCAGAGCTTCTCACAACAAGCATGATGGTTTTGATAGGGAACGTCCCACCTTTGGGGACGAAATGATATCCATTGCCTCTTATTGCTTTCAAATTTTTTCTCGTGTCAACATAGAACAACAGGAGTATTGTGTCAATTTTTGTGATTTTTCGAGGTTCGTTTGGACATTTTTATGCATTAACTGAGTTTTCAATGCATTTATGTGCATAATTCAAATTTGAACTACATATGCACATGCTTCAGTGCATATAAATTGGTTGAAAAATCAAATTTGTGTCCTTGGGTGCATGCGTAGGTCCCATGCAAGAAATGGGAATGAATTTCAAACACCAGGGCACCGTTGATTGCCGGCAAAACGTTGAGATGCATGGTTTTTAAATTCTAGTAAATCCAAAACTCATCTGAAATTCATGAAACTTGGTATGCTATCATGGAGCGGCATCAACATGCCGTGGTAAAAAATTTGTCCCATTTGGGGCAGGTTTTGGTATATGCTTCTCACAGACCAGAGCTTCTCACAACAAGCATGATGGTTTCGATAGGGAATGTCCCACCTTTGGGGACGAAATGATACCCATTGCCTCTTATTGCTTTCAAATTTTTCCTCATGTCAACATAAAACAACAGGAGTGTTGTGTCAATTTTTGTGATTTCTCGGGGTTCGTTTGGACATTTTTATGCATTAACTGAGTTTTCAATGCATTTATGTGCATAATTCAAATTTGAACTACATATGCACATGCTCCAGTGCATATAAATTGGTTGAAAAAAATCAAATCTGTGTCCTTGGGTGCATGCTTAGGTCCCATGCAAGAAATGGGAATGAATTTCAAACACCAGGGCACCGTTGATTGCCGGCAAAACGTTGAGATGCCTGGTTTTTAAATTGTAGTAAATCCAAAACTCGTCTGAAATTCATGAAACTTGGCATGCTATCATGGAGCGGCATCAACATGCCGTGGTAAAAAATTTGTCCCATTTGGGGTAGGTTTGGTTATATGCTTCTCACAGACCAGAGCTTCTCACAACAAGCATGATGGTTTCAATAGGGAACATCCCACCTTTGGGACAAAATGATATCCATTGCCTCTTATTGCTTTCAAAAAATTTCTCGTGTCAACATAGTACAACAGGAGTGTTGTGTGAATTTTTGTGATTTTTCGGGGTTCGTTTGGACATTTTTATGCATTAACTGAGTTTTCAATGCATTTATGTGCATAATTCAAATTTGAACTACATACACATGCTCAAGTGCATATAAATTGGTTGAAAAATCAAATTTGTGTCCTTGGGTGCATGCTTAGGTCCCATGCAAGAAATGGGAATGAATTTCAAACACCAGGGCACCGTTGATTGCCGGCAAAGCGTTAAGATGCCTGATTTTTAAATTCTAGTAAATCCAAAACTCATTTGAAATTAATGAAACTTGGCATGCTATCATGGAGCGCATCAACATGTTGTGGTAAAAAATTTGTCCCATTTGGGGCAGGTTTGGGTATATGCTTCTCACACACCAGAGCTTCTCACAACAAGCACGATGGTTTCGATAGCGAATGTCCCACCTTTGGGGACAGAACGATATCCATTGCCTCTTATTGCTTTCAATTTTTTTTCTCGTGTCAACATAGAACAACAGGAGTGTTGTGTCAATTTTTTTGATTTTTCGGGGTTTGTTTGGACATTTTTGCGCATTAACTGAGTTTTCAATGCATTTATGTGCATATAATTCAAATTTGAACTACATGCACATGCTCTAGTGCATATAAATTGGTTGAAAAATCAAATCTATGTCCTTGGGTGCATGCTTAGGTCTCATGCAAGAAATGGGAATGAATTTCAAACACTAGGGCACCGTTGATTGCCGGCAAAAGATTGAGATGCCTGGTTTTTAAATTCTAGTAAATCGAAAACTCATCTGAAATTCATGAAACTTGGCATGCTATCATGGAGCGGCATCAACATGCCGTGGTAAAAAATTTGTCCCATTTGGGGCAGGTTTGGGTATGTGCTTCTCACAAACAGAGCTTCTCACAACAAGCATGATGGTTTCGATAGGGAATGTCCCACCTTTGGGGACGAAATGATACCCATTGCCTCTTATTGCTTTCAAATTTTTCCTCATGTCAACATAAAACAACAGGAGTGTTGTGTCAATTTTTGTGATTTCTCGGGGTTCGTTTGGACATTTTTATGCATTAACTGAGTTTTCAATGCATTTATGTGCATAATTCAAATTTGAACTACATATGCACATGCTCCAGTGCATATAAATTGGTTGAAAAGAATCAAATATGTGTCCTTGGGTGCATGCTTAGGTCCCATGCAAGAAATGGGAATGAATTTCAAACACCAGGGCACCGTTGGTTGCCGGCAAAACGTTGAGATGCCTGGTTTTTAAATTCTAGTAAATCCAAAACTCGTCTGAAATTCATGAAACTTGGCATGCTATCATGGAGCAGCATCAACATGCCGTGGTAAAAAATTTGTCCCATTTGGGGCAGGTTTTGGTATATGCTTCTCACAGACCAGAGCTTCTCACAACAAGCATGATGGTTTCGATAGGGAACGTCCCAACTTTGGGGACGAAACGATATACATTGCCTCTTATTGCTTTCAAATTTTTTCTCGTGTCAACATAGAACAACAAGAGTGTTGTGTCAATTTTTGTGATCTTTCGGGGTTTGTTTGGACATTTTTATGCATCAACTGAGTTTTCAATGCATTTATGTGCATAATTCAAATTTAAACTACATGCACATGATCCAGTGCATATAAATTGGTTGAAAAATCAAATATGTGTCCTTGGGTGCATGCTTAGGTCCCATGCAAGAAATGGGAATGAATTTCAAACGCGAGGGCACCGTTGATTGCCGGCAAAACATTGAGATGTCTGGTTTTTAAATTCTAGTAAATCGAAAACTCGTCTAAAATCCATGAAACTTGGCATGCTACCATGGAGCGGCATCAACATGCCGTGGTAAAAAAGTTGTCCCATTTGGGGCAGGTTTGGGTATATGCTTCTCACAAACCAGAGCTTCTCACAACAAGCATGATGGTTTCGATAGGGAATGTCCCACCTTTGGGGACGAAATGATACCCATTGCCTCTTATTGCTTTCAAATTTTTCCTCATGTCAACATAAAACAACAGGAGTGTTGTGTCAATTTTTGTGATTTCTCGGGGTTCGTTTGGACATTTTTATGCATTAACTGAGTTTTCAATGCATTTATGTGCATAATTCAAATTTGAACTACATATGCACATGCTCCAGTGCATATAAATTGGTTGAAAAAAATCAAATATGTGTCCTTGGGTGCATGCTTAGGTCCCATGCAAGAAATGGGAATGAATTTCAAACACCAGGGCACCGTTGATTGCCGGCAAAACGTTGAGATGCCTGGTTTTTAAATTCTAGTAAATCGAAAACTCGTCTAAAATCCATGAAACTTGGCATGCTACCATGGAGCGGCATCAACATGCCGTGGTAAAAAATTTGTCCCATTTGGGGTAGGTTTGGTTATATGCTTCTCACAGACCAAAGCTTATCACAACAAGCATGATGGTTTCAATAGGGAACATCCCACCTTTGGGACAAAATGATATCCATTGCCTCTTATTGCTTTCAAAAAATTTCTCGTGTCAAGATAGTACAACAGGAGTGTTGTGTGAATTTTTGTGATTTTTCGGGGTTCGTTTGGACATTTTTATGCATTAACTGAGTTTTCAATGCATTTATGTGCATAATTCAAATTTGAACTACATACACATGCTCAAGTGCATATAAATTGGTTGAAAAAACAAATTTGTGTCCTTGGGTGCATGCTTAGGTCCCATGCAAGAAATGGGAATGAATTTCAAACACCAGGGCACCGTTGATTGCCGGCAAAGCGTTAAGATGCCTGATTTTTAAATTCTAGTAAATCCAAAACTTGTCTGAAATTAATGAAACTTGGCATGCTATCATGGAGCGCATCAACATGTTGTGGTAAAAAATTTGTCCCATTTGGGGCAGGTTTGGGTATATGCTTCTCACAGACCATAGCTTATCACAACAAGCATGATGGTTTCGATAGCGAACGTCCCACCTTTGGGGACGGAACGATATCCATTGCCTCTTATTTCTTTCAATTTTTTTTCTCGTGTCAACATAGAACAACAGGAGTGTTGTGTCAATTTTTTTGATTTTTCGGGGTTTGTTTGGACATTTTTACGCATTAACTGAGTTTTCAATGCATTTATGTGCATATAATTCAAATTTGAACTACATGCACATGCTCTAGTGCATATAAATTGGTTGAAAAATCAAATCTATGTCCTTGGGTGCATGCTTAGGTCTCATGCAAGAAATGGGAATGAATTTCAAACACTAGGGCACCGTTGATTGCCGGCAAAAGATTGAGATGCCTGGTTTTTAAATTCTAGTAAATCGAAAACTCGTCTGAAATTCATGAAACTTGGCATGCTATCATGGAGCGGCATCAACATGCCGTGGTAAAAAATTTGTCCCATTTGGGGCAGGTTTGGGTATGTGCTTCTCACAAACCAGAGCTTCTCACAACAAGCATGATGGTTTTGATAGAGAACGTCCCACCTTTGGGGACGAAACGATATCCATTGCCTCTTATTGCTTTCAAATTTTTTCTCGTGTCAACATAGAACAACAGGAGTGTTGTGTCAATTTTTGTGATTTTTGGGGGTTCGTTTGGACATTGTTATGCATTAACTGAGTTTTCAATGCATTTATGTGCATAATTCAAATTTGAACTACATGCACATGCTCCAGTGCATATAAATTGGTTGAAAAATCAAATATGTGTCCTTGGGTGCATGCTTAGGTCCCATGCAAGAAATGGGAATGAATTTCAAACACCAGGGCACCGTTGATTGCCGGCAAAACGTTGAGATACTTTGTTTTTAAATTCTAGTAAATCTAAAACTTGTCTGAAATTCGTGAAACTTGGCATGCTATCATGGAATGGCACCGGACATGTTGTGGTATTTTTCGTGTCCATTTTGAGAGAAGGCGCACTCGAATAACAGCCAACAAAGGCATTTTGAAAAAATAGCTGCCACTTTAATATCTCAAATGATTGCATAATTCAAATCATGTGCGTTCTGTTAACCATTCATGTGACGCCACGTTTCTTCGTTTTAATGGCTATAGGAGGTGTCGTGCGGACAACTGCTTGACCTTGACTGAACGGGAGGCGTGCGAGCAGAGTCCGGTGCGCAAGCTGACCGAGAGGCGTGCAAGCTGTCCTCCAATGCGCAGACTCACCGGGAAGCGTGCGAGTTGTATGCTGCGCAGGATCACTGGGAAGCGAGTCCTTTGACTTCCATGGCCGCCCGCCTTCCTCTCCATTAATTTTACCCGAGCCGCTGTTTAATACGGGCGGCCTTACTGTTCGCCTCCCTTTCCCCTCCCTCCTGTAGACCTTCACCAACGCCATGGCGCAGAATGATCTTCTGCCACTAGTCTTCAAGTTTGGTGAAGTCGACTCCGAGCTGGAGGAGATAGAAAATAAGGAGGAATGGGGCCTCATGGACATGGCCCGGAACGAGCTGGCCGCGGCGGTTGCTGCCCCCGCTCCGTCCCAGCTCCCATCCCCGCGCCAGCGCCAGCGACCATCCCCGTAGCATTGACGGGCTGGTCGCCGAGCACTATCGCAGAGCTAGAAGCCGCGGGCGTCAGCGAGGTCTCCGCGGACCCACGCAAGCTCGTGTACATGCCAGCGCCAGCGCCCGTGCCTGTGCCCGTGCGCGCCCCTCCACCCACCGTGGCGCCGCCCCCGTGCGTTGGCTGCACCCGCCGCGCCCGTGCCCCTGCCCGTGCGCGCCTCTCCACCCATCGCGATGCCAATCCCCATGCGCTTGGCTGCACCTGCCGCGCCCGTGCATGTGCCCGTGCGCGCCCCCCTCAGTGGCATGGGACGTTGCCGTTGACCGCTACCTCTCAGCAGCGCCAGTTGCCGTCCTCCCGCGCCCCACCCGTCGATCGCGCGACGACATGATGTTTGATTTACAAGTGAAGAACATTTTGTGCTGCCTTGAAGACTTCAACAACGGCGTCCCGAAGGACGACAACGACGGCGCGGCACGCCGCCTCCGCCGCCGCCAGAAATAGTTCTTTTGGGGGTTAAATATTGTATCTTGAATTCTCGGTCATATGAATATAAATTCACAGTGTGACTGAATGAAAGATATGGTTTGAACGAACTTGTGTTTTTCTCTCTTAATGTACAGACTTATGTAACGATTTTCTTTTGAAAAAAATGTCAATGGTTTTTAAATATAAAACACTCATCGCAAAAGTTTTAGTTAGAACACCCGTACGCAAACCGACAGCTTCCCCAGGAAGCCAAGGGAAAATGTGCCGAGCAGGATTTCTGCATCCCTTCAACGCCAACGGTCGTTTTGCATGACCCGTGTGCAACCACGTAGAAACAATTGGGTAAGATTTGCATTTGTCATTTTGGGTATGTTTCCATTTGTCAAATTGGAAAGATTGACATTTGTTTACCTAGTAACATTGCCATTTGTCAACCTTGTAACACTGCGATTTGTCAAAATATGCAGCTAAAAATCACTAGCACTATCTAATTTTTGCAACTAAAATCACTAGCACTGTTCATATGGACACCAGTAGCAGGCGTGAGTTGATGGACGCATATGCTAATGTACCATTGATTACATACAACAAGTCATCAACCCACAACGGCAAGGAGGATTCACGTTGGATTATAGATCATTTCCAATGAAACATTCTAGTAAAGTAAAGTTTTTCTCACACAACAAATTACAAAGCGATGAAATGTAATTCAGCTCAACCACTCGTCGGTGTTGGAAACGCTTGCTCTGAACCAAAAGTGATTCTCTGGGAAGGGCCAGCTACTGTCAATCTCGAGACCAATGCAGGACTGATCATCCATGCTGAAGTGGCCTATTTCAAGACCCATATTGGGATGGTAGGGAAGCATAGCAATGTCCGAGGTATAGATACAGTTGCTTCTCATAAATGGTAGTAATGTTGTGTGATACGTCTCCAACGTATCTATAATTTTTGATTGCTTCATGCTATATTATATTCTGTTTTGGATGTTTAACGGGCTTTATTATACACTTTTATATTATTTTTGGGACTAACCTATTAACCGGAGGCCCAGCCCAAATTGCTGTTTTTTGCCTATTTCAGAGTTTCGTAGAAAAAGAATATCAAACGGAGTCCAAATGGAATGAAACCTTCGGGAATGTGATTTTTGGAACGAGCGTGATCCAGAGGACTTGGACCCTACGTCAAGAAAGCAACTAGGAGAGCACGAGGCAGGGGGGCGCGCCTACCCCCCTGGGCGCGCCCTCCACCCTCGTGGGGCCCATGTTGCTCCACCGACGTACTTCTTCCTCTTATATATACCTACGTAACCCCAAACCAATAGAGGCATCCACGAAAACCTAATTCCACCGCCGCAACCTTCTGTACCTGTGAGATCCCATCTTGGGGCCTTTTCCGGCGTCCTGCCGGAGGGGGCATTGATCACGGAGGGCTTCTACATCAACACCATAGCCTCTCCGATGATGTGTGACTAGTTTACCTCAGACCTTCGGGTCCATGGTTATTAGCTAGATGGCTTCTTCTCTCTCTTTGGAACTCAATACAAAGTTCTCCACGATTCTCGTGGAGATCTATTCGATGTAATCTTCTTTTGCGGTGTGTTTGTTGAGACCGATGAATTGTGGGTTTATGATCAAGTTTATCTATGAACAATATTTGAATCTTCTCTGAATTCTTTTATGTATGATTGGTTATCTTTGCAAGTCCCTTCGAATTATCAGTTTGGCTTGACCTACTAGATTGATCTTTCTTGCAATGGGAGAAGTGATTAGCTTTGGGTTCAATCTTGCAGTGTCCTTTCCCAGTGACAGCACGGGCAGCAAGGCATGTATTGTATTGTTGCCATCGAGGATAACAAGATGGGGTTTATATCATATTGCATGAGTTTATCCCTCTACATCATGTCATCTTACTTAAAGCGTTACTCTGTTCTTTTGAACTTAATACTCTAGATGCATGCTGGATAGCGGTCGATATGTGGAGTAATAGTAGTAGATGCAGGCAGGAGTCGGTCTACTTGTCACGGACATGATGCCTATATACATGATCATACCTAGATATTCTAATAACTATGCTCAGTTCTATCAATTGCTCAACAGTAATTTGTTCACCCACCGTAATACTTATGCTCTTGAGAGAAGCCACTAGTGAAACCTATGGCCCCCGGGTCTATTTTCCATCATATAAATCTTCCAACACTTAGCTATTTTTATTGCCTTTTATTTTAGTTTGCATCTTTATTATAAAAATGCCAAAAATATTATCTTATCACATCTATCAGATCTCACTTTCGTAAGTGACCGTGAAGGGATTGACAACCCCTTTATTGTGTTGGTTGCGAGGTTTTTATTTGTTTGTGTAGGTGTGAGGGACTTGAGCGTGGCCTCCTACTGGATTGATACCTTGGTTCTCAAAAACTAAGGGAAATACTTACGCTACTTTGCTGCATCACCCTTTCCTCTTCAAGGGAAAACCAACACAGTGCTCAAGAGGTAGCAAGAAGGATTTCTGGCGCCGTTGCCGGGGAGGCTTACGCAAAGTCAAGTCAAGATTTGGACTCCCGACAATGAGCCATTTCTGGCGCCGTTGCCGGGGAGTCTACGCAAAAGTCAACATACCAAGTACCCATCACAAACTCTTATCTCCCGCATTACATTATTTGCCATTTGCCTCTTGTTTTCCTCTCCCCCACTTCACCCTTGCCGTTTTATTCGCCCTCTCTTTTCCGCTCGCCTTCCTTTCGCCATGTCAGAATCAAAAAGGGTTGGGGTTTCTCTCCCGAGTTTTAGCACTTTAGACAATCCTGCTATTTTATCTAAACTCATAAATAGAGATACTATGGAAAAACCTTCCGGAGTTATCAATGAGAATCTTAATAATTTTGATGAAGATGATTCCGGAATTTTTGTTATTTACTCGATGAATCTTTAAAAGATGCTTGGGATAGACTATTAAGGATTCGGGCTAGCTATGTACCCCAATACCAAATTGGAATTTACTTAGAGTTTTTATGTTGCCCTTCCTTCTTCGTTTAAGCATGTCTTAGATTCTATATTTGAATAAGGTTTTCTTGAAGGGGATGCCATAGATACTTATGAAAAGATGAAGATTATATTTGGGCACCCCATGAATGAGAAAGTTGAATCTACATCTCTTTTTCTCTCCTACCAAAACGAATCTATCAAAGAGATGAAGGCTAGCTTAGATGCAAATTTCCGTAACGTGCTTAATCTTTCTTCTACCATTAATGGCCACATGCTTTATCAAAATAGAAAGATTAATTACATACATAATAAGTTTGCTCTTTTCTTCCCTAAAACCAAAGAAGGCAATACCTAGATCTATCCTTGCTTTTATGCCTAGCTAGGGGCGTTAAACGATAGCGTTTGTTGGGAGGCAACCCAATTTTATTTTTGTTTTTTGTTTTTTGCTTATGTTTAGGAATAAATATTTGATCTAGCCTCTGGCTAGATTTGTTTTTATGTTTTAATTAGTGTTTGTGCCAATTTAAACCTATAGGATCTTCTTGGATGATACTTATTTGATCTTGCTGTAAATTCCAGAAACTTTCTGCTCACGAAAACAATTGTTAAAAATCACCAGAACGTGATAAAATATTGATTCCAATTGCTGATGATCAATAAACAAATTGTATAGGTCTTCCTATTTTGGTAGATTTTTTGGAGTTCCAGAAGTTTGCGTTAGTTACAGATTACTACAGACTGTTCTGTTTTTGACAGATTCTGTTTTTCGTGTGTTGTTTGCTTATTTTGATGAATCTATGGCTAGTAAAATAGTTTATAAACCATAGAGAAGTTGGAATACAGTAGGTTTAATACCAATATAAATAAATAATGAGTTCATTACAGTACCTTGAAGTGGTGTTCTGTTTTCTTTCGCTAACGGAGCTCACGAGATTTTCTGTTAAGTTTTGTGTTGTGAAGTTTTCAAGTTTTGGGTAAAAGATTCGATGGATTATGGAACAAGGAGTGGAAAGAGCCTAAGCTTGGGGATGCCCATGGCACCTCAAGATAATCTAAGGACACCAAAAAGCCAAAGCTTGGGGATGCCCCGGAAGGCATCCCCTCTTTCGTCTACTTCCATCGGTAACTTTACTTGGAGCTATATTTTTATTCACCACATGATAAGTGTTTTGCTTGGAGCGTCTTGTATTATTTGAGTCTTTAATTGTTAGTTTGCCACAATCATCCTTGCTATACACACCTTTTGAGAGAGACACATATGATTCGGAATTTATTAGAATACTCTATGTGCTTCACTTATATCTTTTGAGCTATATAGTTTTTGCTCTACTGCTTCACTTATATCTTTTAGAGCACGGTGGTGGATTTGTTTTATAGAAACTATTGTTCTCTCATGCTTCACTTAGATTATTTTGAGAGTCCTACAAAACAGCATGGTAATTTGCTTTAATTATGAGAGGCATTCAAGATTAGTAAAAAAATTCTTATGAGTGTGTTGAATACTATGAGAAGTTAGATGCTTGATAATTGTTTTGAGATATGAAGATGGTGATATTAGAGTCATGCTAGTTGAGTAGTTGTGGATTTGAGAGATACTTGTGTTAAAGTTTGTGATTCCCGTAGCATGCACGTATGGTGAACCGTTATGTGATGAAGTCGGAGCATGATTTATTTATTGATTGTCTTCCTTATGAGTGGCGGTCGGGGACGAGCGATGGTCTTTTCCTACCAATCTATCCCCCTAGGAGCATGCGCGTACTACTTTGCTTTGATAACTTGTAGATTTTTGCAATAAGTATATGATTTCTTTATGACTAATGTTGAGTCCATGGATTATACGCACTCTCTTCCTTCCACCATTGCTAGCCTCTCTATACCGCGCACTTTTCGCCGGTATCATAAACCCACCATATACCTTCCTCAAAATAGCCACCATACCTACCTATCATGGCATTTCCATAGCCATTCCGAGATATATTGCCATGCAACTCACCACCATTCCGTTTACTATGACACGCTCCATCATTGTCATATTGCCCCGCATGATCATGTAGTTGACATCGTATTTGTGGCAAAGCCACCGTTCATAATTCTTTCATACATGTCACTCTTGATTCATTGCATATCCCGGTACACAGCCGGAGGCATTCACATAGAGTCATATTTTGTTCTAAGTATTGAGTTGTAATTGTTGAGTTGTAAGTAAATAAAAGTGTGATGATCATCATTATTAGAGCATTGTCCCAAGTGAGGAAAGGATGATGGAGACTATGATTCCCCCACAAGTCGGGATGAGACTCCGGACTAAAAAAAGAAGAGGCCATAAAAAAAGGAGAAAAGTCCCAAATAAAAAAATAAAAAAATGAGAGAAAAAGAGAGAAGGGACAATGTTACTATCCTTTCACCACACTTGTGCTTCAAAGTAGCACCATGATCTTCATGATAGAGAGTCTCCTATGATATCACTTTCATATACTAGTGGGAATTTTTCATTATAGAACTTGGCTTGTATATTCCAATGATGGGCTTCCTCAAAATGCCCTAGGTCTTCGTGAGCAAGCAAGTTGGATGCACACCCACTTAGTTTCTTTTGTTGAGCTTTCATATACTTATAGCTCTAGTGCATCCGTTGCATGGCAATCCCTACTCACTCACATTGATATCTATTAATGGGCATCTCCATAGCCCGTTGATACGCCTAGTTGATGTGAGACTATCTTCTCCCTTTTTGTCTTCTCCACAACCACCATTCTATTCCACATATAGTGCTATGTCCATGGCTCACGCTCATGTATTGCGTGAAGATTGAAAAAGTTTGAGAACACCAAAAGTATGAAACAATTGCTTGGCTTGTCATCGGGGTTGTGCATAATTTAAATACTTTGTGTGGTGAAGATAGAGCATAGCCAGACTATATGATTTTGTACGGATAACTTTCTTTGGCCATGTTATTTTGAGAAGACAAAATTGCTTAGTTAGTATGCTTGAAGTATTATTATTTTTATGTCAATATTAAAATTTTGTCTTGAATCTTTCGGATCTGAACATTCATACCACAATTAAGGGAATTACATTGAAATTATGCCAAGTAGCATTCCGCATCAAATATTCTGTTTTTAACATTTACCTACTCGAGGACGAGCTGGAATTAAGTTGGGGATGCTTGATACGTCTCCAACATATCTATAATTTTTGATTGCTTCATGCTATATTATATTCTGTTTTGGATGTTTAACGGGCTTTATTATACACTTTTATATTATTTTTGGGACTAACCTATTAACCGGAGGCCCAGCCCAAATTGCTGTTTTTTTGCCTATTTCAGAGTTTCGCAGAAAAAGAATATCAAACGGAGTCCAAACGGAATGAAACCTTCGGGAACATGATTTTTGGAACGAATGTGATCCATAGGACTTGGACCCTACGTCAAGAAAGCAACCAGGAGAGCATGAGGCAGGGGGCGCGCCTACCCCCTGGGCGCGCCCTCCACCCTTGTGGGGCCCATGTTGCTCCACCGACGTACTTCTTCCTCCTATATATACCTACGTACCCCCAAACCAACAGAGGCATCCACGAAAACCTAATTCCACCGCCGCAACCTTCTGTACCCGTGAGATCCCATCTTGGGGCCTTTTCCGGCATCCTGCCGGAGGGGGCATTGATCACGGAGGGCTTCTACATCAATACCGTAGCCTCTCCGATGATGTATGAGTAGTTTACCTCAGACCTTCGGGTCCATAGTTATTAGCTAGATGGCTTCTTCTCTCTCTTTGGATCTCAATACAAAGTTCTCCACGATTCTCGTGGAGATCTATTCGATGTAATCTTCTTTTGAAGTGTGTTTGTTGAGACCGATGAATTGTGGGTTTATGATCAAGTTTATCTATGAACAATATTTGAATCTTCTCCGAATTCTTTTATGTATGATTGGTTATCTTTGCAAGTCTCTTCGAATTATCAGTTTGGTTTGGCCTAGTAGATTGATCTTTCTTGCAATGGGAGAAGTGCTTAGCTTTGGGTTCAATCTTGCGGTGTCCTTTCCCAGTGACAGCAGGGGCAGCAAGGCACGTATTGTATTGTTGCCATCGAGGATAACAAGATGGGGTTTATATCATATTGCATGAGTTTATCCCTCTACATCATGTCATCTTACTTAAAGCGTTACTCTGTTCTTTTGAACTTAATACTCTAGATGCATGCTGGATGGCGGTCGATGTGTGGAGTAATAGTAGTAGATGCAGGCAGGAGTCGGTCTACTTATCACGGACGTGATGCCTATATACATGATCATACCTAGATATTCTCATAACTATGCTCAATTCTATCAATTGCTCAACAGTAATTTGTTCACCCACCGTAATACTTATGCTCTTGAGAGAAGCCACTAGTGAAATCTATGGCCCCCGGGTCTATTTTCCATCATATTAATCTTCCAACACTTAGCTATTTTTATTTCCTTTTATTTTACTTTGCATCTTTATTATAAAAATACCAAAAATATAATCTTATCATATCTATCAGATCTCACTTTCGTAAGTGACCGTGAAGGGATTGACAACCCCTTTATTGCGTTGGTTGCAAGGTTTTTATTTGTTTGTGTAGGTGCGAGGGACTTGAGCATGGCCTCCTACTGGATTGATACCTTGGTTCTCAAAACTGAGGGAAATACTTACGCTACTTTACTGCATCACCCTTTCCTCTTCAAGGGAAAACCAACGCAGTGCTCAAGAGGTAGCATTGTGTCAGCAGCAGCTGGATCGCCTTCCACCATCATTGGATAGTTTTGTCCAAGGAAGAGCGAGTTTCCTCCAAGACTTTGAATACTGAACCAGGGAGAAGGTGTTGGCGCTAGTACACTAGTATCCATCCCGAATACCCTGCAACCGATGTTGGAATAGGTCCAGAGAGTGCGACCATGCGACAACACATGCTTACTTAGTAACATCAGCACTGCCCTGTATACAGATAAGAAGAGGTGATCCATCGGAATAAGTTGCCAGGCGCCACCGAGTATATGGGTCCTCATGCTCGTGATCATCAGCATCGTCATCTCCCCCTTGGTTATAAAATTTTTCAAGTATAGGTGGTGGAATGTTCACAGGACCTTGGAAACACAAGAAGGTTAGTTAGTAAAGGGAAACTAGCTAACCCGCATGCATGTGGATGAAACAATTATAATTACGGTGGAAGACAAACGTACCGAAAGCATCAGGATTCCATGCCAAAACAGTGCCACGAGTGGTGGCAGCAAACACAAGACCCTCGTATTGAATTGCATCACAGTACTCATCCGTGTACAGAAATTGATTTTTGAGCAATATCCATCGAGGCGTGGAAGTAAGGAAGGCAACAAGCTTGTCGAAGATAGCAACAACTTCATAGTTTGTGTAATCCCAAGAGCGGTTGGGAACTCGACATATTGCTATCTTCTGTAGACGACAGTCACCATGATCGTATTTGAACTCACGTAGAATACCGGTGTACTCAACCTCTAGGCAGTCTGAGATTTTTGGAAGTGGAACCCGGTGACGAGTGTACACATTCACAAGTTCCCACTCGCAGTTGTACCCAATATAAACAACCCAATCTCCATTTGTACCTACCCAAGCCTTGACCTCAAGCGATGGCATCTTAACAACACATGTATCATTATCAAGCGGCATCAACTTGCACAAGGCGAGGCTTCCGTCGTCCCCGCGTCAGTCAGCAGGGTCACGGGGAACAAGATAGGGGAGATTAAACCGCTCCTGGACCCTTGGGTTCCTTGTAATTATGTTATTAGTTGAGTCGAGAATGGTCTTGAACGAAACTGCCAAGCTAGCCGAGGTGATGACGTCGCACCGATCAATGAGTTCCTCCACCACATCATCTTTCAGATCGGGGCAAGAATAACGGGGTCGTTTCCGGCCTGTTCCCTCCATGGAGAAGATGATCGAACAATGGCAGAAGGAAGGGTGAAGGAAAATGGAGGGAGGAAGAGCGTGCGACAACAGTTCCAAATCGAGAGAGAAAGGCGAAGAGGCGGTGGACGGTTGCCACGGTACGACAAGGCCGAGTGAACCGCATGCCGTATATCGCACACACCTTGATCTGGCTGACCGTTTCTTTTGTGTTGCCTAATCACAAACAGTTCATCTGAGTGAACTGTATGCTGTATATCGCACACACCTTAATCTGGCTGACCGTTTCTATTCTCTTGTTTCAACGCAAACAGTTCATCCGAGTGAACCGCATGCCGTATATCGCACACACCTTGATCTGGCTGACCGTTTCTTTTGTGTTGCCTAATCACAAACAGTTCATCCGAGTGAACCGTATGTTGCATTTGTTCCTCCTCATCGCAAACAGTTAATTGAACTGAACTGTATGCCCTGCATCGCACACGCAACTAAAATCTGAACCATGTTTGATGCATCCGTCATCGCAAACGTTTTGCGCCTTTTTTGATGGTTTTTTACACCACCGTTTGCGATTATTGCATCGCACACAGTTTCGTCGAAGGGTCTCTTATCGTAGTGTCGCATTAGCAGCATCCTGCAGTAGTGTTTTCTGCCTCTTATTTTTCTTAGAACGACGGTAGCATTATAAGATGATCCCTCCGCTTAATATCAAGATAAAAGTGTTTTCCCTTAGTATGCACTGTTACGAAAGTTCGTCCTTTCAAAGCACCTCATGATGATCGGGTGTGATAGCCACTTCATTCACATACAATGGGTGTAAACCAATTTTACACATGCGAAAATACTTTGGTTAACTTGACGAGCATAGCATGTACAGACATGTCCTCGAAACACGGAGGACCGAAAGGTCGAACGTGAGTCATATAGAAGATATGATCAACATGGAGATGTTCACCATTGAAACTACCCCATCTCAGGTGATGGTTGGACTTGGGTTAGTGGGTTTGGATCATGTATCACTTAACAACTTGAGGGATGTTGATTTAGTGGGTGTTCATTAGAAATTTGATTAGTTGAACTAATTATCATGAACATAGTCTAAAATGTCTTTGCAAATATGTTGTAGATCAATGGCTCGCGTTGTAGCTCCCCTGAATCTCAATGTGTTCCTAGAGAAAGAAAAACTGAAAGATGATGGAAGAAACTATGCGGACTGGGTCCGTAATCTGAGGAATATCCTCACTGTTGCATAGAAGCCTTATGTCTTGATACACCGCTAGGTGTGCCACCCGCTCCTTCAACTATGGATGTTGTGAATATTTGGCAGGCGAGGTGTGATGACTACTCAATAGTTCCGCGTGTCATGCTTTACGTCTTAGAACTAGGGCTCCAAAAGCGTTTTGAGCACCATGGGGCATACAAGATGTTTCAGGAGCTGAAATTGGTATTTCAGGCTCACGTCATTGTGGATATATAGGTATGACGCCTCATATAAGCTCTTTAGCTGTAAGATGGAGGAGAACAACTCCTTTAGCGAGAACGTACTCAAAACGTCTGGGTACTTCAACCGTTTGAATCTGTTGGGAGTTAATCTTCTAGATGAAGTAACAATTGACAGGGTTCTTCAGTCACTGCCACCAAGCTATAAAGGCTTTGTGATGGACTATGACATGCAAGGGATGGAGAAGACACTCCCTAAGCTTTTCATGATGCTTAAAGCCACGGAAGTAGAAATCAAAAAGGAACATCAAGTGTTGATGGTCAAAAAGACCACGAGTTGCAAGAAAGGCAAGGGAAAGAAGGGAAACTTCAAGAAGAATGGCAAGCCAGTTGCCGCTCTCATGAGGAAACCCAAGGTTGGACCCAAACCTGAGATTGAGTGTTTCTATTGCAAGGGGAATGGCTAGTGGAAGCGGAACTGCCCCAAGTACTTGGCAAATAAGAAGGCTCACAACGTTAGCAAAGGTATATTCGATATACATGTTATTGATGTGTACCTTACTAGTGCTCGTAGCAACGCCTCAGTATTTGATACTGGTTCGGTTGCTAATATTTGAAAAAGGAGATGCGAAATAAACGAACGCTAGCTAAGGACGAGGTGATGATGCGTGTTGTAAATGGCTCCCTCTAGGTGTACCTTCGGTATTAGTTTTAAACCTCAATAATTGTTATTTGGTGCACGCATTGAGCATGAACATTATATCGGGATCTTGTTTATTGTGAGGCGGTTATTCATTTAATTATAGAATAATGGTTGTTCTATTTATATGAATAATATCTTTTATGGTCATGCACCCAATGTGAATGCTTTATTCTTGTTGAATCTCGATCGTAGTGATACACATGTTCATAATATTGATGCCTAAAGATGCAAAGTTAATGATGATAGTACCACATACTTGTGGCACTGCCGCTTAGGCCATATTGATATAAAGCACATTAAGAAACTCCATGCTGATGAACTTTTGGAATCACTTGACTTTGAATCATTTGATACATGTGAACCATGCCTCATGGGTAACATGACTAAAACCCCGTTTTCCGGTACAATGGAGCGGGCAAGTGACTTGCTGGAAATAATACATACCGACGTATGCGGTCCAATGAGTGTTGAAGCAAGTGGTGGATGTCACTATTTTCTGACCTTCACAGATGATTTAAGTAGATATGGGTATATTTACTTAATAAAACAAAATTTTGAAATGTTTGAAAAGTTCAAGGAGTTTCAGACTGAAGTAGAAAATCATCGCAATTAGAAGATAAAATTTCTCCGATCTGATCATGGAGGTGAATATTTGAATTACGAGTTTAGCATGCATTTAAGACAATGTGAAATCGTTTCACAACTCATGCCACCTGGAACACCATAGCTTAATGGTGTGTGTCCGAACGTCGTAATCGTACTCTACTAGATATGATGTGTTCTATGATGTCTCTTACCGATTTGCCACTATCATTTTGGGGTTGTGCATTCAATTTGAATAAGGAACCATCTAAATCCGTTAAGACGACATCGTATGAATTATGGTTTGGCAAAAACCTAAGTTGTCGTTTCTTAAAGTTTGGGGATACAACGCTTATGTCAAGGGGCTTCAACCTGATAAGCTCGAACCCAAAGTGGATAAGTGCATCTTCATAGGATACCCTAAAGAGACCATTGGGTATATGATGTCGCTTGAAACTGCGTCGGTATTTTCCCAAAGAGGAAGGGATGATGTAGTATAGCTAAGGTAGGTATTTCCCTCAGTTGTGAAACCAAGGTATCAATCCAGTAGGAGAACCAAGCAACACTATGTAAACGGTACCTGCACACAAAGAACAAATATTTGCAACCCGACGCGTAAGAGGGGTTGTCAATCCCTCCTCGAGCAAAAGATAGATTGGTTTGTATGATCTTGGATAAATAGATCTCACAATAACACAAAATAAAACAAGTAATAAAAAATTGCAGCAAGGTATTTTTGGCTTTTTGGAATAATAGATCTGAAAACAAAAGAAAATAAAAATTGCTCAAAGCAAATATGATAAAGAATAGACCCGGGGGCCGTAGATTTCACTAGTGGCTTCTCTCAAGAAATAGCACACGGTGGGTTAACAAATTACTATTGGGAAATTGATAGAACCTCAAATAATTATGACGATATCCAGGCAATGATCATAATATAGGCATCACGTCCAAGATTAGTAGACTGACTCCTGCCTGCATTTACTACTATTACTCCACACATCGACCGCTATCCAGCATGCATCTAGTGTATTAAGTTCATGGAGAAACAGAATAATGCAATAAGAATGATGACATGATGTAGATGAGATCTATTCATGTACGAATAGCCCCCATCTTGTTATCCTTAATAGCAACGATACATGTGTGTCTTGCTGCCCCTTCTGTCACTGGGAAAGAACACCGCACGATTGAACCCATCACAAAGCACCTCTTCCCATGGCAAGAAAAATCGATCTAGTCGGCCTAACTAAACCAAAGATTCAAAGAATAAATACGAGGCTATAAGTAATCATGCATATAAGAGATCAAAGAAGACTCAAATAATATTCATGGATAAAAGATTTGATCATAAACTCAAAGTTCATCGGATCCCAACAAACACACCGCAAAAAGAGTTACATCAAATAGATCTCCAAGAGGCCATTGTATTGAGAATCAAAAGAGAGAGAGGAAGCCATCTAGCTACTTACTACGGACCCGTAGGTCTATGATGAACTACTCACGCGTCATCGGAGAGGCACCATTGAGGATGATGAACCCCTCCGTGAAGGTGTCTAGATTGGATCTCGTGGTTCTGGAACTTGCGGCGTCTAGAATTGTGTTTCGTCGACTCCCCTAGGGTTTTTGGAATATTTGGGTATTTATAGGGCGAAGAGGCGGTACGGGAGGCCACCGAGGTGGGCACAACCCACCAGGGCGCACCTGGGCCCCCAGGCGCGCCCAGGTGGGTTGTGCCCCCTCGGGGCACCCCTCTGGTACTTCTTTGGCCCAAGTTGTGTCTTTTGGTCCATAAAAATTCTCCAAAAAGTTTCGCTGCGTTTGGACGCTGTTTGGTATTGATTTTCTGTGATGTAAAAAAACAAGCAAAAAACAACAGCTGGCATTGGGCACTATGTCAATAGGTTAGTCCCAAACAATGATATAAAGTTGCTATAAAATGATTGTAAAACATCCAAGAATGATAATATAACAACATGGAACAAGCAAAAAATTATAGATACGTTGGAGACGTATCAGTATACCTTCTATCACAGATCCGAGGGCAAGATCTTTGTTGCCAAGTATGGATCCTTTCTAGAGGAGTTTCTCTAGGAAGAAGTGAGTGGGAGGAAAGTAGATCTCGATGAGGTAATCGTATCTTCTCTCGAATTGGAAAGAAGCGCATCACAGAAAGAAGTTCCCATGATGCCTACACCAGCCGGAGAGGAAACTAATGATGATGATCATGAAACTTCGAATCAAGCTACTACTAAACATCATAGGTCAACCAGGACACATACCTCCCCTGAATGGTATGGTAATCCTGTCCTGGAAGTCATGTTGGTGGACAAAAGTGAACCTACAAACTATAAAGAAGCAATGATGAACCCGGATTCTGATAAATGTCTTGAGGACATGAAATCTGAGATAGGATCCATGTATGAAAACCAAGTATGGACTTTGGTAGACTTACCCGATGACTGAAAGGCCATTGAGACCAAATGGATCTTTCATAAGAAGACGAACGTTGATGGTAATGTCACCGTCTATAAAGCTCCACTTGTCATAAAGGGTTTTCGACAAGTTCAAGGGGTCGACTACGATGAGACTTTCTCACATGTAGCGATGCTGAAGTCTGTTAGGATTATGTTAGAAATTGTTGCATTTTTTTATTATGAAATATGGCATATGGACTTCAAAACAACATTCCTTAATGGTTTCTTTAAGGAAGAGTTGTCTATGATGCAACCATAAGGTTTTGTCAATCCTAAGGATGCTAATAAGGTATGCAAGCTGCTGTGATCCATTTATGGACTGGTGCAAGCATCTCAGAGTTGGAACCTTTTCTTTGATGAGGTGATCAAGGCTTTTGGATTTTTTCAAGTTCCTGGAGAAGCTTGTACTTACAAGAAAGTGATTGGGGTCTCTTTGGCATTTCTAATACTGTATGTGGAGACATATTATAAAGGGTTATTTCAACAAGATTTTTTCAATCAAAGACCTCGGTGAAGCTGCTTACATATTGGGCATCAAGATCTATAGAGATAGAGCAAGACGCCTAATAGGACTTTCACAAAGTACATACCTTGACATGGTTTTGAAGAAGTTCAAAATGGACCAGTCAAACAAGGGGTTCTTGCTTGTGTTGCAAGGTGTGAAGTTGAGTAAGACTCAAAGCCCGACCACGGCAGAAGAAAGAGAAAGGATGAAAGTCATCCCCTATGCCTCAGCCATAGGCTCTATCATGTATGCCGTGTTGTGTACCAGACCTAATGTGTGCCTTTCCATAAGTTTAGCTGGGAGGTACCAGAGTGATCCAGGAGTGGATCACTGGACAATGGGAAAAAATATCCTTAAGTACCTAAAGAGGACTAAGGAAATAGTTCTCGTTTATGGAGGTGATAAAGAGCTCGTCGTAAAGGGTTACATTGATGCTAGCTTTGACACTGATCTGGATGACTCAACGTATTTATTTTGGATGGTGGAGCAGTCGTTTGGAGTAGCTCCAAGAAGAGTGTGGTAGCAGTATCTACATGTGACATAGATATTTGCAAACTACATATGGATCTAAATGTGGCAGACCCATTGACTAAACCTCTTCCATGAGAAAAACATGATCAACACCAGAACTCCATGTGTGTTAGATTCATAACTATGTAAACTAGATTATTAACTCTAGTGCAAGTGGGGGATTGTTGGAAATATGCCCTAGAGGCAATAATAAATATGTTATTGTGATATTTCCTTGTTCATGATAAATGTTAATTATACATGATATAATTGTATTGATCAGAAACTTAAATACATGTGTGGATACATAAACGAATACAATATCCCTAGTGAGCCTCTACTAGACTAGCTCGTTGATTAAATATGGTTAAGGTTTCCTAACCATAGACATGAGTTGTCATTCAAAAATGGGATCACATAATTAGGAGAATGATGTGATGGATAGACCCAGCTGTAAGCTTAGGATCAAATCGTATCACTTAGTTTATTTGCAACAGTTTTCTTCATGTCAAGTATATGTTCCTTAGACCATGAGATAATGCCACTCCCAAATGCCGGACTTTCTGGCTTATCAAATGTCACTTCGTAACTAGGTGATCATAAAGGTGCTCTACGGGTATCTCAGAAAGTGTTTATTGGGTTGCATGGATCGAGACTGGGTTTGCTCGCTTCGTGCGACAGAGAGATATCTCTGGGCCCTCTCAGTAATACAACATCGTGAATAGCTTGCAAGCATGCGACTAATGATTTTAGTCATGGGGATCTTGTATTACGGAATGAGTAAAGAGACATGCCGGTAATGAGATTGAACTAGGTAATGCAGATAGATACCGATGATCGAATCTCGGGCGAGTAACATATCAGCGGACTAAGGGAATTCTATACGGGATTAACTGAATCCTCGACATCGTGGTTCAAACCAATAAAGATCTTCATTGAATATGTGGGAATAAATATGGGCATCCATGTCCGGCTATTGATTATTGATCAAAGAGGTGTCTCGGTCATGTCTGCATGTTCTCGAACCCGCAGGGTCACACACTTAACGTTCGATAACGCTAAGGTAGTATTGGGATATTTATATGGTGAATTTCGAAAGTAGTTTGGAGTCCCGGATGGGATCCGAGACATCACGAGGAGCTCCGGAATGGTCCGCACGTAAAGATTTATATATGGAAAGTGGTTTTCAGTGTTCCGGAAAATGTTGTGAGATTTTTCGATATTGTACCAAGAAGGTTCTAGAAGGTTCTGGGGTGGGGCCACCTACATGGGAGACCCACGTGGATGTAGGTAGTGGGGCAAGGCCCCACACCCTTGGTCTAGGCGCACCAATATCTCCCCAAATAGGAATAAGATCATATCCCGAAGGGATAAGATCAAGATCCCTAGAAAGGGGGATAGCGATCGATGGGGAAGGAAAGGAGGGGATTTCTTTATCCCCTTTGACCAACGACCCTAGGGTGTTGGAGGCCAAGCCACCACCCCCCCCCCCCCACGCTTATATGAAGATGGGGAGGCACAAGGGTAGAATCCTTCCACCCTTGGTCACCTCTCCCTCCCGTTACTCCTCCGCATAGCGCTTGGCGAAACCCTGTCTTTGTTCTGCTGCCGCCACCATGCCGTCGTGTTGGCCTAGATACCATCTACCTCTCCACGCTCCCTTACTAGATCAAGAAGGCGAAGACTTCACTGAGCCATACGTGTGCACATCTCAGAGGTGCCATCCGCTCAGTGCCGGATCGGATTGGATCACGAAAGGAGTACGACTACACCAACCACGATCATTAGATCGTTAATGCGTTCAGTCTACAAGGGTATGCAGCCTCTCCCTCTTGTTGGTAGCATCTCCAAGGAATAGACCTTGGGTGTTTTGTGGTAATATTTTTTCCATGCAATGTTCCCCATCAGGAATGACCACACTAGGGTATATCTTCACGAAGTAAGCGATCTCCAATCTCTTACGAACTTCCTGGGTTCTTCACAAACTTGAAGACTTCCCAGCACCTAAGCAATTTAGGAGGCGCACACCCTTCAAAAGTAAAAAGATAGAGGTTGCTTGGTGATGAATCACTTGCTCTTGTGCTCAAAAGATAATCTCCTCAACATCCAAACTCTCTTAAGATATGGCTATTGGATTGGATAAGTATGAGTGGAAAGAAAAAGGGGATTAGATCTCAAAGGATTGGCTTGGATGGTTGGAGTAGAAGGCCTTTTGAAATCAGCACAAGGAGGTGTAGTTATTTCTCATAACATATGATGGGAGTGTGATAACCCACAAGTATAGGGGATCGCAATAGTTTTCGAGGGTAGAGTATTCAACCCAAATTTATAGATTCGACACAAGGGGAGCCAAAGAATATTTTTAAGTATTAGCAGTTGAGTTGCCAATTCAACCACACCTGGAGATTAATTATCTGTAGCAAAGTGATCAGTAGCAAAGTAGTTTGATAGTTTTGATAGTAGTGATAGCAGTAATTTTGTAGCAAGTGTAACAGTGATGATAGCAATAGTAACTTAGCAGAAATAATATAAGATAAATTCGTAGGCGTTGGATCGGTGACTTGTTGGATGATATTCATAATGAGACAGTTATAACCTAACTCCTCAAACTACGGTCATCACCGGGAGTGGTCCTGACTATTGTCACTCCGGGGTTGTCGGATCATAACACGTAGTAGGTGACTATAACTTGCAAGATCGGATCTAGAACATGGATATAATGGTGATAACATAAACGGTTCAGATCTGAAATCATGGCACCCGAGCCCAAAATGGCAGGCATTAAGCATAGCAAAGTCATAGCAACATCAATCTCAGAACATAGTGGATACTAGGGATCAAGCCCTAACAAAACTAACTAGATTACATGATGAATCTCATCCAACTCCTCACCGACCAGCGAGCCTACGAAGGAATTACTCACTCCCAGTGGGGAGCATCATGTAATTGGCGATGGAGAAGGGTTGGTGATGACGAAGAACGAAGACCCCCCCTCTCCGGAGCCCCAAACGGACTCTGGATCTAGCCTCCCGACGAAGAACAGGAGGTGACGGCGGCTCCGTCTCGTGGAATGCCATAATTCTTTGTCCCTGGTTTTTTCCTGGAAAAATGTGATTTTATAGCGTAGGTTTCAGGATCTGTGGGGCCACCAGGTGGGTACAACCCACCTGGGAGCACCTGGAGGGGGCCGCACCCTGGTGGGTTGTGCCCACCCAGGTGCCCCCCTCCGGTGGTTCTTGGCTCCAGAAATTCTCTTTATTGATATAAAAAATCATCGCAAAGTTTGGTTCCATTCCAAGAACCTTTATTTCTGCACAAAAAGAACACCATGGTAGTTCTGCTGAAAACAGCGTCAGTCTTGGGTCAGTTTCATTCAAATCATGCAAATTAGAGTCCAAAACAAGAGGAAAAGCGTTAGGAAAAGTAGATACGTTTGAGACGTATCAACTCCCCCAAGCTTAAACATTTTCTTGTCCTCAAGCAATTCAGTTGATAAACTGAAATGAAAAAGAAAAACTTTTACGAACTCTTTTGCTCTTGTTTGCATAAATAAGCTTAAACATCACCCAGGTTTTCAGCCAATATTATAACTAACCATGTCGACAATAACTCTTAAGAATTATATTAACTCCTATCAATGACATAATCAGCTAGCGAGCAATAATAAGATATCTCAAATAGTAACACTTTATCGAAACAACCATGATATAATATGACAATAGTGGTATCTCGCTAGCCCTTTCTGAGACCGCAAAACATAAATGCAGAGCACCTCCAAAGTTCAAGCAGCGACTAGACATTGTAATTCATGGTAGAACAGATCCAGTCATGATGCACCCAACATTAGCTACACACAATGCATCAGCATGACAGCAATGCTCTCAGGTTCTGGCGCTTATTTTAGAAGGTGATGACACAACATAAAACTAAATAGATAGTCCCTTCGCAGAGGGAAGCAGTGATTTGCAGAGGTGCTAGAGCTCAAGTTTTTAAAACAGAGGTGAATGATATTTTGAGACATGCACCCTTCTCATTTACTTCACGACTATCAGTTATCAATATCTTCCATGCTAAGCACGCTAGTGGAGGTTCCCAAGCGGAAAAGTAAAGGTTATGACTCCATTCGGAGTTTTTGTTTGATTATTTGAGAGATCAATTCTTTTTGCAGTTTGGGACTGGGCATCCCTATTACCGCCCTTTTCTCGTGCGATGGCGAGTGAATAAACACTCGACCTGAGAATAACCCGCTTAGCATGGAAGATACCGACTACCTCCTGTCGTTCCATGAACGATCCAGGCACACAAAAGGATATTTATTTGAAGTTTTTAGAGATGGCACATGCAAATGTACTTATGACGGCAGGGTAATACCGCATATAGGTAGGTATGGTGGACTCATCTGGAATAACTTGGGTTCAAGGTTTTGGATGTACAAGCAGAATTCCAACTTAGTACAGACGAAGGCTAGCAAATAGGTTGAGAAGCGGCCATCTAGAGAGCAACAACGGTCATGAACATGCATTATGCATAAGTAACGTTGGACACTAGCATGAGTAGGATATGAACACCATGAACATAAATATCATAGAGGCTTTGTTGGTTTTGATTCAACTACATGCATGAACATGTGCCAAGTCAAGCCACTCGAACATTCAGAGGAGGATACCATATCATCATACTACATCACAATCATTTTAACGCAATGTTGATATCCAACATAAATCATTGTCCACTCCTAGCCACTTATGCATGGCATGAGAAACTATAATATCTAATTGTCATTGCAAACATGTTTAATCATAATGGGCTGAATCATGGATACTAGGTTAAGCATATTTACAAAAATAGAACAAGTCGAGTTCATACCTGTTTCTCTCTACCATGGCTAGTTCATCGAATATCGTCATTATTGCCTTTCACTTGCACGACCGAACGATATGAAAATAATACTAGTGCAAGAGTGCCATGGACTAAGCTGGAATCTGCAAACATTTTATTCAGCAGGAGAAGACAAGGTAAAATGGGCTCGTTGTTAGATCACCAATTATGCATATGAGAGCCACTCAACATTTTCATCGTGGTCCTCTCCTTGGTACGACTCAATAAACAGAAAATAAATTAGAGAAACACACTGAAATATATTTTTGAAGTTTTTGATTTTCTAGAACGGGCAAATAAAAGGGGAAAGCAAAAACAAGAAAAACTATTTACATGGGAAAGCTCCCAACAAGTAAAAGAAGAACAAGGAAATATTTTTGGGTTTTGTTTTTAGTGCCACGGCTAACTACTCTAGAAAGAAAAACAAAAAGAAGCGGGAAATATTTTTGTATTTTCTCAAGTTTCTCAAACACACAAGAAGAAAGCGAGAAAATAAAATTAAGCATGGATAATACAATGAAAAAGTGTGGACACCGACAACCAAAATGTGTGAACATGAATGTAAAGTCGGTGGGAATACGTACTCCCCCAAGCTTAGGCTTTTGGCCTAGCTCGGTAATCACCAGTCGTAGAAGCCATGAGGTCCTATGTTGAAGTGCTGAGGCGCAGGCACTTGAGGATCCCACTGCTAAGGCTCCTCCTGTGCTGCAGCCTGGTCATTCTGATAAGCGATGATGTCCTCAGGCATAATCCTGTATCCGCCCCTAACAATAGGATCAAACAAAGAAGGTGCATGCAGTGGAATAATATCACGAGTTCTCACACTAAAAACCAGGTTATAAGGAATAGGAATGTTAGGATAATTGACAGCAGTAAACTGGTGGTGATCCATGGCCGCGCGATCTAGGTTAACCTTGGGCAAAGGATAATCATGCAGGCGTATCTGAACATTAAAGCGAGCCGCCAAACGAGTGGCATAAATACCTCTATGTATTTTACCCTTGGACTTATTAATGTGGAGGCGACGTGCCACAATAGCTCCCAAGCTATAAGTGTTATCGCCCTCTAGTGCACGACACAAAACAACATGGTCTCGTGAACTGAGTGCACCCACCTTCTCTCTAGCAAGCAAGCATTTTGCAATGAAAAGAGCAAAGTAATGAACAGCAGGAAAATGCAAGCCAGCGGCAGTGATACTCAACACCCCTCTCTCATCACCCACTGTCAGAGTACGATAAAAGCTTTCAAACTCTGCGGGCCTAGGCTCTCCCAAACTACCATCAGAAGGAAGCAAGCATATTTCACAAAATTCAGTAAGCGGTATCTGATGGGTTTCAGCATATAAATTAAATTTCACCTGAGGGGGATTATTCCTAGGAAGAAAATTAAAAATTTACAAAAATGTGTTTGTGAGGAGATGATACTGTTCGCATTCAGTTGCGATGAAGTCGGTGAGGCCGGCATTAGCATCATATTGTGCAAACCCTTGAAGGATTCCAGCCCCTTCCATGAACAGGGTATGCGGCCATTCGCACGGCCGTAGCTCCGCCAATCTCCGGGTGTGGACATCAGTATCAGATGACTCACCAATCACTCCCTTGGAGTTCTTCTTGGAAGCAAACTTCCTAAAGATACTCATGTTTTTCCAAGCAACAATTCCCCGAAACAGTTTCGGAAACAGAGCTTCTAGCAAAGAGATCGAAATCCATGGGTTTGAGAGCAAGTACACGAGAGAGAGCAATGGTGATTTTTTTTGGAGGTTGGCGATGATGTGGGATGAAGAGATAAGTGAGGGGGCCCATGTGGGGACCACAAGCCACCAGGGCGCGCCTGGGGGTCCTAGCGCGCGCAGGTGGGTTGTGCCCACCTGGTGCATCTCCCTCTGATATTATTTGCACCAGAAATTCTTCAATATTCAGAAAAAAATCGTATTAAATTTAGCATTCTGAGAACTTTTTTTGGGGTCATTTTTTTATTGCACGAGAAATTCAGAAAATAGACAAAACAAGGCATTTTATTTTATTTAACTAGTAGGAACAGAAAATGAAAGGTAGGGACAGAAGGTAGTGCTCACTAAATTCATCAACTTCATACCTCTCAAAAATGATTCATTAATAAGGTTGATCAAGTCTTATTAACAACCACTTTCGATTAGCATGAAACCGAAGAACATTCGTATATCACTAAGTTACCTCAACGGGGATATGAATGTCCCCAACAATAAGCATCTCATATTTCTTTTTAACAGTAGGTAGAGGTAGTTGAAAACTTCCAATAGTGATTGTCGGAGATTTTTCAATAACATTAATACCATTCACTTGGAATTGTTTCTTCAGAAAGTGCACCGTGTGCTCATTACCATTGATATGAAAAGTGACCTTGTTTTTATTGTAATCTATAACAGCCCCTGCAGTATTCAAGAAGGGTCTACCAAGGATAGTCGACATGTTGCCGTCCTCGGGCATCTCAAGTATAACAAAGTCAGTCAAAATAGTAACATTAGCAACAACAACGGGCACATCCTCACAGATACCGACAGGTATGGCAGTTGATTTGTCAGCCATTTGCAAAGATATTTCAGTAGGTGTGAGTTTATTCAAATAATGTCTTTTATATAAAGAGAAAGGCATAACACTAACACCAGCTCCTAAATCACATAAAGCAGTTTTCACATAATTTCTTTTGATGGAGCAAGGTATAGTCGGTATTCCCGGATCTCCAAGTTTTTTAGGTACTCCATCTTTAAAAGTATAATTAGCAAGCACGATGGAGATTTCAGCTTCCGGCATTTTTCTCTTATTAGTGATGATGTCTTTCATGTACTTTGCATAAGGAGGCATTTTCAAGATATCAGTCAAGCGAGTACGCAAAAAGACCGGCCTCAACATTTCAGCAAAGCGTTCAAATTCTTCATCATCTTTCTTTTTTGTTGACTTAGGTGGAAAAGGCATAGGTTTTTTAACCCACGGTTCTCTTTCTTTACGGTGTTTTCTAGCAATAAAATCTCTTCTATCATATCGTGTATTCTTGGGTTGTGGGTTATCAAGATCAACAGCTGGTTCTATTTCAACATCATTATCTGGTTCTTTTTCATTGTTTGGTTGAGTATCTTCATGAATGACCGCATTATCTTTTTCATTATCATTAGGTGAATGTTCATTACCAGATTGAGTTTCAGCATCAGAAATATAAACATCATTATCATTATCAGGAGGTTTTTCTTCTTCGGGTTCACTAGAAGCATGCAAAGTCCTATCATTTTTTGTTTTTTGTTTTCTTCTTCTTTTTAGAAGGACTAGGTGCAGTGGTGTTGTTCCTTTGTGAATCTTGTTCAATTCTTTTTGGGTGTCCCTCAGGATAAAGTGGTTCCTGAGTCATTTTACCTCCTCTAGTTGCTACTCTAACAGCAAAGTCATGTATGTTATTATTCATTTCATCAAGCAATTCTCTTTGAGATTTAGCAACTTGTTCTAACTGGGTTTGTACCATAGAAGCATGCTTTCCCACACCTCTAACATCATTTGAGATTATAAAAAGCAAGTCACTCAAGCGAGCAATCATATCAGAATTGTATTTCAATTGTTTCATAACATATGCATTGAAGTGATCTTGTTTTCTAATGTAATTCTCAAACTCATAAAGGCATTGGCTAGGGTGCATATTGTGAGGATTATCATTATCATTGAATTTCATTAGAGACTTTACCTCTACCACCTTAGGCAAATGGTGGTGCATCAAGCCCATGTATTTCTTCAATAGGAGGTAAATTTTTGACATCCCCAGCTTTAATACCTTTTTCCTTCGTAGATTTCTTTACCTCTTGCATATCTTCAGGATTGAGATATAATATACCCCTCTTCTTCGGAGTGGGCTTAGGCGGTGGCTCAGTAAGAATCCAATCATCATAATTTTTAATATATTATTCAATAATTATTTAGCTTGCCCAATAGTTCGTTCCGTGAAAACACAACGAGCACAACTCTCTAGGAAGTCCCTAGAAGCATCAGTTAGTCCATTATAGAAGATATCAAGTATTTCATTTTTCTTAAGAGGATGATCAGGCAAAGCATTAAGCAATTGGAGAAGCCTCCCCCAAGCTTGTGGGAGACTCTCTTCTTCAATTTACACAAAGTTAAATATTTCCTGTAAGGCATCTTGTTTCTTACGAGCAGGAAAGTATTTTTCAGAGAAGTAATAAATCATATCCTGGGGACTACACACACAACCAGGAGCAAAAGTATTGTATCAAGCTTTAGAATCACCCTTTAATGAGAACAGAAACAATTTGAGAACATAGTAATAGCGAGTTTTCTCATCATGAGTAAAAAGGGTGGCTATGTCATTCAACTTAGTAAGATGTGCCACAACAGTTTCAGTTTCATAACCATGGTGTTGCGGGATATCCGCGGCCACCTATGGGACCGGGTGGCCCCTTGCTGGTTCGGTGGGGGGACGTCGCATTGCACAAAGAGCAGATCAATGTGCGGCAGCACGGTAGAGAGCACACAAGCAATTTACCCAGGTTCGCACCGCCGCGAGGCGTAAAACCCTACTCCTGCTTTGGTGGATTGATGGTGGAATGAGCATGGAGACACGAAGTACACTTGCCCGGCAGGGTTTGCCTCGGGGCTGCAGTGACTACGCGCGTATGTTTGCTTGGGTTCATCAACTTTTCAACCCCTCCTACGAGTGCCATGGGCCTCCTTTTATAGATTAAGGGGTCGCCACAGTGGCAAAGTTGTCATTATCCACTGATATGATAGCGAACAATGCTATCATACCTAACTCCGTGGGCTGACAGGGTGCATTAAATGCGCCGCTTAGTGTCACATCACTAGCTGCCTAGCAAGGCCTGCTAGGCTATCTTGCCAGCTCCGCATTTGTTCTCTTGACACGTCGCAGGACTGGTGTCATCTGCGGGTTTCCTCTATAGGAAATGGCCACCATGTGGCGAATGGCTGCCACTTAATCATCTTGCGGCTTGACACCGCACTGATCGACGACATGGGTCGTGCTTGAGTGGTTGGTGGGGTGGTTCTGCCCCCGCGAGCCCCGGCAGGCTCTGCCGGGAAGCCTTGATTGCTTGCTTCCGGTGGTGGCCTCGCCCCTTGCCGGGCTCGACTGCCCGGCAAGGGAGGCCCTTCTCTTGCCGATATCTTGCTCCTCTGGCTTGATCTTGGTCCCTCTGGGCTGCATGTTGGTTCTTCAATCTCTGACTTAAGCTGGTGCTTCAATCTTGATCTTGTGCCTGTGCATAGTTGGGCAACAGACCCAGGGTTTGTTGCACCAACAGAAGCCCCCGGGCCTGCCCCGAATGCGCTGCTGAGCATCATCGGGGTAGGGCCTAATAAGTGCACAGGCAGGATCGCTGAAGGGGTTGGCCCCTTAAGGTTTCCATTGCTGCTTCATTAGTCTTGATTTTGGGGCGGTTTCCGATTTCCCCGTGCATGGTGTAAAGCCAATAGTGGTGGGGCCGCGACAGTGATGGCCCGTGAGTGACTTTGACGCACGGGGTAGAAACTGCCAATTTACTCTTCCCACAGCGCGCCCTTATCCTTAGCCACGTATGTTGCATGCATTGCGCGGGGTAGGTAACGGAGGCACGTGGCGTGGGAGAGCATCTTGGAGAGGGTCCGCCTGCCTCGAATTGGCGGAGGAGGGCGGTGATCACCTGTTGATGGAGCAGCTCCCCTCCTTGTCTCGCCTATAAAAGGAGGGGCGGAGGAGGGCGGGGTCATCCATCTCTGCATTCCTCTTCTTCTTCCCTTGTTCTCTATTTCCGCCAGCGATGCCGAAGAGAAGAGCCTGGGAAAGAGGAGCAGAGAAAGGTAAAGAGGGGTTATTGGGTTTTTATCTTTTTTCAATCTTAAACTGGCAGGCAATTGCCAAATTTTAATTCAAATAATGTAATCTCTCGAGTCCATTTTTGTGTTCTGTAATGCTTGTACTTGTGTTAGCATGTGAATGAAAAAGATGAGCCTTGCCGGGAACCCGTGCACGTGTATGTCCATGCAGAGTCAGAGCGGCTCTTTATTAAAAATAAACGAGTTTTCCCCGGCAGGATATCCTGCCGGCACCCTCTTTGTCTGCCGGAGAACTACGTCTGCCGGGGACAGACAGAGGGGCCAGCCCCCCGCCAGCTCCTTTTTACCAAAGGCTACTACGACCATCCTGACTGAAGCAACATTTGACTCATGGATGGGAGCACCTAAGTTTCAAAAGAGAGAGGCGAGGTTTTCTCATGCAAAGTCATAGCTTTACATAACACCAATGGACAAGAGGTAAACTTATCTGTTTGGCTTTGCCGGGGATCGTTGTGCCGTGCCATCTTCTCATCCTTTGTCGAAGTCAAGTTCACGGCAGGAACCTGCAACTCCATGTAGATGAGAATGAATGCAGGATGCAATCCTATCTATATGCATATGCAAATGCTCATGAAATGCTTATGGAGTGATCTTGGTGTGCTCGTGCATGCATGCAATCTTAGTTGGGGCCCCCCTACAACGCTTCTTTATTTTCTCTTGCATGGGGTCATCGCCCCGGCTTTGTACAAGGGGTTACATGCAGCTAAGGCAAGGCCTATACAAAAGGGTGGCTGCCGGGCAGTGCCCGGCAGCCTCGCGCCTTACGGGTTGTACTTACGGAGATGCTTAATATTCCATGAGTTTTGCAACTGAGTGCCATCCCCGGTCTCCAGACGGACTGCGCCAGGTCTGGTGACTCGTACCACCCGGTAAGGGCCTTCCCACTTCGGTGACAGCTTGTTTGTACCCTTGGCGGACTGAACGCGCCTAAGGACAAGGTCACCTTCCTCAAAACACCGGGCATGAACCATGCGGCTATGATAGCTTCGCATGATTTGCTGGTAGCGTGCAGCACGCGTAGCAGCCCGGAGACGGTTCTCCTTGAGGGGACCCGTAAATGAGTTCCGTGGGGATAACTGCTTCTGCCCCGTAGACCAGGGAGAAGGGAGTCTGCCTGGTAGCTCGGTTAGGTGTCGTTCTAAGGGACCAGAGAACTACCAGCAGCTCCTCGATCCACCGCCTGCCGTGCTTCTGCAGCGTATCGAAAGTTCTTGTCTTGAGTCCACGAAGCACTTCAGCGTTCGCCCTCTCAGCCTGTCCATTGCTCCGGGGGGGTGCCACAGAAGCAAATGAGATCTTGCATCCGAGGGCATGAACGTATTGCATGAAGGCATGGCTCGTGAACTGGGTGCCGTTGTCAGTGATGATGCTTGCCAGAACTCCGAAACGACACACCAGTTCTTTCAAGAACTTGATAGCTGGCTGAGTAGTCACCTTTCTCACGGCAGTCACTTTCGGCTACTTTGTAAACTTGTCGATGGCAACGAACAAGAATTCAAAGCCCCCGATTGCTCGGGGGAAGGAGCCGAGGATATCGAGCCCCAGACCGAAAATGGCCATGATAGAGGGATTGTCTAAAGGGCTTGGGTAGGCAGGTGTGTTCTCTTGGAATGGAACTAGCAGGCTTCACATGTCGTGACGAGCTCAACTGCATCTTAGAGGGCTGTGGGCCAATAGAATCCTTGCCGGAATGCTTTCCCAACTAATGCCCTTGATCCAATGTGTGAGTCGCACATTCCTCTGTGAATCTCAGCCAGCAGTTCCTTTCCATCCTCCCGGCAGACACACTTCAATTTCATACCGTTGGGCCTCCTTCTGTACAGAGTGTCATCAACAAACTGATACATACTGGCCCTCCGGGCTACTTTCTCAGCTTCATCTTGGTCGCCGGGAAGTTCTCTAGTTTGGAGGAAGCGGACGATGTGCCTTGCCCAAGTTGGAGCCTGGGGCTCGGCAACAAGGACTAGCGGCACCTCCTCTGCTGCGGGAGCACCAGCCTCGTTCGCGGGGTCCATAGGCCTGGCTGGAGGGGGTGGTCCGGCAGGCTGTGAGGAGTTGTTTCCGGCAGGGTCTCTGCCGGGAGCGGACGGCTCGACCGGGAGAGGCTTACCGTAGTCCAGCTTTCTCCTTTTCCGGGCCATTGTGGCTGGTGATACGGAGGGCTGAGAGATATGGAGAACAAAAGTTCCTGGTTCCACAGGAAGCTTCTGCGCAGCACACTTTGACAGGTGATCAGCTATGCTGTTTTCCGCACGAGGTACGTGCTCTGTTTGCAACCCATCAAAGTGCTCCTCCAATCTCCTCACTTCCTCGATGTATGCTTCCATCAATGGGCTTTTATAATCCTTGTTGACTTGTCTCACCACAAGCTGTGAATCCCCTCGAATGATCAACTTCTTAATTCCCAATTCTGCTGCAATCCTGAGCTCGGCAAGGAGCCCTTCATACTCAGTTGTATTGTCGGTGGCTTCTTCTCGGGCAAAGTGCATTTGGACGACGTACTTCAAATGCTCCCCGGAGGGGGCAACGAGAAGCACGCCAGCCCCTGCACCTTGTAGGGAAAAAGCACCATCAAAATACATAATCAATTCTTGGGGTGATTCCTTGCCGGAGAGAGCTGTTTCTGTTACTTCCTCGTCAGTGGTTGGCGTCCATTCTGCAATAAAATCTGCCAGTGCCCTGCTCTCAATAGTTGATGTGCTCTCAAACTTCAAACCAAAGCTGGATAACTCCAAAGCCAACTCCACTATTCTGCCGGTGGCCTCAGGGTTTCGAAGTATCCTTTGCAACAGGAAACGAGTGACAACCGTGATCTCATGGGCTTGGAAGTAGTGGCGTGGTTTCCTTGAGGCCATGATGAGGCCAAAGATCAACTTTTGCACGCCAGAGTACCTCGATCTAGCCCCTTGTAACAAGGAGCTGATGAAGTACACTGGGTGCTGCACCACTTTCTTCCTTGCCACGTCCTTGGGGTTGCTCTCGTTGCCGTACTCATTGCTGTTCTGATCCTTTTCTGACTCTGTCGTGATCTGGCAACTTCTGCCTCATCCACCTCTCGCTGTGCTACCAAGGCCACACTGACCACTTGGTTGGTTGCCGCCAAGTAAAGCAATAACGGCTCTTGGGGTTTGGCGGCAACCAAGGTAGGCACAGACGATAGGTAGGCCTTCAATTCCTGCAGAGCTGCATCTGCTTCCGGGGTCCACTTCATAGGCCCTGCTTTCTTCAAAATTTTGAAGAACGGCAGGGCACGCTCGGCAGACTTGGAAATGAATCTGCTTAGCGCGGCAACGCATCCCGTCAAGCGTCTTACATCCTTAACTATCCTTGGTGCTTGGATCTGCTCAATGGCCTTGATCTTGTCGGGGTTGGCTTCGATCCCCCGATGGGACACGAAGAATCCAAGTAGCTTGCCGGAGGGAACACCGAATACACACTTCTCCGGATTAAGCTTCAAGTTGATCTTGCGCAGATTAGCAAATGTCTCCAAATCCTGGATAAGGTTGGTCTTATCCTTGGTTTTGACCATGATGTCATCCATATAGGCTTCTATATTTCTGTGCAACTATGGCTCAAAACCAATCTGGACCGCTCTTGCAAAAGTGGACCTGGCACTCTTTAATCCGAAAGGAATGCGGACAAAGCAGTACGTACCACATGGAGTGATGAACGATGTCTTCTCCTCATCTTCTTTGGACATGAAGATCTGGTGATATCCGGAGTATGCATCCAGAAAGGAGAGCAAATCACAACCTGAAGTGGAATCCACGATCTGGTCAATGCGCGGCAACGGAAATGGGTCCTTCGGGCAAGCCTTGTTGAGATCTATGAAATCAATGCAAAGCCTCCATTTCCCAATCGCCTTCCGGACCACCACTGGATTTGCTAACCACGTAGGATGTAGTACTCCTCTGATCAAACCAGCTGCCTCTAGTTTCTTGATTTCCTCAGCAATGAACTGATGCCGCTCCAAGGCCTGCTTCCGGACTTTCTGCTTGACTGGTCGGGCATGTGGGCAGACAGCAAGGTGGTGCTCCATTACCTCCTTGGTAACACCAGGGATATCAGATGGTTGCCAGGCAAACACATTGATATTCACCCGCGGGAAGGAAACAAGCATGCTTTCCTATTTGGCATCAAGGGTGGCACTGATAGTGAAAGTACCATCAATGCCAGCCAGCCCTGCCGGGACCTTCTTCACTTGGGGTGGAGTAACCTTGGATCTCTTGCTGTTGGAACACTCTGGCACATCGTCAATGGGTGCCATGCACTCGGAGGGGGCATGCTTCTGGGACTCCCTGCTGGAGGTCCTACAATCCTTCTTCTTTCCTTTGCTTTCCCTAGCGGGAGCTGCTGCTGCTGCAGCCTCTGTTGCGACCGCATCCCGGTACATCTTGTCCACGCAGATAATTGCATCCTTCTCATCTGATGGGTTAGTGATGACTCCCAGTGGCCCAGGCATCTTCAAAGTATTATAAGCATAGTGGGATGCTGCCATGAACTTAGCCAGGGCCGAATGTCCCAGAATCCCATTGTACGGCAGGGGGAGATCAACCACATCAAACACAATCTTCTCAGTCCAATAGTTCAGGTCTCCCCCAAACGTCACCGGCAACGTAATCTTTCCCTTGGGATGGCTCCTACCGGGATTGACTCCTTGAAGTGTGCCAGTGACTTCTAGCTCTTCTTCTCCTATCTGAAGCTTGTTGATGACTGCCGGGGAAATCAGATTCAACCCGGCCCCGCCATCCACTAACACCTTTGTGACCTTGAGGTTGCGAATTGTTGGGGAGACCAACAATGGAAAACACCCTACCGCAGTGGTGTGGCCAGGGTGATCCTCCTCATCAAAGATGATGGGCGTGCGGGACCACTTGAGCGGCTTCTGGGCCTCTGGCACTGGTTCCACAGCATTGACCTCTCGTGCCCATCGCTTGAGTTGGCGATGAGAGGTGTGCAAAGATGCACCTCCATCAATGCATAGGGTGTCAGTGGCCTTCTGAAATTCCTGCTCACTGGTTTCCTCTTCATTCCCTTCATCACTCACATCATCACAGATTTCCTTCTCTTGTCCCCTGGCGGGTTTTCCTTGGTTCCGAAAGGGTTTACCGGGGTGATTTGCTTCACCGCCTCGGCCCTTACCGCCAGCAGCATTCTGACCTTTTTCCTTATCACGCTTATCATACTCTGCCTTCTGTTTCTTGACAAGATGCTCAACCTGATAACACTCCTGAAGGTCGTGGCCTTTGGTCTGATGGATCTTGCAGTACGGCCCATCACCTTTCCCAACTTTTTCCGCGGCAGCGGCTTCCCGGCAGGCACCGCATGCGGCAGCTTCCTTGCCGGGGGCCTCAACCTTAGCCTTCTTGCCGGTACTAGGTGTGCCCAAACCTTCTACAATCATCACTACCTTATCTCTTGGCTTCTTACTGCACTTCTTGCCCTTTCTCTGACTAGTTGATTCATCTTCATCCTTTGAATCATCATTGATGCAATCCTCCTCTTCGGGCAACTTCCTTCCTTCCTCCATCCGAGCACACTTATCCACCAGTGTGTATAGCTCCTTCATAGTCTTGGGCAACCGCACATTCATTTTAGAACGAATGCGACGGTTGCGCACATTGGACTGGAAGGCCGCTATAACGGCTACCGGATGGATATTTGGAATATTTCTATGAACTTTACTGAATCTCTGTAAACAATTACGGAGGGTTTCTCCTTCCTTCTGCTGGAGAAGCTGCAGGTCGTTGGGCCTGTCGGGCTCTTGGTGGCCACCGGTGAAGGCCCCGATGAACTCGTGGCACAGATCTGCCCATGACGAAATGGAGTTCTCCGGCAGGTGCATCAGCCAAGACCTCACATTGGACTTGAGGGCCAAAGGGAAGTATTTGGCGAACACCTTCTCGTCTCTTCCCCCGGCAGCCTGAACAGTGATGGTGTAGATGCTCAGGAACTCTGCCGAGTTCAGCCTCCCGTCGTACTTCTCAGGTATCTCTGGCTGGAACATGCGAACGGACGGCCAACGGACTTGCCGCAGCTCTCGTGTAAAGGCAGGGTAGCCGACCTCGAAAGGCAGGCACTCGCCAACACCGAGCGCAGGCTTGTCGACGTTGAGGCAGCCGCACCCGTCGGTCTGGCGGAGGTCGTCGTGGCGCCGATTCACGACGACGCGTGCGTCTCCCCCCCCCCCCCCGACTATCCTCCGGGGCCCGACGTTGGCCTGGACGTGCTTGAGGTTCGGAAGAGGCCATCGAGATGTTGTCGGGGTCTTGATTCAGCTGCGCCCACGTTGGCTGCCACGATGGGGACTACACGGTGGGGATGGCCCCCTCTGTTCGGCCAGCAGTACGGGCAATTGCTGTCGCTTGGGGAGGTCATGGCGGGTCAGCCCGCCGTGAGCCCCCAGCCTCGGCGAAACTGAGCAGGCTCTGGATAGTGGCATGCCATTCATCCATCTGCTCGGCCGCTAGCGGATACCTCAGCAGCAATTGAGCTTGCGCCGTAGCCTCCATGGCTGTGCTTGGCATAGATGTTGATGACGTCGACCGCACCGTCGCCCAGCTCCTGATGGTGCCAGCGGCGGCGATAGTGGGGGTGTCACGTCCACGTAGCTGTGGGACGACCATCTGGGCAGCGGAGTCGCGCGGCGGTGGTGCTCGAAGGTCAGTGGCTCCGTCGAGCGCAGCGGTCTAGTCGACTCATCCGGGAGGAGGCACCTTGGCCGCGGTCGCTCCCGCAGTGGGGGCGGACGGAGGGCGATGGTTCACCCTGGACCGAGCGTCGTTGCTGTGGTTGTGCTCGTCGGTGGGGGAGAGGGTGCAGACGGAGTGACCCCCGCACTCGCAGCTTGTGGAGCATGACCGCCGAGGCGTTGCTGATGTTGTCCTCCTCCGACGTCTTCAGCCCCCGTGTCGACCGCAGGGGGAGTGGCGATGGCGCCACCTGCTCCAACCACGCCCCTAGCAGCGTTCACGTCCTCGCTCGCCCCCGCATCCTCCGAGGCACTAGAGGCCGCGGGCGGCGGAGCCTTCGAGGTGGACGGATGGGCTGAAGGGCCGGACTTCTTCTTCTTAGGCGCCATGGTCGATGGCGTCGTCGAAGATGAAGATGGCGACGAAGATGACGCGCTGTGCATGCTTTTAGGTTCGTGCAAGCGAGCCCCCTACCTGGCGCGCCAAAGATGTTGTAGGATATCCGCGGCCACCTATGGGACCGGGCGGCCCCTTGCTGGTTCGCCGGGGGGACGTCGCGTTGCACAAAGAGCAGATCAGCGTGCGGCAGCACGGTAGAGAGCACACAAGCAATTTACCCAGGTCCGGGCCACCGTGAGGCATAAGACCCTACTCCTGCTTTGGTGGAATGAGCGTGGAGACATGAAGTACACTTGCCCGGCATGGTTTGCCTCGGGGTTGCAGCGACTACGCGCGTATGGTGGCTTAGGTTCATCAACTTTCCAACCCCTCCTACGAGTGCCATGGGCCTCCTTTTATAGATTAAGGGGTCACCACAGTGGCAAAGTGGTCATTATCCACTGATATGATAGCGAACAGTGCTATCATACCTAACTCTGCGGGCTGACAGGGTGCATTAAATGCCCTGCTTAGTGTCAGATCACTGGCTGCCCGGTAAGGCCTGCCCGGCTATCTTGCCAGCTCCGCATCTGTTCTCTTGACACGTCGTGGGACGGGTGTCATCTGCGGGTTTCTTCTGTAGGAAATGGCCGCCATGTGGCGAATGGCTGCCACTTAATCATCTTGCGGCTTGACACCGCACTGATCGACGACATGGGTCGTGCTTGAGTGGTTGGTGGGGTGGTTCTGCCCCCGCGAGCCCCGGCAGGCTCTGCTGGGGAGCCTTGATTGCTTGCTTCCGGTGGTGGCCTCGCCCCTTGCCGGGCTCGCCTGCCCGGCAAGGGAGGCCATTCTCTTGCCTATACCGACGATCGGATCTCAGGCAAGTAACATACAGATGACAAAGTGAATAACGTATGTTGTTATGCAGTTTGACCGATAAAGATCTCCGCAGAATATGTAGGAGCCAATATGAGCATCCAAGTTCCGCTATTGGTTATTGTCTCGGTCATGTCTACATAGTTCTCGAACTCGTAGGGTCCACACGCTTAACGTTCGATGACGATTTGTATTATGAGTTATGTGATTTGATGACCGAAGTTTGTTCGGAGTCCCGGATGAGATCACGGACATGAAGAGGAGTCTCGAAATGGTCGAGAGGTAAAGATTCATATATTGGAAGGCTGTATTCAGACATCGGAATGGTTCCGAGTGATTCGGGTATTTTTGGAGTACTGGAGAGTTACGGGAATTCGTCGGGGAAGTTAATGGGCCTTATTGGGCTTTAGTGGAGAGAGGGAAGAAGGGCCACAAGGTGGCGCGTGCGCCCCCTGCCCAAACCGAATTGGACAAGGGGTGGGGGCACCCCCCCTTTCCTTCTCCCTCTCCCTCCTTTCCTTCTTTCCCACTCCGAAAAGGAAAGGGAATCCTACTAGGACTTGGGAGTCCTAGTAGGACTCCCTACACTTGGCGCGCCCCTAGGAGGGCCGGCCTCTCTCTCCCTCCCTCCTTTATATACGTGGGCAGGGGGCACTCCAAGTTTTGTCTTAGCCGTGTGTGGTGCCCCCCTCCACAGTTACACACCTCGGTCATATCGTCGTAGTGCTTAGGTGAAGCCCTGCGCCGGCAACTTCATCATCACCGTCGCCACGCCGTCGTGCTGACAGAACTCTCCCTCGTCCTCAACTAGATCAAGAGCTCGAGGGACGTCATCATGCTGAACGTGTGCTGAACACGGAGGTGCCGGCGTTCAGTACTTGGATCGGTTGGATCGTGAAGACGTTCGACTACATCAACCGCGTTACTAAACGCTTCCGCTTTCGGTCTACGAGGACATAAGACATAAGAATTGAAACATAAAGAGAGCATCATGAAGAATATGACTAGCACATTTAAGTCTAACCCACTTCCTATGCATAGGGATTTTGTGAGAAAACAACTTATGGGAACAATAATCAACTAGCATAGGAAGGCAAAACAAGCATAACTTCAAAACTTTAAGCACATAGAGAGGAAACTTGATATTATTGCAACTCCTAGAAGCATATGATCCTCTCTCATAATAATTTTCGGTAGCATCATGAATGAATTCAACAATATAACCAGCACCTAAAGCATTCTTTTCATGATCTACTTGCATAGAAATTTTACTACTCTCCACGTAAGCAAATTTGTTCTCATCAATAGTAGTGGGAGCAAACTCAACAAAATAACTATCATCTGATTGAAAATTAAGATCTAGATGACAAGTTTCATGGTTATCATTATTCTTTATAGCATACATGTCATCACAATAATCATCATAGATAGGAGGCATGCTTTCATCATAATAAATTTGCTCATCAAAACTTGGGGGACAAAAAATATCATCTTCATCAAACATAGCTTCCCCAAGCTTGTGGCTTTGCATATCATTAGCATCATGGGTATTCAAGGAATTCATACTAACAACATTGCAATCATGCTCATCATTCAAAAATTTAGTACCAAACATTTTAATGCATTCTTCCTCTAGCAATTGAGCACAATTATCGGAATCCTTATTTTCACGGAAGACATTAAAAAGATGAAGCATATGAGGCACCCTCAATTCCATTTTTTTTGTAGTTTTCTTTTATAAACTAACTAGTGATAAAACAAGAAACTAAAAGATTCGATTGCAAGATCTAAAGATATACCTTCAAGCACTCAACTCCCCGGCAACAGCGCCAGAAAAGAGCTTAGTTGACGGGGTGTGAGTGCCGCTTACCTAGACTCCCCGGCAACGGCGCCAGAAAAGAGCTTGATGTCTACTACGCAACCTTCGTAGACGTTGTTGGGCCTCCAAGTGCAGAGGTTTGTAGGACAGTAGCAAATTTCCCTCAAGTGGATGACCTAAGGTTTATCAATCCGTGGGAGGTGTAGGATGAAGATGGTCTCTCTCAAGCAACCCTGCAACCAAATAACAAAGAGTCTCTTGTGTCCCCAACACACCCAATACAATGGTAAATTGTATAGGTGCACTAGTTCGGTGAAGAGATGGTGATACAAGTGCAATATGGATGGTAGATATAGGTTTTTGTAATCTGAAAATATAAAAACAGCAAGGTAGCAAGCGATAAAAGTGAGCGTAAATGGTATTGCAATGCTAGGAAACAAGGCCTAGGGTTCATACTTTCACTAGTGCAAGTTCTCTCAACAATAATAACATAGTTGGATCACATAACTATCCCTCAACATGCAACAAAGAGTCACTCCAAAGTCACTAATAGCGGAGAACAAACAAAGAGATTATGGTAGGGTACGAAACCACCTCAAAGTTATTCTTTCCGATCAATCCATTGGGCTATTCCTATAAGTGTCACAAACAGCCCTAGAGTTCTTAGTAAAATAACACCTTAAGACACACATCAACCAAAACCCTAATGTCACCTAGATACTCCAATGTCACCTCAAGTATCCGTGGGTATGATTATACGATATGCATCACACAATCTCAGATTCATCTATTCAACCAACACATAGAACCTCAAAGAGTGCCCCAAAGTTTCTACCGGAGAATCAAGACGAAAACGTGTGCCAACCCCTATGCATAGGTTCATGGGCGGAACCCGCAAGTTGATCACCAAAACATACATCAAGTGGATCAATAGAATACCCCATTGTCACCACGGGTATCCCACGCAAGACATACATCAAGTGTTCTCAAATCATTAAAAGACTCAATCCGATAAGATAACTTCAAAGGGGAAACTCAATCCATTACAAGAGAGTAGAGGGGGAGAAACATCATAAGATCCAACTATAGTAGCAAAGCTTGTGATACATCGAGATCATATCACCTCAAGAACACGAGAGAGAGAGAGAGAGAGAGAGAGAGAGAGAGAGAGAGAGATCAAACACATAGCTACTGGTACATACCCTCAGCCCCGAGGGTGAACTACTCCCTCCTCGTCATGGAGAGCGCCGGGATGATGAAGATGGCCACCGGTGATGGATCCCCCCCCCCTCCGGCAAGGTGCCGGAACAGGGTCCCGATTGGTTTTTGGTGGCTACAAAGGCTTGCGGCGGCGGAACTCCCGAGCTATTCTGTTCCCCGATGGTTTTAGGGTATATTGGTATATATAGGAGGAAGAAATACGTCAGGGGAGCCACGAGGGGCCCATGAGGGTGGAGGGCGCGCCCAGGGGGTGGGCGTGCCCCCTGCCTCGTGCCTTCCTCATTGCTTCCCTTACGTACACCCCAAGTCTTCTGGATTGCTTCCGTTCCAAAAATAACTCTCCCGAAGGTTTTATTCCGTTTGGACTCCGTTTGATATTTCTTTTCTACGAAACACTGAAACAAGGGAAAAAACAGGAACTGGCACTGGGCTCTGGGTTAATAGGTTAGTCCCAAAAATAATATAAAAGTGTTTAATAAAGCCCACAAACACCCAAAACAGATAATATAATAGCATGAATACTTCATAAATTATAGATACGTTGGAGACGTATCAGCTACCAAACGTCACAATGTAGCTGGGTGATTATAAAGGTGCTCTATATGTGTCTTCGTTGGTACTTGTTGAGTTGGCATATATCGAGATTAGGATTTGTCACTCCGATTGTCGGAGAGGTATCTCTGGGCCCTCTCGGTAATGCACATCACTATAAGCCTTGCAAGCAATGTGACTAATGTGTTAGTTGTGGGATGATGCATTACGGAACGAGTAAAGAGACTTGCCGGTAACGAGATTGAGCTAGGTATTGAGATACCGACGATCGAATCTCGGGCAAGTAACATACCGATGACAAAGGGAACAACGTATGTTGTTATGCGGTTTGACCGATAAAGATCTTCATAGAATATGTAGGAACCAATATGAGCATCCAGGTTCCGCTGTTGGTTATTGACCGGTAACGTGTCTCGGTCATGTCTACATAGTTCTCGAACCCGTAGGGTCCGCACGCTTAAAGTTCTGTGATGATCGGTTTTATGAGTTTATATGTTTTGATGTACCGAAGGTAGTTTGGAGTCCCGGATATGATCACGGACATGACGAGGAGTCTCAAAATGGTCGAGACATAAAGATTGATATATTGGAAGCCTACATTTGGACATCGGAAGAGTTCCGGGTGAAATCGGGATTTTACCGGAGTGCCGGAGGGGTTACCGGAACCCCCCGGGGGTTAATGAGCCTTGTTGGGCCCTAGTGGAGAGAGAGAGGGGCCGGCCAGGGCAGGCCGCGCGCCCCCTCCCCCTCTGGTCCGAATTGGACTAGGAAGGGGGGCGCCCCCCTTTCCTTCTCCTTCTCCTTCTCCCCCTTCCTTTCCCCCTCCTAGTAGGAGTAGGAAAGAAGGGAGTCCTACTCCTACTAGGAGGAGGACTCCTCCTCCTGGCACGCCCTACAGGGCCGGCCGGCCTCCCCCCTTGCTCCTTTATATACGGGGGCAGGGGGGCACCCTAGAACACACAAGTTGATCATTGATCTCTCCCAGCCGTGTGCGGTGCCCCCCTCCACCATAATCCACCTCGGTCATATCGTAGCGGTGCTTAGGCGAAGCCCTGCGACGGTAGCTTCATCAACATCGTCACCACGCCTTCGTGCTGAAGAAACTCTCCCTCGAGCTCTACTGGATCGTGAGTTCGCGGGACGTCACCGAGCTGAACGTGTGCTGAACGTGGAGGTGCCATACGTTCGGTACTGAGGATCGGTCGATCGTGAAGACGTACGACTACATCAACCGCATTGTCATAACGCTTCCGCTTAACGGTCTATGAGGGTACGTGGACGACACTCTCCCCTCTCGTTGCTATGCATCACCATGATCTTGCGTGTGCGTAGGAAAATTTTGAAATTACTACGTTCCCCAACAGTGGCATCCGAGCTAGGTTATTGCGTAGATGTTATATGCACGAGTAGAACACAAGTGAGCTGTGGGCGATACAAGTCATACTGCTTACCAGCATGTCATGCTTTTGTTCGGCGGTATTGTTGGATGAAGCGGCCCGGACCGACATTAGGCGTACGCTTACGCGAGACTGGTTCTACCGACGTGCTTTGCACACAGGTGGCTGGCGGGTGTCAGTTTCTCCAACTTTAGTTGAACCGAGTGTGACTACGCCCGGTCCTTGAGAAGGTTAAAACAGCACTAACTTGACGAACTATCGTTGTGGTTTTGATGCGTAGGTAAGAACGGTTCTTGCTCAGCCCGTAGCAGCCACGTAAAACTTGCAACAACAAAGTAGAGGACGTCTAACTTGTTTTTGCAGGGCATGTTGTGATGTGATATGGTCAAGACATGATGCTATATTTTATTGTATGAGATGATCATGTTTTCTAATGGAGTTATCGGCAACTGGCAGGAGCCATATGGTTGTCGCTTTATTGTGTGCAATGCAATCACCCTGTAATTGCTTTACTTTGTCACTAAGCGGTAGCGATAGTCGTAGAAGCAATAGTTGGCGAGACGACAACGATGCTACGATGGAGATCAAGGTGCCGCGCTGGTGACGATGGTGATCATGACGGTGCTTTGGAGATGGAGATCAAAGGCACAAGATGATGATGGCCATATCATATCACTTATATTGATTGCATGTGATGTTTATCCTTTATGCATCTTATTCTGCTTTGTTTGACGGTAGCATTATAAGATGATCTCTCACTAAATTTCAAGGTAAAAGTGTTCTCCCTGAGTATGCACCGTTGCCAAAGTTCGTCATGCCGAGACACCACGTGATGATCGGGTGTGATAAGCTCAACATTCATCTACAACGGGTGTAAGACAGTTTTGCACACGCAGAATACTCGGGTTAAACTTGACGAGCCTAGCATATGCAGATATGGCCTCGGAACACTGAGACCGAAAGGTCGAGCGTGAATCATATAGTAGATATGATCAACATAGTGATTTTCACCATTGAAAACAACTCCATCTCACGTGATGATCGGTTATGGTTTAGTTGATATGGATCATGTGATCACTTAGATGATTAGAGGGATGTCTATCTAAGTGGGAGTACTTAAGTAATATGATTAATTGTACTTAAATTTATCATGAACTTAGTACTTGGTAGTATTTTCCTTGTCTATGTTGTTGTGGATAGATGGCTCGTGTTGTTGTTCCGTTGAATTTTAATGCGTTCCTTGAGAAAGCAAAGTTGAAAGATGATGGTAGCAATTACACGGACTGGGTCCGTAACTTGAGGATTATCCTCATTGCTACACAGAAGAATTACGTCCTGGAAGCACCGCTGGGTGCCAGGCCTGCTGCAGATGCAACTGACAACGTTAAGAACGTCTGGCAGAGCAAAGCTGATGACTACTCGATAGTTTAGTGTGCCATGCTTTACGGCTTAGAACCAGGACTTCAACGATGTTTTGAATGTCATGGAGCATATGAGATGTTCCAGGAGTTGAAGTTAATATTTCAAGCAAATGCCCGGATTGAGAGATATGAAGTCTCCAATAAGTTCTACAGCTGCAAGATGGAGGAGAATAGTTCTGTCAGTGAACATATACTCAAAATGTCTGGGTATAACAATCACTTGATTCAACTGGGAGTTAATCTTCCGGATGATAGTGTCATTGACAGAATTCTTCAATCACTGCCACCAAGCTACAAGAGCTTCGTGATGAACTATAATATGCAAGGGATGGATAAGACAATTCCCGAGCTCTTCGCAATGCTAAAGGCTGCGGAGGTAGAAATCAAGAAGGAGCATCAAGTGTTGATGGTCAACAAGACGACCAGTTTCAAGAAAAAGGGTAAAGGGAAGAAGAAGGGGAACTTCAAGAAGAACGGCAAACAAGTTGCCGCTCAGGAGAAGAAACCCAAGTCTGGACCTAAGCCTGAGACTGAGTGCTTCTACTGCAAACAGACTGGTCACTGTAAGCGGAACTGCCCCAAGTATTTGGCGGATAAGAAGGATGGCAAAGTGAACAAAGGTATATGTGATATACATGTTATTGATGTGTACCTTACTAGAGCTCGCAGTAGCACCTGGGTATTTGATATTGGTTATGTTGCTAATATTTGCAACTCGAAACAGGGACTACGGATTAAGCAAAGACTAGCTCGGGACGAGGTGACAATGCGCGTGGGAAATGGTTCCAAAGTCGATGTGATCGCCGTCGGCACGCTACCTCTACATCTACCTTCGGGATTAGTTTTAGGCCTGAATAATTGTTATTTGGTGCCAGCGTTAAGCATGAACATTATATCTGGATCTTGTTTGATGCGAGACGGTTATTCATTTAAATCTGAGAATAATGGTTGTTCTATTTATATGAGTAATATCTTTTATGGTCATGCACCCTTGAAGAGTAGTCTGTTTGTGATGAATCTCGATAGTAGTGATACAGTTATTCATAATGTTGAAGCCAAAAGATGCAGAGTTGATAATGATAGTGCAACTTATTTGTGGCGCTGCCGTTTGGGTCATATTGGTGTAAAGCGCATGAAGAAACTCCATACTGATGGACTTCTGGAATCACTTGATTATGAATCACTTGGTACTTGCGAACCATGCCTCATGGGCAAGATGACTAAAATGCCGTTCTCCGGAACAATGGAGCGAGCAACGGATTTGTTGGAAATCATACATACTGATGTATGTGGTCCAATGAATATTGAGGCTCGCAGCGGGTATCGTTATTTTCTCACCTTCACAGATGATTTGAGCAGATATGGGTATATCTACTTAATGAAACATAAGTCTGAAACATTTGAAAAGTTCAAAGAATTTCAGAGTGAAGTGGAAAATCATCGTAACAAGAAAATAAAGTTTCTACGATCTGATCGTGGAGGAGAATATTTGAGTTACGAGTTTGGTCTACATTTGAAACAATGCGGAATAGTTTCGCAACTCACGCCACCCGGAACACCACAGCGTAATGGTGTGTCCGAATGTCGTAATCGTACTTTACTAGATATGGTGTGATCTATGATGTCTCTTACTGATTTACCGCTATCATTTTGGGGTTATGCTTTAGAAACGGCTGCATTCACGTTAAATAGGGCACCATCGAAATCCGTTGAGACGACGCCTTATGAACTGTGGTTTGGCAAGAAACCAAAGTTGTCGTTTCTTAAAGTTTGGGGCTGCGATGCTTATGTGAAAAAGCTTCAACCTGATAAGCTCGAACCCAAATCGGAGAAATGTGTCTTCATAGGATACCCAAAGGAAACTGTTGGGTACACCTTCTATCACAGATCCGAAGGCAAGACATTCCTTGCTAAGAATGGATCCTTTCTAGAGAAGGAGTTTCTCTCGAAAGAAGTGAGTGGGAGGAAAGTAGAACTTGATGAGGTAACTGTACCTGCTCCCTTATTGGAAAGTAGTTCATCACAGAAACCGGTTCCTGTGACACCTACACCAATTAGTGAGGAAGCTAATGATGTTGATCATGAAACTTCAAATCAAGTTACTACCGAACCTCATAGGTCAACCAGAGTAATATCCGCACCAGAGTGGTACGGTAATCCTATTCTGGAGGTCATGTTACTTGAACAAGGCGGACCTACGAACTATGAAGAAGCGATGGTGAGCCCAGATTCTGCAAAATGGCTTGAGGCCATGAAATCTGATATGGGATCCATGTATGAGAACAAAGTGTGGACTTTGGTTGACTTGCCCGATGATCGGCAAGCCATAGAGAATAAATGAATCTTCAAGAAGAAGACTGACGTTGACGGTAATGTTACTGTCTACAAAGCTCGACTTGTTGCGAAAGGTTTTCGACAAGTTCAAGGAGTTGACTACGATGAGACTTTCTCACCCGTAGCGATGCTTAAATCTGTCCGAATCATGTTAGCAATTGCCGCATTTTATGATTATGAAATTTGGCAAATGGATGTCAAAACTGCATTCCTGAATGGATTTCTGGAAGAAGAGTTGTATATGATGCAACCGAAAGGTTTTGTCGATCCAAAGGGAGCTAACAAAGTATGCAAGCTCCAGCGATCCATTTATGGACTGGTGCAAGCCTCTCGGAGTTGGAATAAACGTTTTGATAGTGTGATCAAAGCATATGGATTTATACAGACTTTTGGAGAAGCCTGTATTTACAAGAAAGTGAGTGGGAGCTCTGTAGCATTTCTAATATTATATGTGGATGACATATTGCTGATTGGAAATGATATAGAATTTCTGGATAGCATAAAAGGATACTTGAATAAGAGTTTTTCAATGAAAGACCTCGGTGAAGCTGCTTATATATTGGGCATCAAGATCTATAGAGATAGATCAAGACGCTTAATTGGACTTTCACAAAGCACATACCTTGATAAAGTTTTGAAGAAGTTCAAAATGGATCAAGCAAAGAAAGGGTTCTTGCCTGTGTTACAAGGTGTGAAGTTGAGTCAGACTCAATGCCCGACCACTGCAGAAGATAGAGAGAAAATGAAAAGTGTTCCCTATGCTTCAGCCATAGGCTCTATCATGTATGCAATGCTGTGTACCAGACCTGATGTGTGCCTTGCTATTAGCTTAGCAGGGAGGTACCAAAGTAATCCAGGAGTGGATCACTGGTCAGCGGTCAAGAACATCCTGAAATACCTGAAAAGGACTAAGGATATGTTTCTCATTTATGGAGGTGACAAAGATCTTGTCGTAAATGGTTATGTTGATGCAAGCTTTGACACTGATCCGGACGATTCTAAATCGCAAACCGGGTACGTGTTTACATTGAACGGTGGAGCTGTCAGTTGGTGCAGTTCTAAACAAAGCGTCGTGGCGGGATCTACGTGTGAAGCGGGGTACATAGCTGCTTCGGAAGCAGCAAATGAAGGAGTCTGGATGAAGGAGTTCATATCCGGTCTAGGTGTCATACCTAGTACATCGGGTCCAATGAAAATATTTTGTGACAATACTGGTGCAATTGCCTTGGCAAAGGAATCCAGATTTCACAAGAGAACCAAGCATGTCAAGAGACGCTTCAATTCCATCCGGGATCAAGTCCAGGTGGGAGACATAGAGATTTGCAAAATACATACGGATCTGAATGTTGCAGACCCGTTGACTAAGCCTCTTCCACGAGCAAAACATGATCAGCACCAAGACTCCCTGGGTGTTAGAATCATTACTGTGAAATCTAGATTATTGACTCTAGTGCAAGTGGGAGACTGAAGGAGATATGCCCTAGAGGCAATAATAAAGTTATTATTTATTTCCTCATATCATGATAAATGTTTATTGTTCATGCTAGAATTGTATTAACCGGAAACATAATACATGTGTGAATACATAGACAAACATAGTGTCACTAGTATGCCTCTACTTGACTAGCTCGTTGATCAAAGATGGTTGAGTTTCCTAGCCATAGACATGAGTTGTCATTTGATTAACGGGATGATGTGATTGACTTGACCCATTCCGTTAGCTTAGCACTTGATCGTTTAGTTTACTGATATTGCTTTCTTCATGACTTATACATGTTCCTATGACTATGAGATTATGCAACTCCCGATTACCGGAGGAACACTTTGTGTGCTACCAAACGTCACAACGTAACTGGGTGATTATAAAGGTGCTCTACAGGTGTCTCCGATGGTACTTGTTGAGTTGGCATAGATCGAGATTAGGATTTGTCACTCCGATTGTCGGAGAGGTATCTCTGGGCCCTCTCGGTAATGCACATCACTATAAGCCTTGCAAGCAATGTGACTAATGTGTTAGTTGCAGGATGATGCATTACGGAACGAGTAAAGAGACTTGCTAGTAACAAGATTGAGCTAGGTATTGAGATACCGACGATCGAATCTCGGGCAAGTAACATACCGATGACAAAGGGAACAACGCATGTTGTTATGCGGTTTGACCGATAAAGATCTTCGTAGAATATGTAGGAACCAATATGAGCATCCAGGTTCCTCTGTTGGTTATTGACCGGTAATGTGTCTCGGTCATGTCTACATAGTTCTCGAGCCCGTAGGGTCCGCACGCTTAAAGTTCTGTGAAGATCAGTTTTATGAGTTTATATGTTTTGATGTACCGAAGGTAGTTCGGAGTCCCGGATATGATCACGGACATGACGAGGAGTCTCGAAATGGTCGATACATAAAGATTGATATATTGGAAGCCTACATTTGGACATCGGAAGAGTTCCGGGTGAAATCGGGATTTTACCGGAGTGCCGGAGGGGTTACTGGAACCCCCCGGGGGTTAATGGGCCTTGTTGGGACCTAGTGGAGAGAGAGAGGGGCCGGCCAGGGCAGGCCGCGCGCCCCCTCCCCCTCTGGTCCAAATTGGACTAGGAAGGTGGGGCGGTGCCCCCCCTTTCCTTCTCCTTCTCCCCCTTCCTTTCCCCCTCCTAGTAGGAGTAGGAAAGAGGGGAGTCCTGCTCCTACTAGGAGGAGGACTCCTCCTCTTGGCGCGCCCTACAGGGCCGGTCGGCCTCCCCCCTTGCTCCTTTATATACGGGGGCAGGGGGCACCCTAGAACACACAAGTTGATCATTGATCTCCCAGCCGTGTGCGGTGCCCCCCTACACCATAATCCACCTCGGTCATATCGTAGCGGTGCTTAGGTGAAGCCCTGCGACGGTAGCTTCATCAACATCGTCACCACGCCATCGTGCTGACGAAACTCTCCCTCGAGCTCTACTGGATCGTGAGTTCGCGGGACGTCACCGAGCTGAACGTGTGCTGAACGCGGAGGTGCCGTACGTTCAGTACTGAGGATCGGTCGATCGTGAAGACGTATGACTACATCAACCGCGTTGTCATAACGCTTCCGCTTAACAGTCTACGAGGGTACGTGGACGACATTCTCCCCTCTCGTTGCTATGCATCACCATGATCTTGCGTGTGCGTAGGAAAATTTTGAAATTACTACGTTCCCCAACACGAATCCTGAGGATGGCCTGAGTTCTTTGCTGTTTTTTCGCGCTTTCATAGGCTCCCTGCAATGCACGTTCCTTGGCCGGCCCATGAGGTGGGGCGCGTGGGCGCCAGCTACCTGTTTGGGTGCTTAAGTCGCCGAACAGGAGCTCCCATTTTTACCTAGGTTTTTTTAGTAACATTTTTATCTAGGTAAGCAGCCCAACCTCTCCCCTTCCTCCATTGATTGGCATTGCCCATGTGCGTTTCCCCTTATCCGATGCCAGTGGGCGCTAGATAGCAGCTCTCGCTCACCTCTGTAGATGGGCCTAGCCTAGTAGGTGTAGATTTGCTATGATGCGTTATTTAGTGGTATGTTTCTCTTTTCCAACCAATATGTTATTGGCCTATTATTATATACAAAAAAACATGTCGGATTTCATAATTCATAGTAATTCTACCCTAGCTCAGATCAATACTTGTATAGGAATCTTGACTCAAAAAACATGTAGAATCTGAACATGCCATTTGCATACATGTGTGCACTATTTAAAATGATACATTTAATTGATTTGCATTAATGCATTATTTAAATGACTTAGTTCAAACTAATTAATCCCATCTCATAATAATATGATTAAACATGCCATCTTGTTCAGCATAATGCATAGATCATTCATATGTCATGTTCGTATCAATTAAAATTGGAGTTAGGCTTAATCCATAATTAACCTTTATTTTGTTATGGAGCAATTGATAAATGTTTCATATATGTTTCCCGCTTCATTTGAAATGAGTAGATAGACTCAAAGGTAGCTTGAGGTCCTCACATGTTCTCAGGATGAGAACCGGCTCACTTGGGATCTATCAAATGCTACTTTGTAACTAGGTAGTTAGAAAGGTAGCTTTCGGGTGAGTCCTAAAAATTTCACCAGACATAGTCGACCAAGATGGAATATGCCCCTCCGACTCCAGGAGATATTCTCGGGGCCTCTCAAGTGACCAGATTCGGAAAGCATGGCCATGTGACTTGGGTTAAGTGTTCACCTGGTCCTAGAATTTGTATCACAGTTTCCAGAAGAGAGGTCGAGCTACCAACAAGGGTGGTAAGTACTCTCCTTGAGCTCTTATATCATGAGGCAAAAGGAATGTTGCATATGCCACATTGTCATGGTTCGCCAATATGACTTCATGCACACTTGGGAGTCGACATGTTCTGCTAGGAGCTGTTGCTAAGTAATCGGATGTGATCCAATTCGTATCCATGTATATGTGAACCTATAGGGTCACACACTTAAGGGGTAGGAACCCACTTGGATTGGATATGAGTGGAATTAGGCATAGAGTTCTAATGGGCCTCAAGTGTTGATCCCACCTCGAACTTCTATATAAGTGTAGGGATGATACGCTGGAAAGGGTTAGACCAGTCAGACAACCTAGCTATCGCCACTTCCACGCCCACGTCATGCGATCGGACCTGGCAGTCCCCCGCCTTGCGTTCCACCCTACACGCGTGGATGCCGTGGAGGGGTTGTACCTTCAATTCTCATATAAACCAATCGAGGGAATTGTTTGAGTCATTAGCGAGGAGGAGATAGGGACGCGCATCACCAAATCTACTTCTGATGTCGTGACTATGCATCTAGTGGTAAAACCCTATCCTATGACCTATCTCCACATCATGTTCATGGTTCGCACGATAGATTTTTGTTTTGTTTTGCGCTAATGTAGTGTATGGCATGCCCCAGTAGTGTATTGATGTGTTGATTAGCTAGATGATCGGCTCGTGTGTGCTCTCCTACCTTTGATGCAAGTTGCAACTTAGGGTAGCCAAAGTCAAATTTGGTAATTCTGCACCACATGCCTTTTCCTTCCATATTTGTGCATAGCTAGATAGTTCTGATGTAAGTCCTCTCGAGTAAATTTGTACTCATCCTTACTTTAGTTAACTTGTTGCAGAGGAGACCACCGATCCTATGGTGGTTTCTACATGGAGATCGAGAACGACCGATAGTTTGGAGGTCCTAGATGACAATCTGGTGCCTTAAGAGGGTCGTAGTTTTATTTACAAGCCTCTTAGGCCATTTGTTAAACTTGATCTTTAATAAGATATAATTGTTGTCGATGTTGCATGTAGTGTGTGTTTGGTCATGTCATCCCTGCCTGTAATAGCTCTGTTATGTTTGCTCTTTAGAGCCTTTGAATAATATATGATTTGAGTCATAGAGTTTGTGTTGTGATACTTGTTGTTTTGTGTGTAGGGTCTTGGAACCGTTGTTATGCAATATTGCTAACAGGCGGTCTTCACAGTGTGAAGCAACTCATGTATTGAGAGCTTGGAGTGTATCATACTATGTTGATGCTCTGAGTCAGTTACATTGGGTGAGTGAATATTTAGACCATCACCATAGGTTGATTAATTCAAGCTTGGGGGGGAGGGGGAGGGGGGGCAAGGGATCGAATATTGCAGGCTCTCCGAGAGGATATCCACTCAAGTATGTGTGTTAGGAATCTTGGCTTCCCGATGATCATCACTAGTAAGATTTGCATAATTCTGGTCCTGGGTCCTGACAAAACATGAGTTATGACTTAAGTGTTTGAATATTTTAGGACAGAGGGAGTATAATATAAAAATATCATAATAGAATGGAAATTCTTATGTGAGGTGACTTTTAATGATTGTATGTTATTTCCATGGGTATGTTTTTAGGCTTACAAGAGTAGTGCTACTAGAGCAACAGGCAACTTATAGAAGGGTGCTTCCTCATAGCAATAATTAAGCCGGATGCTTCCTCATAATAAGTGCAACAATAAAGAGGCGCAATGCCCATTCTGTTTCTGCATAGCTCTTCACTATCCACTCGGTTTGTAACATCTAATAAAGTGTTTCAAAATCCAAAGGGGAACACTGAAGGCTGAAGCATATGAAAGTAACAAGTTCAGATGCCAGATGTTGGAATAACCAAATTCAAACAGGTGGGTCTTGACGTTAATGTCTAACAAAAAAGAGACCTTCGGCCTCACTTCCGTGACAGGCCAATTAAAGGCTTCCCAAACCGTGCTCCAGTTAAGGAATGAAAATATTCAAGCCAATGTTGCAGAGAAGTCATTGAAAATAAGTTTTATTACCATGTCGGGTTCACGATTAACCGATCCATGTATCGGACCCATGGCTAGATCACACATAGCTGTTGTCTCAACACATCAAACAGGTCTACAGATGCCATTAAAGTACGAAGCATAACAGTAACAGGTCAAGGTTCCGCCTGGAATCATCAGGTCAAGAGTCTTGAAAGCTGGGCGATGCCTGTCCTGTCTTCGACAGAATCAGTTCTTAGAGAGCTTTTGCAGTATGATCGAATTCGTCACACTGTTGCCTCACATGAAGTCCTCCTCTAGTTCCTGCAGGGTCTTGCTACCAGACGCAACCTGCTTGTTCGAAGTCATCTTGTCTTGGACCATCAGGCCCTTGTAACTCCTTATTTCAGCCTGCTTCTCCTTCTCGAGCCTCTCCGTCTCTTCTTTACGTTTCTGAAACCAAATAAAAGGCCATTCCATCAATTATCCGGTCAGGGCCCGATTAACAACACAGCACAGGGCAACAGTTTCGTGACAACTGGTTTTCTGTACACATGTGCTTACAGCAAACAAAAACTAAAGGAAAGTAACTTGTAATAGCCTGATACTCGAGTACTCCGTCTATAAACAAATATAAGATCGTTCAGATCACTATATAGTGATCTGAACGATCTTATATTAGTTTACAGAGGGATAGCTTACTTTGTCTCTAAGCTGCAACTTTCTTTCAGCCTTTTCAGCAGCACTCACAGCTTCTCTTTCAGCTGCAGCAGAAGACATCATCAGGCTGCAAATACTTTATACAACAAATGATCACAACTACCAAAAACACACATGACGGGATATATGGTTGATCATGCTTTCTGTTTTAAGAACTACTCCCTCTGTAAAGAAATATAAGTGTTTAGATCACTACTTTAGTGATCTAAACGCTCTTATATTTCTTTACGGGGGGAGTACGAAATAACCCAAAGCAAACTGGCAAATGTTTGTGCGGTGCTTCGACCCATTTTCAAGTTCTAATACCTAAAATTTTCGTTCTTTTCTACCCATCTAGTTGCAAGTTCCACCTTTAGAATTCACAAGAGTCTAGCCTGCACTTGCAAAAGACTTGGTCTAGCCTAAATTGCACACCAGTTCGTCATTCCACTTGGAGCATCCTCGAAAATTATAGGTGCAAAACAAACATTATACGTTAAATCAAAAACAAAAGGCATGTTAAAAAATATAACTAAAATGAGCATGAAAAATATATTCCAGAGAGTAGTCATGTACCCTTTAAGTCAGGCGTCCTCTCCACCTTTGTCTTGTTCAACCGATTGACAACCTCATTGATTCGCTTTTCTACTTGAACAGTCCGAACCTGCAAACATGCCCGTAAATTAGGGACATAGTTACTATGACTCATTCGCTTTGGTTTAAATATTTCCAATTAACAAAATAACATGAGTAAACAACAGAACCAAGTGCATTAACAGAGAGAATATCCACCAGTAGAAAAGAAAATTGCTAGTGAGCTTCTAAAGGTAATATGAGCGGTACTGATTCAGTATTACAAAATTGAACAAGAACTAATGCACTGAAATGGTATATTTCAAATAAAGTTCCATGGGAGAGGTATATAGGGCCCAATTCACACAACCTATGCAGGTTGCAATAAGAAATGGCAACAAATCAACACACTGTTTAGAGCGTAATGTGGTTCAGAGAAGGATGGAATGATCACATACGATACGAACTTCAAGAGCTAGGACTGAGGACTTGCAGAAAGAAGTCACATTTAAATACAACAACAACAACAACAACAACAAAGCCTTTAGTCCCAAACAAGTTGGTGTAGGCTAGAGGTGAAACCCATAAGATCTCGCAACCAACTCATGGCTCTGGCACATGGATAGCAAGCTTCCACGCACCCCTGTCCATAGCTAGCTCTTTGGTGATACTCCAATCCTTCAGCTCTCTCTTAACGGACTCCTCTCATGTCAAATTCGGTCTACCCCGCCCTCTCTTGACATTCTCCGCACGCTTTAGCCGTCCGCTATGCACTGGAGCTTCTGGAGGCCTGCGCTGAATATGCCCAAACCATCTCAGACGATGTTGGACAAGCTTTTCTTCAATTGGTGCTACCCCAACTCTATCTCGTATATCATCATTCCGGACTCGATCCTTCCTCGCCTTTAAATAACTAAATTTATTCTAGCGATTGCCGACAATACAGAAAAAATTCATTAATGGATAGTCAGATCTCAGATACAATGAAAACATCAATATTTATGAAAATAAACTATTCCCTGGAATGAATTTACTTAACGCCAGTTCCACCCTAAAGCACTGGAAACTCACTAGCAACTAGGATGGATTATGCAAAGGTTGTCATACAGATCAAGAAAACATAGTTTTTCAATAGGGAACCCTGACCGACGTATACTTAGGCCTGTTTGGCAGCACAGTTTTCCAAAACCATAGTAATCGAAAACCTAAGTATTCCAATGCCTAGGAAATGAATACTTCAATTTATAAAAAACACAGTTTTTCTCAGTCAGTTTATAAAAAAGAGGCCGAGGCCTCTTTATAAAAATACTGCAAAAAAAAGGGTGGTATACATGTTGATGCCAAAAAACGGGCATCAGAGTATTTGAAACCATGATTTTAAAAAAATCACAGTATATTCTCCGAAAGAACACTGAGCTGCAAAACATAGCCTTAGCGATCTTACATACTAGTCAAATTTCATGTGTTTATACAAGGCACACAAACTTCCAAATTCTAATGGGGAAAGTAAATTATGTTCTCAGTCACTTACTTATTCAAATCATCGTGTGACAAATAGAAAATTACGAGAATGGATAGATACAAAGCGTGTAGCATAAAAATAGTTAACAAGGACCTAGGGAAAATTATGACTTCTCACCAATTTAGAGTTGTGAAAGCCAACTTGACCCACATCCATGGATGGTGTCTTCTTCAGATTGTACCATGGTGTATAAACCACATCAACATTATTCACCTTATTACCTATAATGAATAAACAGGACAATTAGATGTGTGTGAGTAAAGGAAAACAAACAAAGGTAAAGCAACAAATTCATGTGAATTAACAAAGTCTCCTCAGTTAATTTATCGAACCTTGAATGGAGTTCGCTTTAACAAGCTGGGCACAATCTTCCAGCAAACCTTCGCTTATGTCATCCATTGTTTGACCTCTATTCAGTCTCACATATACATGAGCAGAGGACATCTTATCTACATGGAACCTGTGTTCAACAAAAGTTGTTCGAGGCTGAAAGCATGATAAAATGATTCTACATGACTGGAAAGAAATTTACAAGAGTATCCCATGAAAATATCGCATCTAAATAAATTTAACCTTAGCCAACAGATTGGTGGGGGGGGGGGGGGCATGGAGATTGTAATAATAGATGAAACAAGCCAACATGAATATTATATCAGCTGTGTTGCTTGGCACTTGACGTGCCCTGAACAAAAACACAGATGCAGCTGATCACATTCCATCATTTCCGAAAAAACAGCTAAAAACTAACTATGTTTGCAGTCAGGCGGTTAATATTCCAAATAGCACAGTACAAACTGAAGATTACCAATCCATGCTACAACAAAGCCTTCTAGTCCCAAACAAATTGGGGTAGGCTAGAGTTGAAACCCATAGGAATCTCGAAACCAACTCATGGTTTTGGCACATTGTTAGCTAACTTCCACGCACCCCTGTCCATGGCTTGTTCTTTGGTGATATTCCAGTCCTTCAGATATCTCTTAACGGACTCCTCCTATGTCAAGTTTGGTCTACCCTGACCTCTCTTGACATTATTAACATGCTTTAACCGTCCGCTACGCACTGGCGCTTCTGGAGGCCTGCGCTGTATATGCCCAAACCATCTCGGACAATGTTGGACAAGTTTCTTCAATTGGTGCAGCCCCAACTCTATCACGTAGATTGAGGGACAACACTCTCTCCAGGCACCACCTTACAATCTAGGCAAGCATGCCTGGCTTCTCTTCTCAAGAGGACAAAATCAATCAGGCTAGAGTGTTGACCACTACTAAAAGTCACTAGATGGGCTTCTCTCTTTTTAAAGGGGGTGTTAGCTACGATCATGTCGTAGGCTAGAACGAAGCTTAAGACATCCTCTCCTTCTTGATTCCTACTGCAATAGCCAAAGCCCCCATGCACCCTTTCAAACAATCATTATTATATATGCGAGAAATTGCTAATCTTACATTCTTACTTACCACGCTACCTATATGAAAGGTTGTGCACCTAACAGTGGAGCAGAATCTCAGAAAATGCATGAAAAAGAATTATCAAACAAAATTCCGCAAGCACTCAAGTATGCTTTGGGTTGATAGTTACAAATTTTCTTTCTCTCATGATGTGTACGGGGCAAGCATCAGAGTTAACAACACAGAAAGTAAATTATGTATGAACCTTTGCTGCTCAGTAGATTCATTAGAGTAGCTTATTAATACTGAATGTGGAGACACAAGTATATCTATTGGGTTAGAGGTGATTGCATCAGATGGGGCAGGAGCATGTCAGGCAGAGAGTAGGAGTGGCCAGCGATTATGGAACAGGAGGAGTAGAGCAGAGAAGAACCATTGCAGTGAACTGATTTTAGAGTTTAAGGGGTTCACATTGAGATGTTATTCTGCTTCAATTCGAGTGGTTTCAATTCAGTACCTATCAGCAGAGTATTAGGAACTTATGGTAAAATTTAGTAAAACCCACAGATACTTGTCAAAATTGTACTAGAATCACAACATCATATTGCAATACAAGTATGATACCATGACATAGTTTAGGTGTAACCTAGGACAAACAAAAGGACAAGATGTCCCGGATGCCAAGGAGGAGGAGTGGCCAAGTCACACTCGGCCCCGCATTGTCTGCGGGATTCATAGTCAAGGCAGGAAACCATTCCTCTCCAATGAGTTATTCGTGCATTGCCGCTCAAGTACTGTTCAAAATATCGGCCGACATATAAGTTAATCAGCCAGTTAATCCCTACTCGGAGGGTGACCGATACAAATAGGTCCATTCAACGTATCTACTGGCTGAGGCAATTAATTGGTCTGACAAGCTGCTTAATCAGGTGTCAGACCAAGTAATAGTGGAGCAAGTTCCTTGCCGATGGCAAGGTTACACCCCCCCCCCCCCCCCCGCCCCAACGAGTGCACGCACCTCCAGCAGATCAAACTTGCATCTCGTTGGTCGGAATCGTTGCCAGCTGCCACCTGCGTGCCTTGCCTCCAACCAAGGGCCTCCGATCTACACATCTATTGTCTTGGCCGCCTCCCCAAGCCGCCATGCTTTGCCTCCACTCCCCTCGAACGCCGTTGACTCTTCCTGCTCACCTACCTCACATTGAGTGTCTCACAAAGCCCCCCCCCCCTCCCTCCCCTCGAATCTGGTCGCGTTTCATCCTTTCCTCTATCCAGTGTGTTGTATGAAAGTAGGATGCTAAGTGCTGGTTTACCATTAGTTAACCCACCGATCAATGGCCGACCAATAAAATCAGTTAATCAGCTGATGCCCCGATTACTCGCTACTCTGCACTGGACCAAGCAGCTACTAGTTACCCATAACATTAACAACTAGAGATACCCCACATGTTGCAGCCAGAATTGGTTGCAATATATTGTTTTGATGAGATTTGATTGTCTGAAATTTTAATATAAGAATTAAGTTACAAATACATATGATTTAGTGCATTTGATCATTATATAGTTGTAAAATATTTATATAATATGAGTACTATTTATCATGCATGTTGAGAGAAATAAAAGCAGTGGGGTTGATGAAGTGGGACGTGTGCATGTTGAGAGAAATAGTAAAAGTAACATTTCACATGGATGTTAAGAGAAATAAAAGTAGTGGGGTTGATGAGGTGGCATGTGTGCATTTTGTGACAAACAGAAGTTGTGGGAATCAACTACTTAAGTATATAGGATGTGCTCAACCTAGATTTCCCAGGACAGACTCGGACGTTGAGTCCACGGAGGTGCCTGTGTTTGGTGGCCTGTGTGTATGAGACATGCTGAGGCAGTAAGCTCCTTTTGTTGATGACATAGGGATTAGGGAGTATGTGTCTGCATAAGATTGGCTTGAACCAGTGGGGGCTAACCTCTAACACTGACACCCCCGTGCACCGAGACAGGCCAGGGGAAACACAATGAAATATGTTTCCCTGGAGCCAGGACCATTTACATCATGCTGGACAGACCCAAGGACATAAGCAGGCATCAAAATTCCAAACAGGGTGTCTCACTGCATCCTGCCAGCCTGCTCACGCAATACATGGGCAACCAAATGACGCTAAAGCACAGTCTGTGTCTTGACCATGTCCACAGCTATAATTGTTGAGGAGGAGCAAAGGTCTAGTTGCACAAGCAGAGGCTTAAAGCAGGACCAGCAGGCTGCGGAGGAGAAATTTGGTGGCGGGGTCTTTAATTTATGGGTGAGAAGATGGGAGGATGGAATAAGAGGTGGTGAGCTCATAAGGGCTTATGGTCGGGGGTGGGAGCAAGATGACATGGATTTTTTTTTTGCTCGTATGTTAATATACTCCCTCCTTACCGGTTTATAGGGCTCATATCTGAAATCCCACCAACCAAGGTAAATGTCTATTGGCTGAGATGAATTGAGCTTATGTGAAAAGTGCCCAATTAGCATAATGGTATTAAATCTCAGCCTGTTCAACTGCCACTGCAATTAATGACATCGCCCCACGGACGCATGCGTCCCACTCCCTCTCTCATCCAGATGGCGCATGCACTGGTTAGTCTTCGTTTTCTTATCTCGTTTTAATGTCCAGTTTGCTGCATGTATGCAGCTGAGGGAAGGAAAGGAGCAACGACTTCGCTCTGTGATTAATTCTCTTTTGAAAACGGCACCAGGGAATTAAATGCAACGCAGCACTCGAAAAGACCTCAGCGCTTTAACCAAGCGACTTTCAAAACAAGCCTTATAAAACGGAAATCTGAAGATTTTGAGATGAGCCTTATAAACCGGTAAGGAGGGAGTATATTGTTATATCTTGAACCAAATTTAATTGGATCGTGAAACGAACTAACAAACTACCCTTTTATGAAGTGATGAACCGTGAACCCAATTCACGGTGAAAAAGATGGTACTATGATTCTAAGTTCCAACATATTATCCTCACCGTGATTATTGTTCATGGTGACATCAATGAAGAACACCCATTAATCCATTATACGAAACTCACTGGCACAGCATTTCACAGTTAACTAACAATAGGTTCTGACAGAAATCAAGCATATCTCCTTTGAAAAAAATCGACTACTGCTCACTCAAGCTATGCATCTGAAAGCAGCATCAAAACGGACGACAATATCCTGATCTGGTATCATCAATGAGGAAACAGCTGCTAACCATAAGCAAACTTTCGTGAACTAACAACCAACTCCCATCTAGAAAACCAACTCTACAAACCAGAGAATGTCCTTGTCCCATACTCCATGAATTCTTCATTCTTCCGTCACTATGGCATCGATTCAAGACGCACAAAGAAATACTAGTACATAATGACAGGGAAAAAAAAGGTCTGGGTAGAATGAAAGGGCGGTTACCAGATGTCCTCGGGGAAGCCGTACTTGATGAGGTCCTCGTTCTCATGCTTGTCGAGCCCCATGAAGATGGTGTAGTCACCGGCGTCGGGCCGCGCCTTGAAGTAGAACACCATCCCGAGTCGCTTTCCGGCGGCCCGCCCAGATGGATAGAAGAAGGGCGCGGGACTCCGGGGATCGGGCGGCGGCGAAATTGGGCGACTGGGGGTCGGGAACTACGGCTCAGGCCTCCGGGGGCGAGGAAGGGTTGGGGATCCTGCCGAGAGGAATCGGGTGGGGGGATTTCTAGGGTTTCCTGCGCGTGGAAACGAAGCTGAGTAGAAGATTTGGTTTTACCTTTTTGATTGAAAAGGTTATTTATTTTGTTTTGTTTGTGCTTTTGACTCCCTGTGGTGTTCGTCTGTTCTTACTTTCGCGTTTATGCACGGGGAGAAAAACGGTTTCGAGTCATAGACCCTTGGCGAGTACTCCTCTGTTTCAAAATACTTGTCATGGAACCACGACAAATATTTTGAAACGGAGGAAATACTAGGAATTACATGTAGGGCCTTTAGTTTTCTTTTTATTCTTATTAGTTTTTTTAGAATCTCTTATTCTTATTAGAGCATCTTCAACAGGCATGCTAGATTAGCCGCGCGCTGGAAAAAACGACTATTTGGCGTGCGCGGCCGTAACCGGCGCTCCAGCAGACGCGCTAAAATCCCGCGCGCGGCAAAGTTGGTTCAGCGCGTTGAGAAAACGGCATCGTGCGCTGCTTATTTGGTGCGCCCGCTCGCACGCGCTGGACATGGCAATGGGCGCGCGAATCTCACCAACCGCCAGATCTGAAACCTCCAGGCGTTGGCGCCTCCGCCCGCACCTTCCTCATTCGCTCCGGCGACCCATCGACGCTTCCCCCGCCTATCCCCGCGCGTTGCCGCTGCTTCCTCCACCTTCTCTCCTCGCCGCCGCCCCTCGAGCGCACCGTTCCTCCGACGAACAGCGCCCGGCGGCCGTTTGTGGCTCGGCGGCCACAAGGTGTTTGACAAAACGCTTGCAAGGTATCTATTGCTTCAACTTTATATTTGGAGATGAATTTGGTGCATGTTGTTTGTAGTTTTAAATTAGTTAAAATTCAACTTTGTAGATGAGTTCGTCCTACGATTCTTCCGACGAAGAATTTGATCTTCGAGAGGAGGAGGAGGAGGTCGCAATGATCCTAGCTATGCATGTCAATAAAAAGCCGAAGCACGGTAGTTCGGCTATCGGTCGTCAGAAATTGTGGAGGGATAGAATCGATGCCCACAACAGATTGATGAGAAACTATTTTGTGGAGAATCCTACATACCCCGAGTCCTACTTTCAGCGTCGTTTTAGGATGAGCATCGAGTTGTTCAAACACATTACGGAGAAACTGGCGAGCCATGATCGGGTTTTTCGGCAAAGGAGGAATGTCGCCGGAGAACTCGGGCATAGCACCTTTCAAAAGGTGATCGCCGCTTTGCGTATGTTGGCACACGGTATTCCGGCAGATCTAGTTGATGACTACTTGGCCATGGATGAGAGTCAAGCCATCATGTGTGTCAAGCGCTTCGAAGTCGGAATTGTGCAAGTGTTTGGTCCGGAATATTTGAGAGCTCCCAATGCTGAAGACACCGCAAGGCTTTTGGAGATGAACAAAGCTTGCGGGTTCCCAAGTATGCTTGGCTCAATAGATTGCATGCATTGAAGTTGGAAGAACTATCCTAAGGCATGGCATGGACAATTTCGCGGCCAGAAAAAGGGTTCCGCTATAATCCTTGAAGCAGTGGCCGATCAATAGACTTGGATTTCACATGTTTTTTCGGAATGCCTAGATCTTGCAATGACATCAATGTTCTTGTTGGGAAACGTAGTAGAAAACAAAAAAGTCACACCTACGATCACCAAGATCAATATGAAGATGCAAAAGGGTTGGGATCAACGATGTTACCAACTCCGGAATGCAGCGGAAGAAGAAGAGTCAGTGTAGATCATGCTTGAAGTCTCTCGAACGATGATGACGATCCCGTGAACCGCCCTCGAACGATTCCTTGAACAGAAGACCAAAAGCACGACCTCTCTACTTGGTTGCAAGCGTACGGTCTTCACGATCCAGCAGCGCTTTGCCGTCTAGAGCTAATCATCGCCGAAGAATTAGAGGGAGGAGATTAGAACCACACTAGGCTTCTAATTATGAGGATTAGAGGTGGCTAGGACTAACTCTAATTAGTCTAGGACCAACTAGAATTAGAACTAGATCAACTAGAAGAGGCACCCAAAATTTGTGTGTCCAAAAGGGTGGAAATCCTCTAGTATATATAGGTTGGGAGGGGAGGAGGAGGCGCCACACAAGGGGGGAGGGGGGAATCCCTCTCCAAGTCGGTCTCCCTCTCCCCTTTCCATGGGGAGAAGGGGGCGCCACCCTTATTGGGCCTTTATTGCCCAAGTGGTCTTCCACCACTTGGCCTTATTAGGCCCATCGATATTAAATTAAATATATATTTGTTCTAAACATTTTTAAAGCATTATATATATAATTTAACATCCCCGGAAACATTTTCCACCCCTCTCTCTATATATATATGTATATATATATATACATACATACATATAGGAAAAATCCATCCTACCACCCGGGGGTAGTTACCCCACATATCTCATATACCATCATGTGATACTATATATAATATTTTATTATTTTTAATATGTTCATATACTATATCTAGGATATTTCAAAGCAAGTTACATGAAAAAATTGCATATAAGCCCATAGTTTTTGTTATATTTGTGAAATACGTACATATTTGTACGTAAAAAGAGCATACTCAAAATATGGTACATACTACCTAAAAATTAGTATATATACTACATAATCATTGATATATACTACATACTACACGTACATACTCTTGGTTTTGACAGATACTACATACAACATACAAACGCAAGTGGTGGTAACTACCACTGCTTGTAGGAAACATTTGTCCTATACATATATATATATATTAATCAGTAATACCCGGTATTACGTGTTATTCACTGAAACCCTTCCGATGACCGGAAACGCTTCCGGAACCACTCGGAACTATTCCGGATATTAAAGAAACAATTCCACAAATATATTATCATCACTCTCGTCCTACTAACACTCAGCAGATCGTGATTACCTTAAGCTTGTGACCCCGTAGGTTCGGTAAACCATAGACATGAAGGAAACCTCTTTGCTCAATGACCGATAGCGGAACCGTGGACATCCATATCGGTCGCTATGATTACTCGAATGATATTCAAGTGAACCTTTGGTTATCATGTGATGTTCCCTTTGCTTCGCGATACTTTACAAAACCTAGTGTGCACCTGATAGGTGGGAACCGGTTGAACGAGTTCACGCCCGAGGGTGACCCGATCTTCACGTCGTAGGATTGAATCGGGAGGGATAACTAGCTGCAAGCAGCTGGGATAACTAGTTTTATACCTGCCAAGGTTGGATGCAACCGTACGTTGGGGATGGCTGACCGAAGCTACAAGAACTCCAACCCGCTGTTCGAACAATCGTAGAACCACAAACCGGGACTAATCCACACAAAACGGCCGGAACCGTAGAGCACGAACTAGGGGAAACTAGAGGCTCCTTCTCGCGAATCCGAATGAACTCACAAGAGCAAAGGTAGCAAGATCTCTCGGATCTCTCTAGCAGTCTTGCTGCATAAGCTTGTAGCTGAATGGTTTGACAAAAGGTTCCTCTAGAGGATGTGGGAGATGGGGTTTATATAGCAGGGACAACCCCCCTTAGCTAGGTGTGAAAATGGTTTCAAAAGTAAGTAGGTTTGCATGGCTTCCTTGGGTGAATAAGCAGTCAACTCTGGGAGTTGTTGCAGAGCTCCTCGGAAATTCACGAAGCCTTGACAGCCTGGACACCTTCCATGAGAATGACTAGAACTTTTGACTCACAACTCCAAATGATGTGAAGTTTTTTGCATTGGAAAGATAATTTGATGTAGCTTCTGTTGATGTACCCATATGGCCCCATCTCTCCACTTCATGGGTGTGGCACAACGAAACATCAGAGGGAAAAACTGACAGCATCAGCTTCACTTGAAACTTGTTTTCTCCAAATTTGTTCCTCCAAAGCGGTTGCTTCAAGAGCTCATGGGTTGTTGATTGCTTCCATGTTATACTTAAGTTCAATCAACAACAATGGGGATGGAAGCATAGTTGTGTCATCAAGGTTACAAGGTAAACTTAAGTTAGTGTTCACCTGGTCACTTATTTGTTTGGCGCGACTTCTTGTGATTGGACCTATAATTGTTGGAGACTTGTCGATGGTTGTGGTGTCCTCATCATCCTCCCCCTCTTGAAAAGGAGTCGCCCTCGACTCTGATGGTCCAAAGTATGGAGAGAGGTCGGACACATTGAAAGTTGGACTAACACCATAATCCATCGGAAGGTCAATCATGTAGGCATTGTCATTGACCTTCGCAAGCACTTTGAATGGACCATCTCCACGTGGCTGTAACTTGCATTTGCGTTGATCTGGGAAACGATCCTTCCGCAGGTGTACCCACACAAGATCACATTCTTCAAACAACACCTTCTTTCTTCCCTTGTTTGCTCGTTTTGCATATTGTTCAGTCATCTTCTCAATATTTTCCTTGGTCTTCTCATGAATTTTCTTCATGAAGTCAGCACGCTTACTTGCATCAAGATTGGTTCGCTCCTGCAATGGTAAAGGCAAAAGATCTATGGGAGCAGCAGGTTTGAAACCATAAACAATTTCAAAAGGACAAAATTTAGTGGTCGAATGTACTGCCCTGTTGTATGCAAACTCCACGTGGGGGAGACACTCTTCCCACATCTTCAATTTTTTCTTTAAAACTGCTCTTAGCATCATGGATAGTGTGCGGTTGACAACTCCAGTTTGTCCATCCGTTTGTGGGTGGCATGTAGTGGAAAACAGAAGCTTTGTCCGTAGCTTCGCCCACAATGTTTTCCAAAAACAGCTGAGAAACTTGGTGTCACGATCTAAAACAATAGTGCGTGGTAGTCCATGTAGCCGCACGATTTCCCTCAAAAACAAATCAGCAATGTGTGAAGCATCATCGCTCTTATGACACGGGACAAAATGAGCCATCTTGCTAAACCTATCAATCACTACAAAAACTGAATCACTCCCCCTCTTAGTGCGTGGTAATCGAAGAACAAAATCCATAGAAATATCTTCCCAAGGTGTACTAGGAATTGATAAGGGCATATAAAGCCCATGAGGGTTTAAACATGACTTAGCTTTGCGGCAAATCTCACAACGTAGCACGTAGCGCTCAACATCACGCCTCGTCCTTGGCCAAAATAAATGCTCAATCAGCACACTCTTAGTTTTCTTTGCTCCAAAATGTCCCATGAGACCACCAGCATGAGCCTTCTGCAAAAGCAACAGACGAACAGAGCATTCTGGGATGCACAATTTGTTAGCTCGAAACAAAAATCCATCATGCAAGTGAAACTTTTCCCAACCTTTTCCCTCACTACACTTTGAGTGTGGTTCAGCAAAATATGGGTCATTCACATACAATTCTTTAATGCTTTGCAACCCAAGAATTTTAGTATCAAGTTGTGAGAGTAAAATATGGCATCTAGACAAAGCATCGGGAACAATATTATCCTTTCCTTTCTTGTACTTGACAATATCGGGAAAAGATTCTATGAATTCACTCCATTTTGCATGTCTACAGTTCAGTTTTTGTTGACCCCTAAGGTGCTTTAAAGATTCATGGTCAGAATGGATCACAAATTCTTTAGGCCACAAATAATGTTGCCATGTTTCCAAAGATCTCACAAGTGCATATAATTCTTTGTCATAAACTGAGTAATTTAGAGTTGGACCACTTAGCTTCTCACTAAAATATGCAATATGCCTGCCTTCTTGCATTAGTACGCCTCCAATACCAACACCACTTGCATCACATTCAATTTCAAAAGTCTTACCAAAGTTGGGTAGTGCAAGCAATGGTGCAGATGTCAATTTTTCTTTCAACTCTTGAAAGGCCTTCTCTTGTGCATTTGCCCACTTGAAGGGAACATCTTTCTTGGTTAGCTCATTCATTGGGGCAGCAATGGTACTGAAAACCAGCAAGGCCAAGAAAGCTTCGTACTTGGCTTACATTTTGTGGAGGCATCCACTCATGGATGGCCTTGACCTTCTCCTCATCTACCTCCACACCTTGACCTGAAACAACAAAGCCAAGAAACACAACTTTTTCTATGCAAAATGTGCACTTTTCCTTGTTAGCATATAATTTCTCCTCCCTTAGGACAGCAAGCACACACTGTATGTGTTCAACATGTTCATCCAAAGTTTTGCTATAAATCAGGATGTCATCAAAGTAAACAACCACAAACTTACCAATGAACATTCTAAGCACATGATTCATTAATCTCATGAAGGTACTAGGTGCATTTGTCAATCCAAACGGCATAACTAACCACTCATACAAACCAGATTTTGTTTTGAAAGCAGTTTTCCATTCATCACCCTCTCTCATTCTAATTTGGTGGTAGCCACTTTGCAAGTCAATTTTAGAAAAGATGGTGGCCCCACTAAGTTCATCAAGCATATCATCAAGCCTAGGTATGGTGTGCCTATACCTCACGGTGATGTTGTTAATAGGCCTACAATCACAACACATTCGAGAAGTTCCATCTTTCTTGGGTACTAAAAGAACAGGTACAACACAAGGAGAGAGACTTTCCCTTACATAACCTTTGTTTAGTAGGCCTTCAACTTGTTGTCGAATCTCCTTGGTTTCCTCCGGATTTGTGCGGTATGGTGGTTGGTTCGGCAATGGGGCTCCTGGAACCAAATCAATTTGGTGTTCAATGCCTCTTTGTGGTGGCAGCCCTGGTGGTATCTCCTCGGGGAACACATCTTCATACCCCTGCAAAATTTCAGCAACATCACTAGGAGTGGTAGAGGATAATTGGTTTGTAGAAAGGAAGTTGTCCTTGTACAAAAGTACAAAGAACACGGAATTGGGTTCTCTCAACTCTCGCATATCCCTTTTCCTAGCCATCATAACTAATCCCTGTTTTTCCCATGTCTTGGTCAATTTAAGCTATGGGGTTTTATTTGGCTTTGGATTCTCTCGCTCACTATGTTGGTGGAGGTCACTCAAGTGTTTCTCGCTCACTCTCTCTTTCTTTTTTAGATCATCCATCAATATTTCTTCGGGTGTCAAAGGGAGCAAAGATATGCGTTCTCTCTCGTATTGGAATGAGAGACGATTAGTACGGCCGCTGATTTGCACATCACGATCATACAACCAAGGCCTTCCCAATAGCAATTGACATGCTTACATGGGCACCACGTCACATTCCACTTGATCTCGGTACTTCCCAATGGAAAACTGAACGGTGACTATGTTGCTTACTCGAAGTGTACCACAATCATTGAGCCATTGCATCTTATATGGACTTGGGTGCCTTCTTTGTTTCAGTCCCAATTTCTCTACCAAATCTGAACTTGCAATGTTGTTGCAGCTGCCATTGTCAACAATAATTATGCAAACCTTGTCCTTGATGGTGCCACGGGTGTGAAAAATATTATGTCGCCCCCCTTTCTCTTCTCTAGCTGGTGATAGGTGGGAACCGGTTGAACGAGTTCACGCCCGAGGGTGGCCTGATCTTCACGTCGTAGGATTGAATCAGGAGGGATAACTAGCTGCATTAACACTAAGCACATGACGGGAAACAAAGAAATCTCCCATGTCGGCCTGAATATCACAACCACTCTTCTCGCCCTCTTCATCCTCATGATCATCTGATGCTCCATTATCTTCATGCTCACTTTCAGATTCCCATCCCCCTGTTCATTCACAAATAGAACTCTCTTGTTTCGACATTCAGAAGAAATGTGACCATGCCCTTTGCACTTCCAACACTCAATATCTCGGCTTCGAGATGATGGTACATCTGTGGGGTTAGAGGTACTTCCAGCAGCAGAAGGAGCACGCTTGTCAGCATTCCTAGGAGCCGGTGATGATGCCGATGAAGCCGTTGTTCGCCGGGTGGCAGTAGGATGTGAAGTATGCTGAAACTGAGAACCACAATGAGAGGCACTTGGCTGCAACCTTTGCCATGGTGTGGTGGTGCGGTTATGAGATATCCGTCCATGACCACTCCGCTGCACCTTCCTCTCCGTGCGCTTTGCTTGCTCCAAAATATCTTGTAGAGTGTTATAGGGAAACATCTCCACAAAATCAGAAATTTCAGTGTTGAGACCATGCAGAAATCTTGCCATCTTTGACTCCTCATCTTCATGAATACGAGCACGAACCAACAACAATTCCATCTCTTTATAGTACTCATCCACCGTGCGCGTACCTTGGCTGAGACGTTGCAATCTGTTTCAGAGATCTCTTTGATATTGTGAAGGAACAAACCTTCGCCTCATGGCTTGTTTCATCTCTTCCCAAGTGTCAATGTGATCACGGCCTAGCAGCAGCTGATTTTCTTGGAGTTGGTTTCACCAAGTGAGTGCATAACCAGAAAACTCAACACAAGCAAGGTTGACTCTCTTCGGATCAGCAAGGTTATGGATACGAAAAATCTGATCACACTGCTCTTCCCAATCAAAATATGCATTGGGGTCTTCCTTTCCTGTGAACTTGGGGACGTGCAACTTGATTCTTGCTATGTCATCTCGACCAACTCGGTCACGATGTTCTGCATGACGCCCATCTTCAGCAGCACGACAGTATGGAACACCATCATAATCATCAGAATCATCTCCATGACCACGAGCAACATGCTCATGAGGGTCATAGTAGTGCCCACGAGGACCATGGCCTCGCCCTCGAATTTGTCCTCCTCGCTGCCCTCCATGAGCAGCGGCACCACACCCACAAGCAGCAGCCACATGTCCACCATAGTTGTTGTTATCATCCTCCAAGGCACCATCCACAGCAGCGTGCACGGAATTCTCATCGCCAACTTCCTCAAGTGGATCAATAGGGTGTTGTCGGTGTCGAACCCTGTCACCACCTGCTGGAGGACGCTCATGAAGCATCCTTTCCATGGCTTGGAGTAAGTTGTTCTCGAGTCGCTGCAGCTCGGCACGTGTGACCGGGGCATCTTCTTCCCCATGGTTTTCTCCATGAACACTCGATCTAGATCCTGCCATGTTAGTAAGGCCAAAAGTGGAATAGGATAATTTTGTGGAATCACACGGCCTCACCTCTTACTCACCAAAGTTCTTATGAGTTCACATCAGATTGTGCTTCTCCCGGATGTGTTGAAGCGATTGAAAGACAGGGATCAAAGAACTAGCTTCGGTTTTTGGTGGAGCTCGGTGGGGTAAACAAAAAGGGGGCTTGTGCTGAAATCAAGTTGATGCAAACCAAGAAAAATATGTGGATGGATCTGCTGCACCTTTACACCAAGATTGAAAAACACACAACACACAAGCTTCTGAAATTTTTCTACCAAGCTGAAACTTTTGGATCTTACACAACACTTTCTTTTTCTCTCTTGACTTTTTTTTGCCACTCTTTTTTTTCTTTCTTTGATTCTTTTTTTGCCACTCTTTTCTCTCTCTCTTTTTCCAAAGCACAACAACCAAATCTGAAAGGAATTACGACGATGAACTTGGTGCAGATCTAAAAGATGTAGAACATGCAAGGTATGCAACAACAAGATCTCAGCACCGACCAGGCTTGGATTTATTTTTGATGGGGCTTTGGACTTCTAGGACAGAAAATATAGCATGAAAAACACTCGATCTAAAGGGATGATAGCAAGATAAACTTGGATAACAGATCCTACTGTGTCAACGAAGGCTCTGATGCCAGATGATAGGTGGGAACCGGTTGAACGAGTTCACGCCCGAGGGTGGCCCGATCTTCACGTCGTAGGATCGAATCAGGAGGGATAACTAGCTGCAAGCAGCTGGGATAACTAGCTTTATACCTGCCAAGGTTGGATGCAACCCGTACGTTGGGGATGGCTGACCGAAGCTACAAGAACTCCAACCCGCTGTCCGAACAATCGCAGAACCACAAACCGGGACTAATCCACACAAAACGGCCGGAACCGTAGAGCATGAACTAGGGGGAACTAGAGGCTCCTTCTCGCGAATCTGAATGAACTCACAAGAGCAAAGGTAGCAAGATCTCTCGGATCTCTCTAGAAGTCTTGCTGCATAAGCTTTTAGCTGAATGGTTTGACAAAATGTTCCTCTAGGGGATGGGGGAGATGGGGTTTTATAGCAGGGACAACCCCCCTTAGCTAGGTGTGAAAATGGTTTCAAAGTAAGCAGGTTTGCATGGCTTCCTTGGGTGAATAAGCAGTCAACTTTGGGAGTTGTTGCAGAGCTCCTCGGAAATTCACAAAGCCTTGACAGCCTGGACACCTTCCACGAGAATGACTAGAACTTTTGACTCACAACTCCAAATGATGTGAAGTTTTTCGCATTGGAAAGATAATTTGATGTAGCTTCAGTTGATTTACCCCTATGGCCCCGTCTCTCCACTTCATGGGTGTGGCACAACAAAACATCAGAGGGAAAAACTGACAGCATCAGCTTCACTTGAAACTTGTTTTCTCCAAACTTGTTCCTCCAAAGCGGTTGCTTCAAGAGCCCATGGGTTGTTGGATTGCTTCCATGTTATACCTAAGTTCAACCAACAACAATGGGGATGAAAGCATAGTTGTGTCATCAAGGTTACAAGGTAAACTTAAGTTAGTGTTCACTTGGTCACTTATTTGTTTGGCGCGACTTCTTGTGATTGGACCTATAATTGTTGGAGACTTGTCGATGGTTGTGGTGTCCTCATCAGCACCGGTATCCTCCAGAGTCTTCACCATGCTCACTATACCGTTCCTCCCATTACCGGTTTTGTTCTTCTTTCTCGTTGACATGTTTCGGCATCCCCGTGACGTAGTCACCTGTGTCTGCCCAGACGATGATGGATGCCGTCACACCGAGAGGGCCCTAAGAATATCTCTCCATCGTCGGAGGAGCAAATCCCACTCTCGAGCTGTCTAGTCACTTGTCAAACTTTCCGGAGTGCCTGGAAGTTGTCTTTATGATCACCGTGTTACAGATGGCGTTTGAGCAACCCCAAAGCCCGTCGTCCGGTAGGAAGTGACCGAGACACTCTTATGGTCTGAGGAACTAAAACACATGCTAACACTCCTTGTTATAACAGATGATTTCAGACGATATGATCACATAATATAACAGACAAGTATTGGGTCGATTCAGTATGATTGTTCTTCTAACATCATACCCTCAATGTTGTTTTAGGACTACCGTTACACTTAACGATATCCTAAGATCCGGAAAACGTGATCACCAACAACACTTGATCCGGTCTTAGAGGCGAGACTGGGAACCTATTGTTTACCGTTTATCATTCCACATGTGCATATGAGTTTTCCACTGAATCGCATATTCTAGCATCATAGCAGTTATAGAATGGAATATAAACTCTTAACTATGAATAATGGAAATATAATAATACAATATTATTGCCTCTAGGTCATATTTTCAACAGTCTCCCGCTTGCACTAGAGTCAATAATCTAGTTAGCACTTTTAACTTTTACACCAATGGCAATCCGGTGTCAGTCCTTTGCTTTGCTTGTGGTATAGACTTCGTCCTATCGAATCTAAAAACTTCAGATCTGCGTGTATCATTTGCATTTCTATGCATCTATAATGCTTTCACAAGAATTCATAATTTGTGTGAAACCAACTTTGTATATTGAATCACTGGTAGAACCTTTGATTCCTTAGACTGAGTTATGGAACCCCTATTAAGAATAGTGTTCCAATGATACAATCATTTAGAAACCATACCAAGCTCATGAATGAACTTCCGATTCTTCACCCTTAATTTTTGCTTCTAAAGCAATAATATACTTAGCCTTCTATTATAGAATTCGCCACAATAACTTTTTGGACCAATTCCAACTTACTGTGCCACCATAAATCACTTTTAATTTGAAATCGAATATCACTTGGAGCACAGATGAAGATTTTATCGATGTACTACTTACAAAGAGCCTTCATTGATGTAACTTCTTACAACAATCTCTTCATTTTCTCCGTGTGTGAGAAACATGTCATTAATCCTTACGACATTTTTCATTGTTGTCCTATGATCAACAATTTGACCATACAACTTTTACTTACAACTAACTTGGAGTATTGGAAATATCTGGTTGTTTACATACCATGGAATAAAAGTGTGGTTGAAATCATATTCCGCTCATCAGTATTTCAGGATACCGAATCCTTCCATGTGATATTGACAAGAACTCTTCTTGACATTTTACATACTAAACTGCTTTAGTATCTTGTCAGTATGTATTTTGGCTAAGTCCGATTAGACACTATTATCTCCATAGATCATTATGTCTAATACCAAGACTATTCATTGCCTAAGTATTTGTGACGCCCGGATAATTAAGCTACAGTAATTCTCTGCTAATGATGCCATGTCACTTCGATTACTGTTACTACTCTCGCGTTAGTTCAAAACCGATTCAAATTCAAATTCAAAATCAAACAAACAATAAAAGTTTTCAAGTATTAAAACTAAAAATGTTCGGAGTGAACCAAATGATGCATAGGTAATTATGGTGGAGAAACCACACCTTTATAAAATATTTAAATACTATTAGATGAATAAAACAGTAGCGAAAACTATTATCTAAATACTTTTAAATTTAAATAATTACGAAACTATTTTAGTTTGGGTAGCAAGTTAGTGTGGGTGTGGCATAATTGGTAGCATCAAGTTAGGTGCCATTTTGGTATTTTTCTAAAACAAAAATAAAAGGAAACTAAGCTAAAACAGAAAAGGAAATAAAATAAATAAAGAAAAATCAAAACAAAAAGAAAAAACAAAGGGACAATTGCATTTTTACCCCTAGTTGGTTCCTACCCACGGGTTTTGCCCTTACTTTTCGGGCTTGCTCAGTTTTGCCCTTACTTTTTCCGTCGAGATCCCTCGAATGCCCTTTGACCGTTTGACCAAAACTTTGAAAATTCATAACTAATTCATATGAACTCAGAAAAATGCAAATAAGATATCAAAATGTTCAGATAAACATTAACTTTATGTGCATATCATTTGCATTCAGGACAAAAGCATCGTTTAAACTACCTGAGGTAATTAATGTTATTAACATTATTAAAAATAAAAAGGTATAAACAATATTTTTTTCATGAATAAAAATTACATGCAAATGTAGGTGATGTTTTCTGAACATCCTGATATCTTATTTGCATTTTTCTGAGTTCGTATCAACTTGTTATGAAGTTTCCAAATAATGGTCAAAGTCGTTAGAACATTCATAACAAGATGATACGAACTCAGAAAAATGCAAATAAGATATCTGGATGTTCAGAAAACATCACATACATTCGCATGTAATTTTTATTCATGAAAAAAAATATTGTTTATACCTTTTTATTTTTAATAATGTTAATAACATTAATTACCTCAGGTAGTTTAAAGGGTGCTTTTGTCCTGAATGCAAATGATATGCACATAAAGGTAATGTTTATCTGAACATTTTGATATCTTATTTGCTTTTTTCTGAGTTAATATGAATTAGTTAAGAATTTTCAAAATTTTGGTCAAACAGTCAAAGGGCATTCGAGGGACCATGACGGAAAAAGTAAGGGCAAAACTGAGCAAGCTCGAAAAGTAAGGGCAAAACCCGTGGGTAGGAACCAACTAGGGGTAAAAATGCAATTGTCCCAAAAACAAAAGGCCCCACTTCCCCACTAGGCCTCTTGGCCCAGTCGGCTCAGCCGACCAGGCCGGCCCAGCCGGCCCCTCCTCGCTTCCCTTAGCCCCACCCTGACCAGAAACCCTAGCCCGGTCCACCCTCACTGCTCCCCCACGAACCCCACTCCCCCCACAATCCCCTCGACCCCCACCTCTCCTCTCTGCCCCCCCGATCGGATATGGATCGGGGCGGTTGGCCCCGACGCCGGCGACGCCGCCTCGTCTCCCCCCTCTGCACCTCGGCAGCCCCGAGCCGACCCCGACGCCCGTCCGCACTACCCCGTCCCCTCTCCCTCGATGACTCCCCTCGCCGCGCAGACCGCGGCCGCGCCCTCGACGCCCGACGCCGCCCCGCCGCTCGAAGCCGGAGCCACCACGCCGGCCCGGCTCCGACGCCGTCGCCCTGGACATGCCCGCCGGACTGCGTCATCCTCACCCCCGCCGCGCTGGACTGCCCCGCCCCGCCTCTCCATCGCCGTTCGCCGGGGCAACCCCTCCCCCCATCGGAGCTCTTCTACCACAACCCCCTCGCCGGATCTGCGCCCCCCCGTCAACCTCCTCCTCGTCGTCCTCTCCGTCGACGGCCTCGTCCCCGTCCTCCGCCCCGAGCAACGCTGCCCCTCACCCTACAGCCCCAGTGAGCCCCTCACTCTCCTCCTCACTCTCCCTCACCGCGTCGTGCCCGCGCCCGTCCGCGCTCTCGCGCGCCCCTGTGGTCGAGCCCCCGCGCTCGCGCTCGCCCTCGTCCGCCCGTCCTACTCGCCGCTACCCACGTCGCCCACATGCTCACCGCGTGCTGGCGCGCCCGCCTACGGCCGGGGCCTTCCTCTACCTCCCTGACCTTCCCGCCGCGCCTCCACCGCCCCCTCGCGTGACTCCCCCCCCGTCGTCCTCTGCTGCAGGCCGCCACTCGGCCGGCCTCGCCGCGGCCCCGGTCGTCGCCCGACGCCGGTGCCCATCTGCGCCGCTCGGTCCTCGCCTGGTCGGGCGCCGCTAGCGCCCGCGCGCCCGTGCCCGCTATGGCCAGGGCCACTTACCACTGGGCCAGTGCCCCCTGGCCCTATGACATATGGGGCCCACCCCTGAGAACGTTTATAAAAAAATAATTAAAAAAATATAAATAAATAATAATAATAAAAACAATTAATTAATTAACTTAATTAACTTTGATTAATTAAACTAAATAACTAATTAAACTAGTCAAACATTAGTTACCTAATTAACCTAATTAGCTAATTAAGTAGTCAATGACAGTGGGGCCCACCCCTAATTAATCCTGATTAGGTTAATTAATTTGTTTAATTAAAATGTGTCACTGACCAGTGGGACCCACTGGTCAGGTTGACCAGTCAACCCCTGTTGACTGCTGACGTCAGCATGACATCATGCTGATGTCATAAATCCAGTTTCGAATTAAATTAAATAATTAATTAAATTCCAGAAATTAATAAATTCTTTTGAAAATCATATCTTTTAATCCGTATCTCGGATGAAAATACTTTCTACATGAAAGTTGCTCAGAACGACGAGACAAATCCGGATACGCAGCCCGTTCGTTCACCACACATCCATAGCATAGTAAACACGCAACTTTCCTCTCCGGTTCATCTGTCCGAAAATGTGAAACACCGGGGATACTTTCCCGGATGTTTCCCCCCCTTCGCTGGTATCACATATCCCTGCGTTACGTCACCCCTAGCACAACGTATTGCCGCGTCTTGCTTTGTGTTACATTTGATTGCTCTGTTATTTATTGTGTTCCCCCTCCGTTACTTCTTTCCGGTAGGCTCCGAGACCGTTGCCGATACCCCTGTGATCGGCTACATCGACGACGACCCCTTCTTCTTGCCAGAGCAACCAGGCAAGCCCCCCCTTGATCACCAGATATCGCCTATTCTTCTCTATACTGCTTGCATTAGAGTAGTGTAGCATGTTACTGCTTTCCGTTAATCCTATCCTGATGCATAGCCTGTCATTGTTGCTACAGTTATTACCCTTACCTGCTATCCTACTGCTTAGTATAGGATGCTAGTGTTCCATCAGTGGCCCTACACTCTTGTCCGTCTGCCATGCTGTACTACTGGGCCGTGATCACTTCGGGAGGTGATCACGGGTATATACTATATACTTTATATACATGACACATGTGGTAACTAAAGTCGGGTCGGCTTGTTGAGTACCCGCAAGTGATTCTGATGAGGGGGCTGAAAGGACAGGTGGCTCCATCCCGGTAGAGGTGGGCCTGGGTTCCTGACGGCCCTCGACTGTTACTTTATGGCGGAGCGACAGGGCAGGTTGAGACCACCTAGGAGAGAGGTGGGCCTGGCCCTGGTCGGCGTTCGCGGATACTTAACACGCTTAACGAGATCTTGGTATTTGATCTGAGTCTGGCCATTTGGTCTATACACACTAACCAACTACGCGGGAACAATTATGGGCACTCGACGTTGTGGTATCAGCCGAAGCTCTTCTTGACGTCAGCGACGGAGTGGCGCGCGCCGGATTGGACTGGAACGCCTTCTAGGCTAGGTCTGCTTCCGGCCGCGTACGCAACGTGCAGGTGTGCAATGGGCGATGGGCCCAGACCCCTGCGCGCATAGGATTTAGACGGGCGTGTTGACCTCTCTGTTGAGCCTAGGTGGGGCTGCGACGTGTTGATCTTCCGAGGCCGGGCATGACCCAGAAAAGTGTGTCTGGCCAAATGGGATCGAGCGTGTTGGGTTATGTGGTGCACCCCTGCAGGGAAGTTTATCTATTCGAATAGCCGTGTCCCTCGGTAAAAGGACGACCCGGAGTTGTACCTTGAGCTTATGACAACTAGAACTGGATACCTAATAAAACACACCCTTCCAAGTGCCAGATATAACCCGGTGATCGCTCTCTAACAGGGCGACGAGGAGGGGATCGCCGGGTAGGATTATGCTATACGATGCTACTTGGAGGACTTCAATCTACTCTCTTCTACATGCTGCAAGATGGAGGCTGCCAGAAGCGTAGTCTTCGACAGGATTAGCTATTCCCCTCTTATTCTGGCATTCTGCAGTTCAGTCCACCGATATGGCCCTTTACACATATACCCACGCATATGTAGTGTAGCTCCTTGCTTGCGAGTACTTTGGATGAGTACTCACGGTTGCTTTTCTCCCTCTTTCCCCCTTTCCATTCTACCTGGTTGTCGCAACTAGATGCTGGAGTCCAGGAGCTAGAGATCCCGAGGAGGATTCTACATGGAGTTCGGCTTCGAGGAGTAGTTAGGAGGTCCCAGGCAGGAGGCCTTGCCTTTTCGATCGTTGCTACTTTTGTGTTAGCCTTCTTAAGGCAAACTTGTCTAACTTATGTCTATACTCAGATATTGTTGCTTACGCTGACTCGTCTTTGATCGGGCACTTGTATTCGAGCCCTCGAGGCCCCTGGCTTGTATTATGATGCTTGTATGACTTATTTATGTTGTAGAGTTGTGTTGTGATATCTTCCTGTGAGTCCCTGATCTTGATCGTACATATTTGCGTGCATGATTAGTGTACGATTGAATCGGGGGCGTCACAGTATTTATTGAAAAACTAGTTTCAATAAAGTCTTAATCTGTGTCAAGAAATTTACATAACTTCCAATCAACAATATGTCATGTACATATAGTATTTAGAAATATTATCATGCTCCCACTTAATTTCTTGTAAAATACAAGCATATTCGCTTTACTCGATGAAATCAATTTATTTGACCATTTCATCAGTACGAAGATTCCAACTCCACTATGCTTGCTTCAGATCATTATAGGATCTCTTGAAGTTTGCATACTTACTAGCATCCTCTGGATCGACAAAATTACCTTGGATCATATGAAACATACAACCTTGGTTCTATTTCCATCTCATGGAATTATTTTGACATCCATCTGTTTTGTCTCATAATTCAAATATTTAATAATTGCTAGTTTAACCCGAACTGACTTTAAGTATTACTATGATGAGACAATCTCGTCATAGTCAATTCTTTGATCTTGTCTTTAACTATTTGTAACAAGTCAAGCATTATAAAACAATTTTGATCTTTGTCAGTTTATTGATCCATCACTATTCTTTAGACTCTAAGTCTTTCGAAGGGTTCATCAAGTTCTAAGCTTGAATTATGTGAATGGATACTATCTTGGATTATGTTGGCATATAGCCAATTTCCGGAGTCAGGGCCCATCAACTCTTCTCTGTAATTTATAGGTTCATTGTTTGCCCAACAATATAGTTCAGCTGCAAGTTCAACCGTAGTCTCTACATCTCATGTAGAGGCTTTTGTACCAGTTGTAGTAAGAAATTCTAGAATTACTTCCAGTGTTTCTTTTCTTTGAGCTGATTACAAAGATTCCGCAATCTTTTCGAGTTGCAGTGTCCTCCCACTCACTCTTTTGTAGAAAACATTTTCTTCAAAACTTCCACACTCTATGGCAACACTTTGCCTCGGCGTAGTGATAGAGGAATACCCAACTATTTAGGATAACCTACAAAGTAGCACTTATTTAAAAAAATTGGATGGCGCTCCCTTTTTCAGGGTGAAAGCTAGTCTATAAAGCATCATTTTGAAAGTATATTAGCGAAATAATTAATGTCATATTTGACCTCACCATGTCATACATAGTTTGATTGCATCTACTTAAAACAATCTACTCTCAGTAGTGTTTCTAGTAGGTGCAAGCTATAAAATTCTTTTATAGCTCATCAGACATTCGCTAAATTTGTAACTCAAATAACATAATTTTCTTGTTACAATAATTTCTACTTCATTCTGAAAACCTTCTGAAACACTTCAAAAGATCCAAATTTATGCCTCAATTAGTAAATATAAATATCTACTTGAGTCATTGATACATCTCCAACGTATCTATGATTTTTTATTGTTCCATGCTATTATATTATCTGTTTGGATGTTTTCTATGCATTAATATGCTATTTTATATTATTTTTGGGACTAACCTATTAACCTAGAGCCCAGTGCCAGTTTCAGTTTTTTCCTTGTTTTAGAGTTTCGCAGAAAAGGAATACCAAACATCGTCCAAACGGAATAAAACTTTCGCGATGATTTTTCTTGGACCAGAAAACATCCAAAGGACTTGGAGTGCAAGTCAGAGAAGCCACGAGGCAGCCAAAAGGACGGAGGGCGCGCCCAGGGGGTAGGGCGCGCCCCCCGCCCTTGTGGGCCCCTCGTGACTCCACCGACCTAGTTTCTTCGCCTATAGATTCTCATATATCCCAAAACCAATAAAGGGAGCCGCAAAAACACTTTTCCACCACTGCAACCTTCTGTACCCGTGATATCCCATCTAGGGGCCTTTTCCGGCGTCCTGCCGGAGGGGGATTCGATCACGGAGGGCTTCTACATCAACACCATTTCCCTTTCGACGAAGCGTGAGTTGTTGACCACAGTCCTACGGGTCCATAGCTAGTAGCTAGATGGCTTCTTCAATCTCTTTGATTTTCAATACCATGTTTTCCTTGATGTTCTTGGAGATCTATTCGATGTAATACTTTTTTGCGGTGTGTTTGCCGAGATCCGATGAATTGTGGATTTATGATCAACTTATCTATGAATATTATTTGAATCTTCTCTAAATTCTTATATGCATGATTTGATATCTTTGCAAGTCTCTTCGAACTATCGATTTGGTTTGGCCAACTAGATTGGTTTTTCTTGAAATGGGAGAAGTGTTAGCTTTTGGTTCAATCTTGCGGTGTCCTTTCCAAGTGACAGTAGGGGTAGCAAGGCACGTATTGTATTGTTGCCATCGAGGATAAAAAGATGGGGTTTACATCATATTGCTTGAGTTTATTCCTCTACATCATGTCATATTACTTAATGCGTTACTCTGTTCTTCATGAACTTAATACTCTAGATGCAGGCAGGAGTCAGTCGATGTGTGGAGTAATAGTAGTAGATGCAGGCAGGAGTCGGTCTACTTGACACGGATGTGATGCCTATATTCATGATCGTTGCCTTAGATATCGTCATAACTTTGCGCTTTTCTATCAATTGCTTGGCAGTAATTTGTTCACCCACCGTAATATTTTCTATCTTGAGAGAAGCCTCTAGTGAAACCTATGCCCCCCGGGTATATTTTCCATCATATAAGTTTCCGATCTACAATTTTAGTTTCCAATTTACTTCATTTGCAATCTTTTACTTTCCATTCTACAAACCAAAAATACCAAAAATATTTACTTTACCGTTTATCTATCTCTATCAAATCTCACTTTTGCAAGTAACCATGAAGGGATTGACAACCCTTTATCGCGTTGGGTGCAAGTTGTTGATTGTTTGTGCAGGTATTCGGTGACTTGTTCGTTGTCTCCTACTGGATTGATACCTTGGTTCTCAAAACTGAGGGAAATACTTACTCTACTTTGCTGCATCACCCTTTCCTCTTCAAGAGAAAAACCAACGCAAGCTTAAGAAGTAGTAGGAAGAATTTCTGGCGTCGTTGCCGGGGAGATTTACGACAAGTCAAGTCAAGATCTGTCTCCCATAAACTTGCCAATTTCTGGCGCCGTTGCCGGGGAGATCTACGCCAAGTCAAGACATAACAAGTACCCATCATAAACTCTCATCTCTTGCATTACATTATTCGCCATTCGCCTCTCATTTTCCTCTCCCCCACTTCTAAAACGATTTTCGAAAAGATTTTCCTTTTCTTCGCCCCTCTTCCATTCGTCTTCTTCGTTTGCCTTTTGGTTGCTCGTTTGCTAGATCCGTTTGTCGTCACCATGTCTGAAACTGGGGAGGTTATTGTTGAAAATATTGGGGAGAAACTTGAATCTTGTTCTTTGGATTATGAAACTGAAAAGCCTCCTAATTACAAAACGAAAAAAATTCATGTAGGAGACGGTAATATTATTGGAAAGAGTGTTATCCAAGAATTCTTCAATTGTACGGGATCCATGCCTATTAATAAAAGATCTATTCTTCTTGAGACAAATTGTTATGCAGATGCTATTATTATGCTTATTGAGAAATTAGAAAGAAAATTTGTGCATCGTCATCCTGCTTTGCAAAAAGTGTTTTATGAACTTCCTAATATCAATCATCCAATGGCTAAAAAGAGTGCCACCATTATCCTTATGCGTGAATTTGATTTTATAATACAAGAGGCTAGGGATATTTTTGCTTTCTATAAAAAGGATGTTGAACACCCTCCAATTATAGATATCCTCCATGACAAAGAAACTATGCGTAGTTTGGAATCTAGGGACTATCAATCTTATAGTGAAAATCTTAGGAGGAGAGTTCCTCATTCAGAGATATCTCAATCTTTGTATCTTGAGGCTTCTGAGGAGTTCGATTGGATAACTAGGGGAATTTATGTAGGATTTAATAGGGATTGGTTGAATAAAATGATGAAGGAACCCGTTAGAAACGAGCTACGTATTTTATATGATGATATATATGGTGATGATCCCGACTATGGGTATATGAATGTTAAAATTACCAATCAAAGTCCCTTTCATGATTTAAGTTTATCTACTAGAAGGGAAATAAAGGAAAGGATGGAATTGCTAAGACGAGTTTTGGAAGACTTGATGAGAAAATTATTGCATACCGAAGATGAAAAAACTTAGATCTTTTCGTGTTTTATGCCTAGCTAAGGGCGTTAAACAATAGTGCTTGTTGGGAGGCAACCCAATTTTATTTTTTGTTTTTGATTTTTAGGTTCTGTTTTGCAATAAATAATTCATCTAGCCTCTGCTTAGATGTGGTTTTATGTTTTAATTAGTGTTTGTGCCAAGTAAGACCTTTGGGATAGCTTACGATGATAGATGATTTGATCTTGCTGAAAAACAGAAACTCTTGCGCTCAGTCCCAGAATTTTTTAAAATCGCAGAAGCGTGATGAAATATTGATTCTTTTTGCAGAAGATTAATAAACAAATTGCTTAGGTTGTCCTAACTTTTCAGAATTTTTGGAGTTACAGAAGTATTCGAAATATCCAGATTGCTACACACTGTTCTGTTTTTGGCAGATTCTGTTTTCTATGTGTTGTTTGCTTATTTTGATGAATCTATGGCTAGTATCGGGGGGTATGAACCATGGAAAAGTTGGAATATAGTAGATATTACACCAATATAAATAAAGAATGATTTCACAACAGTACCAAAAGTGGTGATTTATTTTCTTATACTAACGAATCTCATAAGATTTTCTGTTGAGTTTTGTGTTGTGAATTTTTCAAGTTTTGGGTAAGGATTTGATGGACTATGGAATAAGGAGTGGCAAGAGCCTAAGCTTGGGGATGCCCAAGACACCCCAAGGTAATATTCAAGGACAACCAAGAGCCTAAGCTTGGGGATGCCCCGGAAGGCATCCCCTCTTTCGTCTTCGTCTATCGGTAACTTTACTTGAGGCTATATTTTTATTCACCACATGATATGAGTTTTGCTTGGAGCGTCTTGTATGATTTGAGTCTTTGATTTTTAGTTTGCCACAATCATCTTTGTTGTACACACCTTTCGAGAGAGACACACATGAATCGTGATTTATTAGAATACTCTATGTGCTTCACTTATATCTTTTGAGCTAGGCAATATTGCTCTAGTGCTTCACTTATATCTGTTTAGAGCACGGCGGTGGTTTTATTTTATAGAAATTGATGAACTCTCGTGATTCACTTATATTATTTTGAGAGTTTCTAAACAGCATGGTAATTTGCTTTGGTTATAAATTTAGTCCTAATATGATAGGCATCCAAGAGGGATATCATAAAAAATTTCATATAAAGTGCATTGAATACTATGAGAAGTTTGATTCCTTATGATTGTTTTGAGATATGAATATGGTGATATTAGAGTCATGCTAGTAAGTAATTGTGAATGTGTGAAATAGTTGTGTTAAAGTTTGTGATTCCCGTAGCATGCACGTATGGTGAACCGTTATGTGATGAAGTCGGAGCATGATTTAGTTATTGATTGTCTTCTTTATGAGTGGCGGTCGAGGATGAGCGATGGTCTTTTCCTACCAATCTATCCCCCTAGGAGCATGCGCGTAGTACTTCGTTTTGATAACTAATAGATTTTTGCAATAAGTATCTGAGTTCTCTATGACTAATGTTGAGTCCATGGGTTATACGCACTCTCACCCTTCCGCCATTGCTAGCCTCTCTAGTGCCGCGCAACTTTCGCCGGTACCATAAACCCACCATATACCTTCCTCAAAACAGCCACCATACCTACCTATTATGGCATTTCCATAGCCACTCCGAGATATATTGCCATGCAGCTTTCCACCGTTCCGTTTATTATGACACGCTCCATCATTGTCATATTGCTTTGCATGATCATGTAGTTTACATTGTATTTGTGGCGAAGCCACCATTCATAATTCTTTCATACATGTCACTCTTGATTCATTGCACATCCCTGTACACCGCCGGAGGCATTCATATAGAGTCATATTTTGTTCTAAGTATTGAGTTGTAATTCTTGAGTTGTAAGTAAATAAAAGTGTGATGATCTTCATTATTAGAGCATTGTCCCATCTGAGGAAAGGATGATGGAGACTATGATTCCCCCACAAGTCGGGATGAGACTCCAGAAAAAAAGAGGCCAAAAAAATGAGAGAAGGCCCAAATAAAAAATGAGAGAAAAGAGAGAGGGGGCAATGTTACTATCCTTTTACCACACTTGTGCTTCAAAGTAGCACCATGATCTTCAAAACATGATTGAGCATGTGTGTTTCATGATCTTCAAAACAAGCAAAAAATGCGAGTGTGTTTCATGAATGGATCAATGATTGAGCATGATGGGCTAGGGATAACTTTCTTTAGTGTTGATATTTTGAAAGACATGGTCGCTTGTTGATATGCTTGAGTATTGAAATCTTCATGTCAAAACTAGACTATTGCTTTGAACCATATAAAAGTCCAAATGTCTGATACGTCTCCAATGTATCTATAATTTTTTATTGTTCCATGCTATTATATTATCTGTTTTGGATGTTTAATGGGCTTTAACATGCTCTTTTATATTATTTTTCGGACTAGCCTATTAACCGGAGGCCCAGTGCCAGCCTCTGTTTTAGAGTTTTGTAAAAAAGGAATACCAAATGGAGTCCAAACGGAATGAAACCTTCGCGATGATCTTTTTTGGACTGAAAGCAAACCAGAAGACTTGGAGTTGAAGTCTGGAACTCCACGAGGAGGCCACGAGGCAGGAGGGTGCGCCCAGGGGGGTAGGCGCGCCCCCACCCTCGTGGGCCCCTCGTAGCTCCACTGACGTACTTCTTTCGCCTATATATACTCTTATACCCTAGAAACATCGGGGGAGCCACGAAACCACTTTTCCACCGCCGCAACCTTCTGTACCCGTGAGATACCATCTTGGGGCCTTTTCCGGCGATCTGCCGGAGGGGGAATCGATCAGGGAGGGCTTCTACATCAACACCATTGCCTCTCCGATGAAGCGTGAGTAGTTTACCACAGACCTTCGGCTCCATAGTTATTAGCTAGATGGCTTCTTCTCTCTCTTTGATTCTCAATACAAAGTTCTCCTCGATGTTCTTGGAGATCTATTCGATGTAATACTCTTTTGCGGTGTGTTTGCCGAGATCCGATGAATTGTGGATTTATGAACAAGTTTATCTATGAATATTATTTGGTTCTTCTCTGAATTCTTATATGCATGATTTGATATCTTTGCAAGTCTCTTTGAATTATCGGTTTAGTTTGGCCTACTAGATTGATCTTTCTTGCAATGGGAGAAGTGCTTAGCTTTGGGTTCAATCTTGCGGTGTCCTTTCCAAGTGACAGTAGGTGCAGAAAGGCATGTATTCTATTGTTGTCGTCGAGGATAAAAAGATGGGATTTATATCATATTGCTTGAGTTTATCCCTCTACATCATGTCATCTTTCTTAATGCGTTACTCTGTTCTTATGAACTTAATACTCTAGATGCATGCTAGATAGCGGTCGATGTGTAGAGTAATAGTAGTAGATGCAGAATCGTTTCGGTCTACTTAACACGGACGTGATGCCTATATTCATGATCATTGCCTTAGATATCTTCATAACTATGCGCTTTTCTATCAATTGCTCGGCAGTAATTTGTTCACCCACCGTAATACATGCTATCTTGAGAGAAGCCACTAGTGAAACCTATGGCCCCCGGGTCTATTTTACATCATATTAGTTTCCCGTCTACTTGCCAATTTCTGTCGCCGTTCTTTTATTTTGCAATCTTTACTTTCCAATCTATACAACAAAAATACCAAAAATATTTACTTTACTATCTCTATTAGATCTCACTTTTGCGAGTGACCGTGAAGGGATTGACAACCCCTTTATCACATTGGTTGCAAGGTTCTTGATTGTTTGTGCAGGTACTAGGTGACTTGTGCGTTGTCTCCTACTGGATTGATACCTTGGTTCTCAAAATTGAGGGAAATACTTACGCTACTTTGCTGCATCACCCTTTCCTCTTCAAGGGAAAACCAACGCATGCTCAAGAGGTAGCAAGAAGGATTTCTGGCGCCGTTGCCGGGGAGATCTACGCCAAGTCAAGACATACCAAGTACCCGTCATAAACTCTTCTCCCTCGCATTACATTATTTGCCATTCGCCTCTCGTTTTCCTCTCCCCCACTTCTAAAACGATTTTCGAAAACCTTTGCCTTTTCTTTGCCCCTCTTCCGTTCGCCTCTTTTCGCTTGCTTGTTGTGTTCTTGTGTGTTGGATTGATTGTTTTTTACAATGGCTCAAGATAATACTAAATTGTGTGACGTTTCCAATACCAACAACAATGATTTTATTAGCACTCCGATTGCTCCTACTACCAATGTTGAATCTTGTGAAATTAATACCGTTTTGTTGAATCTTGTTATGAAAGATCAATTTTCTGGCCTTCCTAGTGAAGATGCCGCTACCCATCTAAACAACTTTGTTGATTTGTGTGATATGCAAAAGAAGAAAGATTTGGATAATGATATTGCTAAATTGAAGCTATTTCCGTTTTCTCTTAGAGATCATGCTAAAACTTGGTTCTCTTCTTTGCCTAAAAATAGTATTGATTCATGGAATAAGTGCAAAGATACTTTTATCTCTAAGTATTTTCCTCCCGCTAAGATCATCTCTCTTAGGAACGATATTATGAATTTTAAGCAACTTGATCATGAGCATGTTGCACAAGCTTGGGAGAGGATGAAATTAATTATATGTAATTGCTCTACACATGGTTTGAATTTGTGGATGATTATACAAAAAATTTATGCCGGATTGAATTTTGCTTCTAGAAATCTTTTAGATTCGGCCGTGGGAAAATCACTTTAGGAGAAGCTACTAAACTCCTAGACAATATTATGGTTAATTATTCTCAATGCCACACCGAATGATCCACTAGTAAAAAAGTTCATGCGATTGAAGAGATTAATGTTTTGAGTGGAAAGATGGATGAACTTATGAAATTGTTTGCTAATAAAAGTGTTTCTTCTGATCCTAATGATATGCCTTTGTCCACTTTGATTGAGAATAATAATGAATCTATGGATGTGAATTTTGTTGGTAGGAACAATTTTGGTAACAACGTGTATAGAGGAAACTTTAATTCTAGGCCATTTCCTAGCAATTCCTCTAATAATTATGGTATTTCCTACAACAACTCTTATGGAAATTTTAATAAGATGCCCTCTGAATTTGAGACTAGTGTTAAAGAGTTTATGAGTTCGCAAAAGAATTTCAATGCTTTGGTTGAAGAAAAATTGCTTAAGATTGATGAGTTGGCTAGGAACATGGATATAATTTCTCTTGATGTTGATTCTTTGAAACTTAGATCTATTCCACCTAAGCATGACATCAATGAGTATCTCAAAGCCATGAGAATTTCCATTGATGAGTGCAAAGAAAGAACCGCTAGGATGCGTGCTAAAAAAGATTGCTTTGTGAAAGCGTGTTCTTCTAGTTTTCATGATAATAATGATGAAGATCTAAAAGTGATTGATGTGACTCCTATTAAATATTTGTTTTCCAATATGAATCTTGACAAAGATGGGACTAGAGATGAGTCAACTTTAGTTAAAAGGCGTCCCAATGATTCAGAGTTTTTAGATCTTGATGCAAAAATTTATAAAAGTGGGATTGAAGAGGTCAAAACTTTACATAGCAATGAACCCACTATTTTGGATTTCAAGGAATTTAATTATGATAATTGCTCTTTGATAGATTGTATTTCCTTGTTGCAATCCGTGTTAAATTCTCCTCATGCTTATAATCAAAATAAAGCTTTTACTAAACATATCGTTGATGCTTTAATGCAATCCTATGAAGAAAAGCTTGAACTAGAAGTTTATATCCCTAGAAAACTTTATGATGAGTGGGAACCTACTATTAAAATTAAGATTAAAGATTATGAATGCTATGCTTTGTGTGATTTGGGTGCTAGTGTTTCCATGATTCCAAAAACCTTGTGTGATGTGCTAGGTTTCCGTGAATTTGATGATTGTCTTTTAAATTTGCATCTTGCAGATTCCACCATTAAGAAACCTATGGGAAGGATTAATGATGTTCTTATTGTCACAAATATGAATTATGTGCCCGTAGATTTCATTGTTCTTGATATAGATTGCAATCCTACATGCCCTATTATTATTGGTAGACCTTTCCTTAGAACGATTGGTGCAATTATTGACATGAAAGAAGGAAATATTAGATTCCAATTTCCGTTAAGGAAAGGCATGGAACACTTTCCTAGGAAGAAAAATTAAATTTCCTTATGAATCTACTATGAGAGCCACCTATGGATTGCATACCAGAGATGAGAATACCTAGATCTATTCTTGTTTTTATGCCTAGCTAGGGGCGTTAAACAATAGCGCTTGTCGGGAGGCAACCCAATTTTATTTTTGTTCTTTGATTTTTGCTCCTGTTTACTAATAAATAATTCATCTAGATTCTGTTTAGATGTGGTTTTATGTTTTAATTAGTGTTTGTGCCAAGTACAACCTTTGGGAAGACTTGGGTGAAGTCTTTGCGATCTTACTGTAAAAAACAGAAACTTTTGCGCTCACGAGATTAGCTGTCATTTTTTACTGGAGAGTGATTTTATGTTGATTCTTTTTGAAGATAATTAATAGACAAATTCCTCACATCCACCAATTTATTTCAGAATTTTTTGAGTAATAGAAGTATTCTAATGATACCGATTGCTACAGACTGTTCTGTTTTTGGAAGATTCTTTTTTCGTGTGTTGTTTGCTTATTTTGATGAATCTGTGAGTAGTATCGGGGGGTATGAACCATAGAGAAGTTGTAATACAGTAGGTTTAACACCAATATAAATAAAGAATAATTTCATTACAGTACCTTAAATTGGTGGTTTATTTTCTTATACTAACGGAGCTCATGAGATTTTTTGTTGAAGTTTTGTGTTGTGAAGTTTTCAAGTTTTTGGGTAAAGATTTGATGGATTTTGGAATAAGGAGTGGCAAGAGCCTAATCTTGGGGATTCCCAAGGCAACCCAAGGTAAAATTCAAGGACAACCAAACGCCTAAGCTTGGGGATGCCCCGGAAGGCATCCCCTCTTTCGTCTTCGTCTATCGGTAACTTTACTTGAGGCTATATTTTTATTCACCACATGATATGTGTTTTGCTTGGAGTGTCTTGTATGATTTGAGTATTTGATTTTTAGTTTACCATAATCATCCTTACTGTACACACCTTTTGGGAGAGACACGCAAGAATCGGAATTTATTAGAATACTCTATGTGCTTCACTTATAACTTTTGAGCTAGATAATTTTGCTCTAGTGCTTCACTTATATATTTTTAGAGCACGGTGGTGGTTTTATTTTATAGAAATTATTGATCTCTCATGCTTCACTTATATTATTTTGAGAGTCTTTTAGAACAGCATGGTAATTTTCTTTGGCTATAAAACTAGTCCTAATATGATGGGCATCCAAGATGGGTATAATAAAAACTTTCATATAAAGTGCATTGAATACTATGAGAAGTTTGATTCTTTATGATTGTTTTGAGATATGAGGATGGTGATATTAGATTCATGCTAGTAGAGTAGTTGTGAATTTGAGAGATACTTGTGTTAAAGTTTGTGATTCTCGTAGCATGCACATATGGTGAACCGTTATGTGATGAAGTTGGAGCATGATTTATTTATTGATTGTCTTCCTTATGAGTGGCGGTCGGGGACGAGCGATGGTATTTTCCTAAAAATATATCCCCCTAGTAGTATGCGCGTAGTACTTCGTTTTGATAACTAATAGATTTTTGCAATAAGTATGTGAGTTCTTTATGACTAATGTTGAGTCCATGGATTATACGCACTCTCACCCTTCCACCATTGCTAGCCTCTCTAATACCGCACAACTTTCACCGGTATCATACACCCAAGATATAACTTCCTCAAAATATCCACCATACCTACCTATTATGGCATTTCCATAGCCATTCTGAGATATATTGCCATGCAACTTTCCACTGTTCCGTTTATTATGACACGCTCCATCATTGTCATATTGCTTTGCATGATCATGTAGTTGACATCGTATTTGTGGCAAAGCCACCTTCATAATTCTTTCATACATGTCACTCTTGATTCATTGCATATCATGGTACACCGCCGGAGGCTTTCATATAGAGTCATATTTTGTTCTAAGTATCGAGTTGTAATTCTTGAGTTGTAAGTAAATAAAAATGTGATGGTCATCATTATTAGAGCATTGTCCCATGTGAGGAAAGAATGATGGAGACTATGATTCCCCCACAAGTCGGGATGAGACTCCGGACGAAAAAGAAAAAAAAGAAAAAAGAAAAAAGGCCATAAAAAAAGAGAAGGCCCAAATAAAAAAATGAGAGAAAAAGAGAGAAGGGACAATGCTACTATCCTTTTACCACACTTGTGCTTCAAAGTAGCACCATGATCTTCATGATAGAGAGTCTCCTCTGATATCATTTTCATTGGGAATTTTTCATTATAGAACTTGGCTTGTATATTCCAATGATGGGCTTCCCCAAATTGCCCTAGGTCTTCGTGAGCAAGCGAGTTGGATGCACACCCACTTAGTTTCTTTTGTTGAGATTTTATACACTTATAGCTCTAGTGCATCCGTTGCATGGCAATCCCTACTCACTCACATTGATATCTATTGATGGGCATCTCCATAGCCCGTTGATACGCCTAGTTGATGTGAGACTATCTTCTCCTTCTTGTCTTCTCCGTGGCTCACGCTCATGTATTGCGTGAAGATTGAAAAAGTTTGGGAACATCAAAAGTATGAAACAATTGCTTGACTTGTCATCGAGGTTGTGCATGATTTAAATATTTTGTGTGATGAAGATAGAGCATAGCCAGACTATATGAATTTGTAGGGATAACTTTCTTTGGCCATGTTATTTTGAGAAGACATGATTGCTTTGTTAGTATGCTTGAAGTATTATTATTTTTATGTCAATATTAAACTTTTGTCTTGAATCTTTCGGATCTGAACATTCATGACACAATAAAGAATATTACATTGATAATTATGTTAGGTAGCATTCCACATCAAAAATTCTGTTTTATCATTTACCTACTCGAGGACGAGCAGGAATTAAGCTTGGGGATGCTTGATACGTCTTCAACGTATCTATAATTTTTTATTGTTCCATGCTATTATATTATCTGTTTGGGATGTTTAATGGGCTTTAATATGCTCTTTTATATTATTTTTGGGACTAACCTATTAACCGAAGGCCCAGTGCCAGTTTTTGTTTTTTTGCCTATTTTAGAGTCTTGCAGAAAAGGAATACCAAACGGAGTCCAAACGGAATTAAACCTTCGCAATGATCTTTCTTGGACCGAAAGAAAACCAGAAGACTTGGAGTTGAAGTCTGGAACTCCACGAGGAGGCCACGAGGCAGGAAGGCGCACCCAGGGGGGTTGGCGCGCCCCCACCCTCGTGGGCCCCTCGTAGCTCCACCGACGTACTTCTTTCACCTATATATATACTATTATATCCTAGAAACATCAGGGGGAGCCATGAAACCACTTTTCCACCGTCGCAACCTTCTGTACCCGTGAGATCCCATCTTGGGGCCTTTTCCGGTGATCTGCCAGAGGGGGAATCGATCATGGAGGGCTTCTACATCAACACCATTGCCTCTCCGATGAAGCGTGGGTAGTTTACCACAGACCTTCGGGTCCATAGTTATTAGCTAGATGGCTTCTTCTCTCTCTTTGATTCTCAATACAAAGTTCTCCTCGATGTTCTTGGAGATCTATTCGATGTAATACTCTTTTGCAGTGTGTTTGCCGAGATTCGATGAATTGTGGACTTATGAACAAGTTTATCTATGAATATTATTTAGTTGTTCTCTGAATTCTTATATGCATTCATGAGGCCATGACTACCTTGGATACGACCAAAAATATTGCATACATGCATATTTGTCGAGTGATTTCTAGTGCAAACTATTCAATAATCTATTTATATTATTCAGAACAAAAATACTTCACACACTTTTGTGTTTTGTCTAATTGCAGGTGTATGGGACATTTGTACAATCCACATATGGAGATAAGGGAAAATGAGAAGTTTAGGTTCTGTTCAGAAAGTCCTCTCACGTCACTTTTGGGCCAAGAGAAGATAGAGTCCAAGTCTCTCACGTTTTGTATTCAGATTCGGACTGCATAGACATACCTGACTCAAAACGCCAACAACTTTTTCATACGGACACCGAATTGGGTGATTCTTTTTTTGTTGGAAAGTAGATTTCATTCTCTTTCCAACCCAATTGGATTCACCTTCAAATTCGTCCGGAGCATTGAGATATCAACGAAACAATCTGACGTTGCAGCAGAATCTGAGTCAAACAACAAGTCCAAAGGTGTTGCATCACCTCCACTTGGGCCCATGAGCCTTGTACGACCTAGGGTTAGTTTTAGGCTTGCTTGGGACGTCGTTCCACCTCCTTGGCCGCCACCCTTTGCTCCTATATAAGTAGATCCATCTAGTAGCTTTTTCCTTGGGTTTTGTTTAGATTAAAGTTCGCCATAGCTGCAACTTCGCGTACTTCGTTTGTGTTCAACGACCAGACAAAAGCGTCACAGAACCCCACCTTGATCAATAAAGCTTTCCTCTTATATTTGCAATATCCAGATTGCAATCTTAGTTTCTTGCTTGTTCTTCGTTTGCCTGCAGGAAACATACCTTCGTGGTCAGGTTGATCGTGCTCCGGCGTGGTCAATAACCTCTCGGAGTTGGTTTAGCGATTGCTAAGGCGCGACGTCCTCGCACGTTCGTAGTCGGATCGTCAAAGTAGACGTCCTCCAAAACGATAGCCACCATCTGATCGAAAGACGGGACACCTTTGCCTCTATCAAGTGGTATCAGTTTTCAGCTCGCTCGGTGAGAATTTTCGGCTTTCCCTAGATTATATTTATTTTCTTACCTACTGTCCAAGAAATAGCCACAAAAAAAAGTTAGATCTATTCATCCTTTGTCCAAACCAGTCTGAGCCTTTGCATTTTTCTTTTCATTGTTTGCATTATTGAATTATCGGTTGCATCGTCGTGTCGAGTTGCTGGTCTTAGTGTCTAGTTCGTTTAGAGCTTCGAGTTCTGTTCACATTAGTCACACCGCCGCTGCATCGTTATCCCTTCCATTGTCCACCACTCCATCCATCAATTTCCACCATGTGTTACCCATCGTTCATTGTCACAATCATAGTTGATGTCGTTCACATCTTCGCTTGATCCAATCTGCATCTTATCTAGTTTGTCTTGGAAAGAGGGAGGGCAAAAAAAAAGGCAGAGAAAAAAAAGAGAAAAAAAGTTAAAAAAAGTCAGAAAAAAAGGAGAGAAAGAACAAAAAGTGTGAGGAAAAAAAAGAGAGAAGAAAAAAAAACAAAATTCAGATCTATCAAGACTCAATCTCGTGGTTGAATTCGGATTGGAATCTGTTTTGTGCAGTGTTCAGTAAAACAGGCATAACTTCCTCATACGAAGTCCGTTTTGGCTCCACGAGTACTCAAATGAAAGCTAGCGACGAGCCGCATCTATATAGTTGTAGAAGCTAGTTCAATATTTGGCACCTCAAAAGCAGCTTCGAAATAGGTCTTTTTGCCCTCCGAAGTTCGCGAACACAGCTTATTCCAGTTTTTCAGGCCAGTTTTAGAATTTTTTGACTCCTCATATCAACTTGGAGTTGAGTGATTCCTGTTGCGTTTGAAAGCTTGAGTCAGTACCTTTCTTGAGGAAAATTATCAAAAAAATTGGCACAAACTTTTCCAGAGGAAAGTTGGAGAGAAAGTTGTTGTATATCCTGCTTGGCAGTTGTTTTTCATCATTATCTTTACTGCCTTGTGATCTTCACTTATATCTTGCTGTCCAGAGCTACTTAGTATCCTTCATTGATGCTAGTTGTGCTACGCCGTGACCTCATTAGTGTTCTAGGCTCGCGTCTCTAGTATGGTCTAGCCTAGGACCAGCACAGTACCGTCGTTGAGCATTTATTCAACATTGCATCTTTGAATTGATTATTGCTAATCTTTTGCTACCATATGTAGCCAACCCAGCTCCACATATTCTACACCGTGTATACGTACATTCCACTGGCAATCGCTTTACACAATCTTCGGAGTTATTTGACACCGCTGGTTGCCTGTCACCACCTGCCGCATGGTAAGAACTTGTAAGATATTGATATTTGCTTTACTGTGAGCACTTTACAACCACATCCTACTAGTTCATAGGAACATTATTCTCGGATTTTGTTTCTTATTTCTACTAATCATGACAGGTTCCGGAGATAGAAGTTCTTGGACGACGGACACATCTTCACCATCACGAGAGTTGGGACAACACACACAAGCACATGGTCAGGTTATCTCTTTACCGTCATTTGAGGGTAGATTTAATCCTGCTATTTATCTAGATTGGGAGCTTGAAGTAGAACAAGTTTTTAGTCACCATTACTTTTCTGAACTTGAGCGAGTACGAGCTGCCACTAGAGCATTTACTGGTTTTGCTTCTGTTTGGTGGAGTGTGCATTGTAAGAAAAACATTGATAACCAACCCACAACTTGGTAAGATTTGAAAGATGTAATGAGACAACAATTTTTCCCTCCTTACTATCGTCGTGAATTGCTTTGCAAATTTGAACAATTTAAACAAGGCAACAACACTGTTCATTCTTACTACCAAGAGTTCAAATCTTATATGCATCATTGTGACATAGAAGAATCTGAGGATGATATAATGAATAGATTTTTTGGTGGTTTGACCCATGATATTCAGGCAAGATTTCAGTATATTCCTTATTGCATTACTGGTATGTATGTTCGTGCTTGTACTTTTGAGAGACAGTTACAGGAGGATGCATTAGGTGACTACAACAACTACTATTCCAATTCATGCTCACTACCATCGGTTGTTTCCTCCACCGTTGCACCTACTAGAGCAGCCACACCTTAGATTGTGAGTGCGACATCATCTCAAGTGTATGGTACATTGTCATTGTCCATACCTACATCAGCTACGTCTTTGCGACAAGGTAACAGTAAAGGTATTGATGATATAACTTCACATGAGAATGATACATGCCTAATTAACTTAAATACATCATGTGTTGAGTTACCTGTTGATTTGAGCCCGCCACCTATTTTAGAGAATCATGTTACTGTCATGAATGCATCATGTGATCAAACAACTGAAATACCAATAATTTTGAGTGCGCCCATTGAATTAACTGTTGATGTCAAAGAACCATGTGAATCGGGAAATAAATCAGATTTGGATCAAATATATTTTAAAATAATTGTGCCAATGTTTAATCATTTTGATATGACCTCTGATCTTGGTGATCATTCTGTGTCGAATGACTTATTACATGTTTTCTTATTTAAGCATGTTGTATCATGTAAAATTGATGCACGTAAGGTTTATTCACCAATGTTGGGATGGTTTAATGATGAATATTGTCAATCTTTTGATATGAATAAGAGCTTCACTTATATGTGCAAACTGAGTTGCAATATTTTCTTCTACTTATGATAATATTTTGGCTTTATATTTTATGATCTATGAAAGTTACTCATGTATACATGTGTCGTATGTGAAAAAAAATCAAGGGAAGTAAAAATGGATGACATATACATATACAACATGTACACCTTGTCTTTTTTATTAGCCACAGTTCAGATTAAGCAACACCGAGGACGGCTTTGTTTTCAACAAGGGGAGGATGATGAGGACATGACTACCTTGGAAACTATTAAATAATGTATTTATATTATCCAGAACAAAAATACTTCACACACTTTTGTGTTTTGTCTAATTACAGGTGCATGGGACATTTGTACAATCCACACATGAAGATAAGGGAAAAGGAGAAGTTTAGGTTCTGTTCGGAAAGTCCTTTCACGTCACTTTTGGGCCAAGAGAAGATAGAGTCCAAGTCTCTCACGTTCTGTATTCAGATTCGGACTGCACACACATACCTGACTCTAAACGCCAACAACTTTTTCATACGGACTCCGAATTGGGTGATTCTTTTTTTGTTGGAAAGTAGATTTTGTGCTCTTTCTAACCCGATTGGATTCACCTTCAAATTCGTCCGGAGCATTGAGATATCGACGAAACAATCTGACGCTGTAGCAGAATCCGAGTCAAACAACAAGTCCAAAGGTGTTGCATCACCTCCACTTGGGCCCATGAGCCTTGTACGACCTAGGGTTAGTTTTAGGCTGCCTTGGGACGTCATTCCATCTCCTTGGCCGCCACCCATTGCTCCTATATAAGTAGATCCATCTAGTAGCATTTTCCTTGGGTTTTGTTTAGATTAAAGTTCGCCATAGCTGCAACTTCGCGTACTTCGTTTGTGTTCAACGACCAGACAAAGGCGTCACAGAACCCCACCTTGATCAATAAAGCTTTCCTCTTATATTTGCAATATCCAGATTGCAATCTTAGTTTCTTGCTTGTTCTTCGTTTGCCTGCAGGAAACAGACCTTCGTGGTCAGGTTGATCGTGCTCCGGCGTGGTCAATAACCTCTCGGAGTTGGTTTAGCGATTGCTAAGGCCCGACGTCCTCGCACGTTCGTAGTCGGATCGTCAAAGTCGACTTCCTCCAAAACGATAGCCACCATCTTATCGAAAGACGAGACACCTTTGCCTCTATCATGCTTGATTTGATATCTTTGCAAGTCTTTTCGAATTATCGGTTTAGTTTGGCCTACTAGATTGATCTTTTTTGCAATGGGAGAAGTGCTTAGCTTTGGGTTCAATCTTGCGGTGTCCTTTCCCAGTGATAATAGGGGCAGCAAGGCACGTATTGTATTGTTCCATCGAGGATAAAAAGATGGGGTTTATACCATATTGCTTGAGTTTATCCCTCTACATCATGCCATCTTGCTTAATGCGTTACTCTGTTCTTATGAACTTAATACTGTAGATGCATGCTGGATAGCGGTCGATGTGTGGAGTAATAGTAGTAGATGCAGAATCATTTCGGTCTACTTGACACGGACGTGATGCCTATATTCATGATCATTGCCTTAGATATCTTCATAACTATGCGGTTTGCTATGAATTGCTCGGCAGTAATTTGTTCACCCACCGTAATACATGCTATCTTGAGAGAAGCCACTAGTGAAACCTATGGCCCCGGGTCTATTTTACATCATATTAGTTTCCCGTCTACTTGCCAATTTCTGTCGCCGTTCTTTTATTTTGCAATCTTTACTTTCCAATCTATACAACAAAAATACCAAAAATATTTACTTTACTATCTCTATTAGATCTCACTTTTGTGAGTGACCGTGAAGGGATTGACAACCCTTCATCGCGTTGGTTGCAAGGTTCTTGATTGTTTGTGCAGGTACTAGGTGACTTGTGCGTTGTCTCCTACTGGATTGATACCTTGGTTCTCAAAACTGAGGGAAATACTTACGCTACTTTGCTGCATCACCCTTTCCTCTTCAAGGGAAAACCAACGCATGCTCAAGAGGTAGCAATGTCCATGCTGCAAAAGAAAAGAATATGTGATGAACATGTTAGGCAGCATTCCACATCAAAAGTTCTATTTTTATCATTTACCTACTCGAGAACGAGCAGGAATTAAGCTTGGGGATGCTGATACGTCTCCAACGTATCTATAATTTTTTATTGTTCCATGCTGTTATATTATCATTCTTGGATGTTTTACAATCATTTTATAGCAACTTTATATTATTTTTTGGGACTAACCTATTGACATAGTGCCCAGTGCCAGTTGCTGTTTTTTGCTTGTTTTTTACTTCGCAGAAAAACAATACCAAACGGAGTCCAAACACAGTGAAACTTTTTGGAGATTTTTTTGGACCAGAAGACATCCAGTGGGCAAAAGAAGTACCGGAGGGGGCTCTGAGGGGAGCACAACCCACCAGGGCACACCCAGGTGGGTTGTGCCCACCTCGGTGGCCTTCCGCACCGCCTCTTCGCCCTATAAATACCCAAATATTCCAGAAACCCTAGGGGAGTCAACGAACACAATTCTAGCCGCCGCAAGTTCCAGAACCACGAGATCCAATCTAGACACCATCACGGAGGGGTTCATCATCCTCATTGGTGCCTCTCCGATGATGCGTGAGTAGTTCATCATAGACCTATGGGTTTGTAGGCAGTAGCTAGATGGCTTCCTCTCTCTCTTTTGATTCTCAATACAATGGTCTCTTAGAGATCTATTTGATGTAACTCTTTCTGCGGTGTGTTTGTTGGGATCCATTGAACTTTGAGTTTATGATCGGATCTATATCCATGAATATTATTTGAGTCTTCTTTTGATCTCTTATATGCATGATTATTTATAGCCTCGTATTTCTTCTTCGAATCTTTGGTTTAGTTGGGCCAACTAGATCAATTTTTCTTGCCATGGGAAGAGGTGCTTTGTGATGGGTTCGATCGTGCGGTGTTCTTTCTGAGTGACAGAAGGGACAGCAAGACACGCATGTATCGTTGCTATTAAGGATAACGAGATGGGGGCTATTCCTACATGAATAGATCTCGTCTACATCATGTCATTGTTGTTATTGCATTACTCCTTTTCTCCATGAACTTAATACACTAGATGCATGCTGGATAGCGGTCGATGTGTGGAGTAATAGTAGTAGATGCAGGAAGGAGTCGGTCTACTAATCTTGGACGTAGTAGATGCCTATATATTGATCATTGCCTTGGATATCATCACAACTATTCAATTTTCTATCGATTTCCCAACAGTAATTTGTTTACCCACCGTGTGCTACTTCTTGAGAGAAGCCACTGGTAAAATCTACGTCCCCCGGGTCTATTCTTTATCATATTTGCTTTGAGATATATTTTTATTTGCTTTTGGTTTCAGATCTAATATTCCAAAAACCCAAAAATACTTTGCTGCACTTTTTATTTGCATCTTTTATTTCGCGTTTCATCGAGATCTATTTATCCAATCTATCACAATTTTATACCGTCAACTTGATAATTTCTGGCGCCGTTACCCCTAGAGGGATTGACAACCCCTCATAAGCGTCGGGTTGCAAGTATTTGTTCTTTGTGTGCAGGTACCGTTTACATAGTGTTGCTTGGTTCTCCTACTAGATTGATAACCTTGGTTTCATAACTGAGGGAAATACCTACCGTAGTTGTACTGCATCATCCCTTCCTCGTTGGGGAAATACCGACGTAGTTCAAGCGACATCAGCGACGTGACAATCTGTGAACAGAACTTGAAACTCTAAGGTAAGTAGACACTAAGGCCAGCAACTCAACACGTCGATGAAACCACAAATTCAACAAAGCAAAACACTGAAAAGAAAAATTGCAAAAGGCTCAGATTGGTCCAGATATGATGATCTAACCCTAATGCCTTTTTGGCTTTTTCATGGACTGTAGGTATGAAGAACAAATGCGGTCCAAACTATGAAAAACTGGTAGAATCTCACCGAGCAACCTGGAAATTTGATACCACCTGATAGAGGCGAAGGTGTCCCAATGTTTCGATGAGAGGTAGCTATCTGTTTCGATGGAGTCGACTTTGATGATTCGACTACGAACGTGCAAAGACGTCGCGCCTTAAGAATCGCTAAACTAACTCCGAGAGGTTATTGACCATGCCGGAGCACGATCAACCTGACCATGGGTCTATTTTCTGCACGCAAACACAAAACAAGCAAGAAACTGATATTGCAATCTAAATATTGCGAATTTAAGAGGAAAACTTTTTTTGAATATCTGTACAGACTTAAGTGCTCATACATACGCGCATACACTCACCCCTATGAATGCACACACGCACGCCCTACCCCTATGACCACCTCCGAGAGACTGAGCCAGCATATCATCTTGAAATTTACAAAGTCACCGTAGGCGCCTCGTCGTCGACGGGAACGTCTCCTCCCACTGAAAGCGTATCACCGGAAATCCTGAAATAAATCCAGGAATAAATGCGGGCACTAGGACTTGAACCCTGGCAGGCTGGGGATACCACTGTCCCTCTAACCATCCAAGCACAGGTTGGTTCGCAGGAAGACTTTATTAAGCAAAGTGGGGTTCCGTGACATCTTGGTCTGGTCGTTGAACACAAACGAGGGACATGCGTTGTAACTATGGCGAACTTTAATGTAAACAAAACCAAGTCTAAAATGACGCCCTAAGGGTTGTATTTATAGGGAGACAAGGGGGAATTCCGTCCACCCTTGGCAAGATGGGACTAAATTCTATTCTAAGTCGTTTTCCCAATTAATACGGACTCTAAAAATAGCCTATTATATGTATTTCGAAATTACATGGGTCTGACCCAAATATAAGGTGGCACAAGACCTAAAATAAACTATGGACACAATTTATGAAAGTTGTATATTTCGTCCATGTCTTTGTATGTCATCACGGTGGCTTCAAAGTGCTGAAAACTCCACTAGAAACTCCGTTCTTGTTCCCTTCGCATGCACCTTCATCTCCACGCTTGATCATATTCTAATGTTCATCCTTCTTGTCTATGCTAGACCCTTCATTCATAAGCAAAACTAATGTATACAATTTAGGCAACATCATATTCTCGTGAACATTAAAATCATTACCAAGAAATGGAAGTACCTGATATTTTATTTGGTGTGCACCAGCTCTAGTAATTGGTCCAACATGTGTAGCAGTAGGGGCTATGGGTGTAATTGTGGTAGTGATGTCCTTATCAGAATCTTTCAATGATTTTGAGGAGTTTTTGGAGTTTGAACTTTAAGAACATGGAGCAAATGGCTCATTATCATATTCTCATCCCCTTTTGGTATTATCGGAATGCCTATGGACTCAATGTGATCATCGATCACAAATAAAATGTAGAATACTTTGACTTTTCCAACACTTCTTTTTAAGCATTTTTATGGGCCATCTTCCATTTCTTTGTTCTACCTAAAAGAACATTTTCTGAAATATACTTTGAAGGAGACATTAGTTCCTTGAAATATGTTGACATGAATTACCAAAATTCACCTTGAGAATTAGATGCACTTTGAGGAGCCCATATGCGTTGTACTTTCTAATAGGCCCCTTTTGGACATGTGGGGTTTTGGGTCCACAAATTATTTCTCAGCATGTATTGCGTATTGCGCTCATGGAGAAGCCATTCTGACGATGTGTTCTGCACATCGTGCTCTACACAGGGGCACATGATGACATGTTCAAAGTGTGGACATATATATTTGTATATTTTTCTATATGTTTGGTCGAACTTATTTTTTCTACTTACGATAAACTCTATAACTTCAATTAATTCGCTCTTTGTTGCCAATAGGCCTTTTGCTGCTGCAATAGTTTATCAAGCTGGACTTTTATATCTTTTTGGAGAAAACTCTCCCTACTAGTGAGATGTCTGAAGTTTTCTATTGCATCTAGCATTTCAATCAAAGCATTGGCATTAGAAATATCCTCCTTCACATTAGATAGTGTTTTAGCCCATGTCTTTAAGTTCTTCCTTAATATTTTCATTGTGGCATTAATCCTCTTGGTAGCATCTGCATAATGAATACCCTGCCTCCAAATAGACTCAACTAGAGGCAGAAATCTGTCTTGTTGTGGCCATGAGTTTCAAAATCTGAAAATGGTACTCTTTAGCATGGAATTTTGAATTTGCACCACACAAGGCACATGATCTGATGTGGTCATGGACAGAGGGAAAGCTAGGGTATTAGGATATGACAAGGTCCAAGAAGCTGAGGAAAAAACCAATCAAAACTCTCTAAGAGTGGGCTCTCTAAGTGGGTCACTCTTGGTAGAAAATTCCCAATTTTTCCATGCAATGGCCACAATTCACCATAGAAATAATGCTATTACTTATCTCATTGGAAATGATGGAGCTGAGGTCACCAGCCATGTAGCCAAGGCCTCCCTTTTGCATGAAGCTTTCAAAGACAGATTGGGGAAATCTAAGCAATACAGTATCCAACCAGAGCTACTTAATCTCTTGGGCACTCACTATGATTTGTCTTTTTTGGAGGATCCATTTACCGCTGAGGAAATTGATGTTGTCATTAAGGATCTTCCTTCCAACAAGTCACCAGGACCTGATGGTTTCAATACTGACTTTATCAAAAAATGCTGGCCAATTATTAAGAATGACTTTTATGATCTATGTCATCAATTTCATAAAGGGGAGCTCTATCTGCAAAGTATCAATAATTCATTCATTTCCCTCATTCCTAAGAAATATGATGCTTCCACTGTTAATTATTATGGCCCATTTCGCTACTCAGTTGCACTATCAAGTTGATTACCAAGTTACTTGCTAACAGACTTCAGTCTATCATACTTGAGCTAGTCAATGTAAATCAATATGGCTTTCTTAAATCTAGAACCATACAAAATTGTATTGCATGGGCTTATGAATATCTTTTCCAATGCCACAAGAGCAAGAGGCCTACAGAAGTTCTAAAACTGGACTTTGAGAAGGCACTCGATAAATTGGAACATGGTATGATCCTGGAAATACTAAAGAAGAAGACCTTTGGTTCACAGTGGTGTTCCTACACTGGTGCGCGTTGGTCCTAAATAAACGGTTTTTAACCCCTTTCCGTGATGGCATTTGGAACCGTCTCCAAGTGAGTGTGGGCGATAGGGGGGTCCTTCCCACACGACCCAGAAACCATCGGGGATATGCCCTACTGGCACACACGTTCGGCAAAATGAGGTCGTGTGCGACCGGCGAGCGCTCAAATACAGAAATACATACAGTAGAGCTAAAAAAATACAATTATACGACGAAATTGTTTCCAGTCGCAAGTACATCCCACACAGTCAGTCCCCGCTAAACGTTTCCGTTCGTATGCACATCCCACACAGTCGCTCCAAGGAAAATGTTTCCGTTCACAGGTACATCACACATAATTTTTCCCGTTAAATCGTTTGCGTTATTGAATGTATCACACATGGTCCATAGAAGAAACTGTGTGGCAAAGGCCGTCCATCACACACAGTTTTTATGTGGTAAACGTTTGCGCAAGGTGGCCTAACGCAAACAGTTTTCAAGAGAAAGTCGTGTGTGATTGTTCATTGATCCAACACGGTTTATTCCTAGAAACTGTGTGCGTTGTCTGAGGTCATCGCCCACGGTATTATTTCAACAACCGTTTGCAATAGCAAAACCCAATTAGCAGGCAAATTCACCATTACCAGGCTAATTATCCGATTATTCATAATCCATTTATTAATCTAATTGACATTTCATATTAAGCACACAATATATTTCATTTCCATATTAAGGAAGCAGAATTTCATAATTGAAATACATCAGAGTACAACATGATATAGCTTCAGCACTCAGCTACCCCATTACACAACTGCACCGGCAGCAAGTTCCACATGCAACATGTAGAACCTTTCGAAATTAGCATCATAGATGGTATATAGACAGATGCATCTCATCTGGAAAACTGCTGAAGCGGAAGGCGAATATTGAGCCTTCATTCATGTTGAAGGTCTTTGCAACTTTAGGCCAGTGCCTGTGGATGATTGACCATCCGTCCTTCGTCCTCTTCAGGAACACTTCAATATTGAACCGTGGGTGTTGTATGAAAACCTTCCTCGCCTCCTGACCATAGAGGTGGTTTGAGAGGGTAATCAATATTGAACTGCTTTGGAAAGGCCTGAAAACAAGGATGTGCATAAATATCTTCTCTATATTGGAAATGGGGCAAAGGAATAAAAAAGGCAAGGTATAATAGTTAGTACCATCTTGTAGTGAACTGATGTCTTCTTCATTGTGCAGACAAAGATCTTGTTGTTTTTTGTCTCTAATTTCTCTATCCTGACAATATTTCTGAGTTTCTTGATTTGATTGATATTCATGGACAACTCATTTCCCCATATGCAAAAAGGGCCGAACAGTGGGTCAAAACCTCTGACACCAGGACCTACATGTGCAAGACCAAATTGTTAAAAACCAAAATATTATCTCTTGATACCGAAATTAGCCTAAGGAAACAAGCTAGTGAAGGTTTGCTCTCGCCCTCTTCCTCACCAGCTGAGTTAAGTTACTTGTTTTTTTACTATTTTTATGTAACGACTCGTGCTTCGCTTTCAAGAGCAAGAAAACGTATCCGCTTTAGCAACAAAGCGCTCATCCCTTGCTTGTTCTTGAGCGCGCAAGGCTCTCAAGACGGTGATTCTTGCTTAAAAAAGGGCTAAAGCACTCCAGCTTCGAAGCTGAAGTTTGCAAGAATGGTTCCTGCAATTGCACAATAATGTGCTATTAGAGAACAGACCATGCACGTGCTAACCTCGATTGTAAACCTCAGTGCTTCCCATTATTTCCCTGCAACACATATAAGGTAATTAGTCATCAGGTTAAGTAAGGGTTCACATGCTATCAGTAAAATATGTTTATGAAAAATAAGCACATTGCAGATTATCAGATTAATTCAAGCCACACGGAAAAGCCATTTACCCAAACCAAGCATGATTAAGAACTAGGAAATATAGCACTTGTATATGTTTCTCATGTATTAAGTGCAGCCAAATTCGATTTATTCCTCACATGCACAACATTACAAAATTCTACCCACGACAATTGGACATTGCATTGCAGAATTGAACTAAGCAGTTAACTAAACACCACAACAAATGAACCAAACATTAACTGAGCACCACATTGCACAATATAACATACTCCTAATAGAAGATCAGACAGTTAACCAAATAGTTAACTACGGCCAATTGTAGCAATTGTATTTGTTTCTCATGTATTTACTATAGCCAAACTCAATTTATTCCTCACATGGCATACAATAACAGAATGCACCCACAATTTTGTAAAGATAAATTCGATTTATTTCTCACACGGAAGACAATACAAAATTGTAGCCTGAAGAATTGAATATCACATTTGCAGAATTGAACCACACAGTTAACTGAAGACGACAACTAATTAACAAAACAGTTAATATGTGAGCACCACACTGCACGACATATAGAACACATACACTAGAGCAACAGATTGCATGGTAAAATTAGATAGCACAATTCACTAGAATTTGTGAAGGAAAGGCAGGAGCAGCACACGCAACGCGTAAACCGAGCATGCTTAACCGGCGTAGCTAGCAAATGGCAAGGTGCTCCTTCAAGATCTGGGGGTCGACGCGAATGGCAGCCATCGCGACCTCATAACGCGCGTGCGGCCGTGATTTGCTTCTCCGCTGCCAAATGCTCCTTGAGGTCCTGGCTATACTGCTTGCACCATGGCTTAGGCCGGCGCTTATTTGGTGGAGGGGTCGGTGATTTGGGTGAAACGTGTCGCGCTCGCGCCGGCGGTCGGGGCATGTGGATGTGGAAGGAGGAGGACGATGGGGGTCGGTGTGTATTACCTGCCTGGATAGAGGAGGCCGAGCAGCGTGAAGGGGGGTCGCCGACGAGGAGGCGGCGCTGCAAGCAAGGAGTGAAGGTTTCAAATTGGAAGGCGGAAAGAGGGGAAATGTGGCTTTTGGTAGGGGGGAGGGGGCGGGGAGTTAGATATTTTCACGGAAGCCAAAAATTTGGAATCGCTTCAGCAAAAAAACTGGCACGCAAAGTGTCATCAGACACGGTCCCTTATTCAGAACTGTGTACGATATGTGGACATCACAAACGATTCAGATAGCTTAACCCGCGTGTGATGAGTTTGAACATCAAAAGTTTTGGTTCGAATTTCCATGGTTATAGTGGTCATCCACGTCATTGCATAATTTGGGTACACAAAGGAGACTACAGCACACCCACACTTTTTAATCGAGCAAGTTCAGCAATTAAACAGAGCTAGCTGACCTAAACATTACTCTGACAAATTAAAGACCGACGCTCATAATTAAACAAAACAAAGAGTACTACTACGGCTGGTGCTCGTCGATCTCCGCCGCCGCCTCCATGTCCAGCTCGCGCCCGACGGTCTCCTGGGGAAGGGGCTCCATGGCATCCATCGCACCATACTCGGCAAGCATCTCACCATCCACGTCCGCCATCACTTTGGAAAAGGCCACCACGAGCTGGGCGTGGGCGGACGCGATCTGGGCTTGGACGGGCTCTGTCGTCGCAAGGTATGCGGCGGAGGAACGGACGGCTGCTCGAACGCTCTCGACGATTGCCAGCTCTTCGGCTGTGGGTTGCCGACCATTGTCGGAGAAGCTTCGTTCGATTTGTGCGGTGACCGCCAGGAGCTGGGCATGGGCGGCCTCCATCAGGGCTAAGGCCGCCGCTGCGGAACGGACAGCTGCTGTGCCGCTCTCGCAAGTTGCTATTCCCGAGGTAGATGTTGCTGCCGCCACCTGAGAAGCAACAGCGGCCGTTTGGGCTGCCTTTGCCGCCTGGTCGCAGACTGTGGCTGCGCTCATGCACCTTGTTAGCACGCACATGGCGGCTGCGGCCGCGCTCTCGCCGGAGTGGGCCACCGAAGTTGCCCTCACGATGCGGGTCCACGTGCCCATCTTTCACCGGCGACGATTGAACAGTGAAATGATATTTGGGGAGCGAGCTAGTGTGCTTGAGACGCCGGCTGTAGACTGTAGCCGACGCACCTTCTTGCGTAAGCCATAGGGGTACTATACACCGACAGTGCTCCAGGATATTTTATGCTGCATCTCACACGGTTGCTGATAATAAACTATGTGCGATCTACTTGATTTTTCATCTTGATTTGAATTACATAATGGGGTCACAGCGGCAATGGACGGTGTTTGAATTGCTAGACCTTTTATCTGGAGTGAACATGCAACTATATGTGTGTCGTAAAAGAATTGGAATTATTCAGGGTTCGTTTGAACATTTAATACATTAAATTGGATTTCTAGCCATTTCAGGTGAACAATTCAAATTTGAACTACATGCACGTGCTCCAGTGCATATAAATTGGTCGGAAAATCAAATCTGTGTCCTTGGGTGCATGCTTAGGTCCCATGCAAGAAATGGGAATGAATTTCAAACACCAGGGCACCGTTGATTGCCGACAAAACATTGAGATGCCTGGTTTTTAAATTCTAGTAAATCAAAAACTTGTCTGAAATTCATGAAACCTGGCATGCTATCATGGAGCGGCATCAACATGCCGTGGTAAAATTTTTGTCCCATTTGGGGCAGGTTTGGGTATATGCTTCTCACAAACCGGAGCTTCTCACAACAAGCATGATGGTTTTCGATAGGGAACGTCCCACCTTTGGGGACGAAACGATATCCATTGCCTCTTATTGCTTTCAAATTTTTTTTTGTGTCAACATAGAACAACAGGAGTGTTGTGTGAATTTTTGTGATTTTTCGGGGTTCGTTTGGACATTTTTATGCATTAACTGAGTTTTCAATGCATTTATGTGCATAATTCAAATTTGAACTACATGCACATGCTCCAATGCATATAAATTGGTCGAAAAATCAAATATGTGTCCTTGGGTGCATGCTTAGGTCCCATGCAAGAAATGGGAATGTATTTCAAACACCAGGGCATCGTTGATTCCCGACAAAACATTGAGATGCCTGGTTTTTAAATTCTAGTAAATCAAAAACTCGTCTGAAATTCATGAAACCTGGCATGCTATCATGGAGCGGCATCAACATGCCGTGGTACAAATTTTGTCCCATTTGGGGCAGGTTTGGGTATATGCTTCTCACAAACCGGAGCTTCTCACAAACAAGCATGATAGTTTTCGGTAGGGAACGTCCCACCTTTGGGGACGAAACGATATCCATTGCCTCTTATTGCTTTCAAATTTTTTCTTGTGTCAACATAGAACAACAGGAGTGTTGTGTGAATTTTTGTGATTTTTCGGGGTTCGTTTGGACATTTTTATGCATGAACTGAGTTTTCAATGCATTTATGTGCATAATTCAAATTTGAACTACATTCACATGCTCCAATGCATATAAATTGGTCGAAAAATCAAATATGTGTCCTTGGGTGCATGCTTAGGTCCCGTGCAAGAAATGGGAATGTATTTCAAACACCAGGGCACCGTTGATTCCCGGCAAAACATTGAGATGCCTGGTTTTTAAATTCTAGTAAATCAAAAACTCGTCTGAAATTCATGAAACTTGTCATGCTATCATGAGCGGCATCAACATGCCATGGTACAAGTTTTTTCCCATTTGGTGCAGGTTTGGGTATATGATTCTCACAAACCGGAGCTTCTCACAACAAGCATGATGGTTTTCGGTAGGGAACGTCCCACCTTCGGGGACGAAACGATATCCATTGCCTCTTATTGCTTTCAATTTTTTTTCTCGTGTCAACATAGAACAACAGGAGTGTTGTGCGAATTTTAGTGATTTTTCGGGGTTCGTTTGGACATTTTTATGCATTAACTGAGTTTTCAATGCATTTATGTGCATAATTCAAATTTGAGCTACACGCACATGCTCCACTGCATATAAATTGGTCGAAAATTCAAATCTGTGTTTTTGGGTGCATGCTTAGGTCCCAAGCAAGAAATGAGAATGAATTTCAAACACCACGGCACCGTTGATTGCCGGCAAAACATTAAGATGCCTGGTTTTTAAATTCTAGTAAATCAAAAACTCGTCTGAAATTCATGAAACTTGGCATGCTATCATGGAGCGGCATGAACATGCCGTGGTACAAATTTTGTCCCATTTGGGGCAGGTTTGTGTATATGCTTCTCACAAACCGGAGCTTCTCACAATAAGCATGATGGTTTTCGGTAGGGAACGTCCCACCTTTGGGGACGAAACGATATCCATTGCCTTTTATTGCTTTCAATTTTTTTTCTCGTGTCAACATAGAACAACAGGAGTGTTGTGCGATTTTTTGTCATTTTTCGGGGTTCGTTTGGACATTTTTATGCATTAACTGAGTTTTCAATGCATTTATGTGCATAATTCAAATTTGAAGTGCATGCACATGCTCCAGTGCATATATATTGGTTGAAAAATCAAATCTGTGTCCTTGGGTGCATTCTGTGGGAATGAATTTCAAACACCAGGGCACCGTTGATTGTCGACAAAACATTGAGATGCCTGGTTTTAAAATTCTAGTAAATCAAAAACTCATCTGAAATTCATGAAACTTGGCATGCTATCATGGAGCGGCATCAACATGCCGTGGTACAAATTTTGTCCCATTTGGGGCAGGTTTGGGTATATGCTTCTCACAAACCGGAGCTTCTCACAACAAGCATGATGGTTTTCGGTAGGGAACGTCCCACCTTTGGGGACAAAACGATATCCATTGCCTCTTATTGCTTTCAATTTTTTTTCTCGTGTCAACATAGAACAACAGGAGTGTTGTGTGAATTTTTGTGATTTTTCGGGGTTCGTTTGGACATTTTTATGCATCAACTGAGTTTTCAATGCATTTATGTGCATAATTCAATTTTGAACTACATGCACATGCTCCATTGCATATAAATTGGTCGAAAAATAAAATCTGTGTCCTTGGGTGCATGCTTAGGTCCCATGCAAGAAATGGGAATGAATTTCAAACACCGGGGCACCTTTGATTGCCGGCAAAACATTGAGATGTCTGGTTTTTAAATTCTAGTAAATCCAAAACTCGTCTGAAATTCATGAAATTTGGCATGCTATCATGGAGCGGCATCAACATGCCGTGGTACAAATTTTGTCCCATTTGGGGCAGGTTTGGGTATATGCTTCTCACAAACCGAAGCTTCTCACAACAAGCATGATGGTTTTCGGTAGGGAAGGTCCCACCTTTGGGGACGGAACGATATCCATTGCCTCTTATTGCTTTCAAATTTTTTCTCGTGTCAACATAGAACAACATGAGTGTTGTGTGAATTTTTGTGATTTTCGGGGTTCGTTTGGACATTTTTATGCATTAACTGAGTTTTCAATGCATTTATGTGCATAATTCAAATTTGAACTACATGCACATGCTCCAGTGCATATAAATTGGTCGAAAAATCAAATATGTGTCCTTGGGTGCATGCTTAGGACCCATGCAAGAAATGGGAATGAATTTCAAACACTAGGGCACCGTTGATTGCCGGCAAAATATTGAGATGCCTGGTTTTTAAATTCTAGTAAATCAAAAATTCTGTTAACCATTCACGTGACGCCACGTGTCTTGGTTTTAATGGCTATAGGAGGTGCCGTGCTGACAGCTGCTTGACCTTGACTAAAAGGGAGGCGTGCGAGAGCCGAGCAGGATTTCTGCAGCTCTTGATCGCAAACGTTTTAGATAGAACACCCGTATGCAAAGTGAGAGCAGCACAGGATTTGTGCATCCCTTCAACGCAAACGGTTGTTTTGGATGACCCGTGTGCAACCACGTACAAACAATTTGGTAAGATTTGTCAATCCTTGTAACATAGATTTCATTCATAGATTAAGCATAGATTTCATTCATAGATTAAGCAGTCGTTCTTAATTTATACAAATAGTTCAACTCGACAGCTGAACTGACCAAACTTTTCCCCAATTGTTGCCAACCACGTACTGAAATAGCCAGTTCAACTATATATACTAGCTAATTTTAAGTACGTTGTACAGTTCCACCACATCTATAGTCAGATGAACAGAACAAAATAGCCCCTAAATACTACTACTACTGCGGAGGGGCTTTGTACTACTTCCGGCTGCCTCTCCTCTGCCGAGCACGCTCAGTAAGAGGCGGAGGAGGAGGAGCCTACTGACGAGCTGGGCAACCGCAATGCGGTGCCTGCCGCTAATGCAACTTCAGCGACGCTCACCTCGAACGCCCTCTGCCGCTCCAGATGACCCCTCTTGAAGCGGTGGTTCTCCTCGTAGATCTCCTGATTCCTCGCCTCTGAAGCGGCGTGTGCCGCGTCCACGGCGGCGGTAAGGCTCTTTGCGTGCTCGACGAGGCGCTCCTCCTCCTCCCGCAGGAACTCGGTGTAGCGCGCAAGGTCGCTGACGCACGTGCGTGCATCCACCTCCGCCTCCCGCCTTCGGGCGGCGGTGGAGGAGCGGGTGATGACCCCGGCAGTCGACGGTGGGCTGGCGACCACGGCGGCCGACGACGGGGTGGCGGCCACGACCACCACCTCCCGCCTTCGGGCTGCGGTGGCGGAGCGGGTGATGGCCACAGTGGCCGGCAGTGGGGTGGCGGCCACGACGGCCACCTCCCGCCTTCGGGCCGCGGCGGCGGAGTGGGCGATGGCCCTGGCTTTCGACGGTGGTGTGGCGGCAACGGCGACCGACAACAGCTGCCTATGGGCACCGGCGGCGGAGCGTGTGGTGGGTGTTCCGCGCACACCCAACAGGGATGCCACACACACTACACTATGTCGGGGACTGCACCGCCGCTGCGGTGTAGCCTCCCAGCTGGATCTGTCCTCTAATGATGGCGGAGTGGCTGAGCGATGACGAGGGACCAGTGCCATTGGCGATTGTGGGAGAAGCAGACGAGATAAGCTACAGGGATGGAGGGGAAAATGCGACGCAGGACTCGCCGGTCGTGAGGGTTTTATAGCAGGCCGTAAGCATTGGTAATTTGGGGGATTTCACCGAGTCGGGCGGGAAGCTTGCGCGGGAACCTGCGAGGTTGCGCGGGAATGGGCTCACCGACGATTCATTGGCGCCACCATTTGGCAAAAAGAACGCCCCCGCGCGCTACACAAGCTTGCGCTGTAAGCCGTCTGCGGCAGCGGGGTGACAAGACGTGCGAGAGGAGGACGAAAGGCCACGTACACATACGGTTAATAAAAAAACATTTGCGATTTAATTACCTACTATACCACCGTCCTGGTTTATAAGTATGATTTAACTAATAAAATACGAATGCATGTCGCCAAAGGCCTTGCGAGCGTTCCTCCAGGTTTATCAAGAGCTCCGACTATAGTTTCGCTACGGTGGACACCACCAACGATCTAAAAGCACTCAAGGTTTCGGACTTGAAATGCCCGAATCTTGTCAACATCGAGCACCACTACAAGGTCTAGGGCAGCGACAAAAACAAACTGAACTCCCTGGTTGACTTTGCCTCGCGAAGATGAAGGAAGAGAGCAATAAGGACAAGAACGCCTGGCACAGTGTGTGGCATAAGAGACTGGATGAACAACATGTCAAGTATGCGGCCATGGACGCGTACACAAGCTACGAGATGTACAGGAGGATCGTTGACATGAGGAACTATCTTCTTCCTGACAAAGACGAGGGATCGAGCCACATAGCAGTGGCGGGAGCGTCACAAGAAGTAGATGACTAGACGATTGTTTCTCCTACTTTAGAATGCATGCAATTGTTTATTGAGGTGTGTGTGAATGATCTGTATAGTCACTTACGTAATTGGATGTTTATTTCAGTTATATATATACATGTTATTCTACTGTAGACAGAGCAATTCACACGGCTTATTAGCAGCAATCGTCTGTGTTATTATTGGTCTTCGCACACATTTCAGATTACGGACCCGTTTGCTGCGTATGACACACATCTTGTTCAGTTGAACCGTTTCCATTGTGTTGCCTAATCACACACAGTTCATCCGAGTGAACCGTATGTTGTATATCGCACACGCCTTCATCTGGCTACCCGTTTCTTTTGTGCCTCCTCATCCCAAACAGTTAATTGAGCTGAACCGTATGCCCTGCATCGCACATGCAACTAAATCCTGAACCGTGTTTGATGCATCTGTCATTGCAAACGTTTTGCACCTTTTTTGACGGTTTTTTTACACCACCGTTTGCGATTATGGCATCGCACACAGTTTCTTCGAAGGGTCTCTGATCGTAGTGTCACGTTTGGCCCATCCCGCAATAGTGCTAGATTCAGCAAATTTTAAACACGGCCACATCAGTTGTACTATTAAATGGCATACCTGGGAACTCTTCCAAGTGCGGAAGAGGTGTAAGGCAAGGGGATCCCCTTTCTGCCTTGCTCTTTGTGCTTGCTGTAGATTTTTTGCAAACTATTCCCAATGACGCAATGCACAAAGGAACCATCCAATCCCCTCTATAGTTTGCATCATGCCCAGATTTTCCAATATGTTAATGATACTTTGATCATCATGCCAGCATGTCCTCAATAACTAGCAAATTACAATCTTTAGTGAACCTTTTTTCTCAAGCCTTTGGTGTAAAGGTAAATTACTGGAAATCCAACATTTTCTCTATTAATGTGCCTGATGACACAATGCAACAGCTCTCCTCGATTTTGGGATGTTCTGTTGGTACATCCCCCTTTACATATATGGCACTCCTCTCAGCTTTACCAAACCTCGAATGGAATTCTTTATGTACATCATTGCCAGAAATCAAAAGAGACTAAATTCCTATTCTCAGTACCTTAGTTATGATGGGAGACTCCTCGTGGTTAATGTTGTTTTCTCATCCTTACCCACTTCCATTATGAGCTGTCTGCTTCTATACAAAGGGGTCATTGAGCAAATTGACAAGTATAGGAGACATATATTTTGGAGAGGGAAGGACCTGGAAAAGAAAAACCTTCCTCTCGCAGCTTGGGACTTAATTTGCAGGCCAAAGGATAGAGGTGGTCTGGGAATTCTGAATTTATCAACTCAAAACACCAGTCTTTTGCTTAAGATGGTGCACAAATTTATTAATCACTTGGATATTCCATGGGTGCACCTTGTGTGGGAAGTTTTTTATAAAAATGGTTTTACTTCAACCTGTATGGCCAATTGCTCCTTTTGGTGGAGATACTGCATGAAACTCTTTCCAATATATAAAGAGCATGCATCTGTCATTCTGCACAATGGCCAAACCTTAAGCTTCTGGCCTGACACTTGGGATGGGATTGCTAAAGCTCAAAGATGGCCACATCTTCACTCCTTTGTTGACAATGAAAACATCTCGATTGCTGAACTATTCAAATCTGAGGATCTCACTGCCCTTTTCCACCTGCCTCTATCAGAGGAGGCATATGCTCAGTTTCAAGAATTGGGAAATTTTATTATGGACCTTCAACTTATGCCTGATGATGATTGTTGGCAAATAACTACGGGCTCGGCTTCCTATAAGGTTTCCAAGGTCTACAACATCTTAATTCCTATGACACCAGTGATCCCAGTGGTAAGATGGCTATGGAAGACATGCTGCCAACTAAAACATAAGATCTTCTTTTTGGCTTCTAGCGAACAACAGGTTAAATACTAGAGCTCTCTTGCTGCGCAAAAATTTCTTTATACAGGACTATATGTGTGTTCTTTGTAGCATGAAGACTCTTGAAACAAGAGATCATCTTTTCTTTCACTATCTATTCGCAAAGATATGCTGGAACTACATATGTCCTTCTTGGACATCCAATGGATTAGGTCTACAGGACAAGATTGATCGAGTGAAGCGACTAATCAACTTGCCTTTCTATTTGGAAATTATCATTCTTGTGACTTGGGCTCTATGGAACACAAGGAATGACTTCATATTTAAGCATATAAGCCCTGTGCGAGAGCAGAAACTTCTTAACCTCGGTGCGAGGGGACGTGCTGCATATTATAGGCAGGGGCGCATGATCCCTGAAGCGCATACAACGATAGTTGAGATATTACAGGAGACTTGGAGAAGAAGAGATAAAGAGATAAGGTAGGTTACAGAAGATATATTTCAACTAACTACCTAGCTTATCTCTACCTCCTGGAACGCACGCAGGACTCCTCCTTCGGTCTCCTCCTTCAGTGTACACATGTTACGTGACATGATGTTTAACACCCTCCCTTAATCACAACTTCATCAAGTTGAGATTATGTTTGAAGTCTTCAAAGCTTCTTGTAGGTAATGGTTTTGTGAATCCATCTGCAATTTGATCTCTAGAATGCACAAACCGAATATCAAGTTGCTTCTTGGCAACCCTTTCTCTCACAAAGTGGAAATCTATCTCAATATGCTTTGTCCTGGCATGAAAGACTGGATTAGCAGATAAATATGTAGCACCCAAGTTATCACACCACAAGCATGGAGCTTGAGTACTTTTGACACCAAGTTCCTTCAACATGGATCGTACCCAAATAATCTCAGCTGTGGCATTTGCTAGTGCCTTATACTCTGCCTCTGTGCTAGACCTGGAAACTGTGGCTTGTTTTCTTGCACACCATGATATTAAGTTTGGTCCAAAAAAGATTGCAAAGCCATCAGTAGACCTTCTATCATCCAGACAACCTACCCAGTCAGAGTCTGAAAAAGCACTGACAAGTGTAGATGATGACTTGCTGAAATTCAAACCAATGTTTGCAGCATTCTTAACATAACGAACAATACGTTTTGCAGCAGTCCAATGAACTATAGTGGGTGCATGAAGAAACTGACAGACTTTGTTGACAGCAAATGAGATATCAGGTCTAGTAAATGTGAGATATTGGAGTGCACCTACTAAACTTCTGTACTTTGTACTATCATCTTGATCTAAAAGTTGTCCTTCTGTGAGAGATAATTTTTCTGAACTTGACATAGGAGTGGGTGAGGGCTTACAACCTTGAAGACCTGCCTTTTTTTACCAAATCTGTTGCGTACTTTTCCTGAGAGAGATGAAGTCCATCCTCATGCTTCTTTACCTCAATCCCTAGGAAATAGTGCAAGTCTCCAAGATCCTTGAGAGCAAACTCTATACTGAGATCTTTCAAAAGTCCTGTGATAGCCTCATCTGATGAGCTAGTAACAATGATATCATCAACATATATAAGTACAAATATATATGTGTTATACTTGTTGTAAATGAACAGTGAGGTGTCAGACTTAGAAGGAACAAAGCCAAGTGTTTGCATCTTGTGACTTAGACGTGAATACCATGCCTTTGGAGCTTGCTTCAACCCATATAGTGATTTGTCAAGTTTGCATATATAAGAGGGAACATTTTTGTTCACAAACCCAGGAGGTTGCTTCATGTACACTTCCTCTTCCAGAACACCATGGAGAAACGCAATTTTGTACATCTAGTTGCCTGAGACTCCAGCCCCTGAAAACAGCAATAGACAAAACTAGACGAATAGTAGCAGCTTTTACAACAGGACTAAACGTGTCCTCGTAGTCTATGCCACACCGTTGTTTGAATCCCTTTGCAACTAATCTAGCTTTGTAACGGTCAATGGTTCCATCTGACTTTCTTTTAATTCTGAAGACCCACTTGCAGTCGATGAGATTTTTACCTTTCTGTGGAGGAACCAAATGCCATGTTTTGTTCTTCTGTAGTGCCACAAATTCTTCATTCATGGCCTTTTTCCACTTCTCATCACCCAAGGCTTCCTCAAGGGTGTGTGGTTCACCTGGTTCACCTGTAGAACATACCATGTCATACTTTGTAACATGCTTGTAGTTAATAGGTTTTATTACCCCTTTTTGTAGACGTGTACGTCGCGGAGATGATGTAGCTGCTGTTTCTGCCACAGAAGATCCTATGGCAGAAGTTGAACCAGTAGCAGCCGCCAAGTCCTCCTGAGCCGGATCTTCTATGGCGTTGGAGGGCGCAGACGCCGCAGCCAGCGCAGAAGATCCCGCCTTGCAGGCCGCATCATTGGCGCAGGATTGAGTGGGCCACGTATCAGCACGGGATCCCGCGCCGATCGGGCCTGCAGCTGCCGGGTGGCGCAGGTTGCGTTGTTTGTAGCAGACCGGCTGAGCCGGAAACCGTGCCACCATAGGTCCAGTGGCGGTGCGCCACCTTTCATCGCCTGATCGGCGCGGGGCGGAGGAGGTGTGTTCCCCAGCCACAGGGTGCCGCGTGACAGGCTCGACGTCGCTGTCACTGCGCGGTGGCCCATGCCTGGTTTGCCTGGCGCGGAATCTGAGGTGGATCCGCCTGACCTGCCTGCCGCGTCTCGCCGCGCTGATCCCGAGGACGATTCTGCTGGCGCACCTGGATGGACGGATCCCGAGGAGGATTTGTTCCCCTTGCCTGGACACATGAAATATGGCGCTGTGGAGCGCGTTTCTTCATTGTTTCGGCTGCTGTTTTTTTCTGTGCTTTCTCCTGCATCATCATCATGCTCATATGTGGTATTAAGAGGGTCAGTCAACACTTGATCATTACAGTTATCACCCCCGTGATCAAAACCAGTGAGATGAGGAGGAAGAGGTAGAACTTCTTTGCAGAGAAGTGCACCCGCATTGGGGTGAAGATCAGCAAACGGAAACTTGGTCCCGTCAAAGACAATGTCACGTGAAATATACACACGTCCAGAGGAGACATCAAGACATTTGACACCCTTATGTTGGGCACTATACCCCAGAAACACACGCTGTTTTGATCGAAACATCAGTTTTCGATTATTGTATGGACGAAGGTTGGGCCAACACGCACAGCCTTTTTCCATGGGGGCTTCGTTGTTGATGACACGGCTGGGAAGCATGTTTACGATGTGCACAGCGGTGAGAAAAGCTTCATCCCAAAACATGAGGGGCATGGAAGCACCAGCTAGGAGAGCTAGACCCACCTCAACTATGTGACGGTGCTTACGTTCGGCAGAGCCGTTTTGTTGGTGTGCGTGAGGACATGAAACATGATGGGATATGCCGAGAGTTTGGAAGAAGGAATTCAACTTTTTTCGTATTCCCGTCCCCAATCAGACCGTACCGCAATAATTTTGTGATCAAATTTTCGTTCGACAAGTGCTTGGAAGTTTTGAAAAACTTCTGATCGTTTCTTGAGAAGATAGATCCAAGAAAACTTGCTATAGTCATCAATGAAACTAACATAATATGTGTGTCTACCAACTGAGCTAGGGGCAGGACCCCAAACATCCGAATAAATTAACTGAAGTGGTTGAGTAGAAACACTGGTAGAAATAGGATAAGGCAATTGATGACTTTTTGCTCTTTGGCATGAATCACAAATAGTTTCAACATGATGCTCACCAACAAACAGGAGCTTATTTTTCCTAAGCAAGCGTTCAACTAAAGAAAATGAAGCATGTCCTAGACGATCGTGCCACCGTGTTGAAGAAAGCTTGACAACACCATAGGCTTGTTTATTGTGTCTTCTAAACTCCGGAAGAAGTGGGTAGAGTCCACGAACGCATCTACCTCGATAGAGAGTTTTCCTCGTGGCCAGATCCTTGATCAAGAAGAAAAAAGGATGAAATTCAATGAAGACATGATTGTCAAGTGTAATTCTGTGAACGGAAAGGAGGTTTTTGTTGGCACTAGGAACATGCAATATTTTTCTAAGATGAATCTTACGACTAGGGGTATGTATAACCGAATGACCAATGTTGCTGATGCTCATACCTGCACCATCGGCGGTGTGGATTTGATCCTTCCCGTGGTACTTCTCACGAAGAGTCACCTTCTCGAGTTCTCCGGTGAGATGATTGGTGGCGCCGCTGTCGAGGTACCAGTTGGTGTCGACGCCATACGAGCCATCAGCAGCCGCAGCGATCTTGTCATCATCTTGGGAGTCGTCCTTGTCTTCATCATAACGGTACCAGCAGTCCTTGGCGGTGTGGCCTGGTTTGCCATAGATCTGACAGCACGGGGCGTCCGGGCGAGTTCTGCTAGAGCCGCCACCACGACGGCCTCTGTTGCCACGGCCGCCACCACCACTGGTTCCGCCACTGCTGCTGGTTCCGGCGCCACCGGACCTACCCTTGCCACAGGAAGGACCACAGTAGCGAGAGCCGCCGCCACGACCACGGGAAGCAAGGTTGGCGGAGGATTTGAAGTCGCTGGAGTTCTGGAATTGCGCCATGCGCTGGTCAAAGTTGCTGAGCATGGAGAAGATCTCGTCGAGGGAGGCGGGGCTGACGCGCGCATTAAGGGCGGAGACGAGGGGCTGGTACTCTAGATCCAGCCCGTGGAGGATGTACGAGATCAGTTCATCATCTTGGATGGGTTTGCCGGCCGCAGCCAGCTCGTCCGCGAGGCCGCGCATGGTGGTGAAGTAGGCGGCGGCGGACTGGGTGCCCTTCTGCGTGTTGATGAGCGAGGTACGGATATTGTTGACGCGGCTCAGCGACTGCGACGAGTACATGCCCTCCAGCGTCGTCCGGAGCGCCTGCGCTGTGGTGATCGTGGTCACCGTGACGAGCACCACCTTGGAGAGATTGCTCAGCAGGTAGCCGAGCACCTGCTGGTCCTCCCGGACCCAGATGGGGTGGAGAGGGTTGGGCACAAAGGTATCCTTGCCGTCCTTGTCCTTGGTGGCTTGGAGCTTGGCCGGCTCCGGCGAGGTGCCATCAACATAGCTGAAGACACCGGTGCCACACAGCTGTGGCGTGATCTATGTGCGCCATAACACGTAGTTCGTGCGGGAGAGTTTCTCGATCACCTGCCCATTGAGGCTAGGGTGAGGTGCGCTGGAGGAGGAAGACATGCTCGTTGGCAAGGCTGGAATCAAGAGAAAACTAGATGGAAAGTAGGATGGCTCTGATTACCATGTGCGAGAGCGGAAACGTCTTGACCTCGGTGCGAGGGGACGTGTTGCATGTTATAGGCAGGGGCGCAGGATCCCTGAAGCGCATACAACGATAGTTGAGATATTACAGGAGACTTGAAGAAGAAGAGATAAAGAGATAGGGTAGGTTACAGAAGATATATTTCAACTAACTACCTAGCTTATCTCTACCTCCTGGAACGCACGTAGGACTCCTTCGGTGTACACATGTTACGTGACATGATGTTTAACAAGCCCAAGCCTTTATGCTTGCAGGAGAAAGTTCAAGGAAGAACTCAAGTGCAAAGAAAAAGGACTACAGTGGGCTACAAGATTGGGTCAAAGCTTTCATATAGCTCACTTGAACTGTTATATTTGTATATGTTTAGCTTCTTTTCTTCTTTGGCGCTCCTCTGCAGCTGTTGTTGTTGTATTTTCTTTCTTCTAGATTCTGTTATATTTGTATATGTTTAGCTTCTTTTCTTCTTTGGCGCTCCCCTGCAGCTGTTGTTGTTGTATGAGTAAAATGCATCCGCGGTCATTGAACTTTTGTCGAAAGCTCACTTTGGTCATTGTACTTAGAATACGGTCAATACGGTCACTATATACGACTTAAGGTGATTATACGGTCACTGCCTCACCGTATAGCTCTGTATTTTGTCCTGTTGACTGGTCAAACATCACAACACTCTCTCTACGACTCTACCTATGTGGGACTCACCTGTCAATTTTTTTTAAAGAAAAACACCGCCATCGCATGAGAATCAAACCAGGGATCTCTGCTGAAGCCCACGTACTCTAACCACTATGCCCACACAAGTTTGTGTTAAATCTATGGAGCGTTATGAATATTTAATTAACACGCACAAAACACACTTACACAGTTACACGCATGCACGCAGCACTTTTGAACCCTTGCCGTGCTCATCATGGTGTCCACGTTGTGGAGCTAAGACCTATGCGGCTGTACGTACGTACATGCCGGTGAATGGGAACATGTCAGTGTTCAAGCGAGGACACCGGGCTGAGCTGCTTGTGCCCCAGATGTTGGAGAGTCCATGTCCGGCTTGGACTGGAACAATCATCCGAGCTTGTACCCCTGTAATATTTTGAATCAGCTCAATAGAAAGAAAACAAAGATAACTGATACGGTCCTGTGGGCTGTGGCCATCAACTCGGCGTGACTCGCGTGTCCTCATATTGCCTCGGGTGCGTGTGCTTCGAGCGATCAGATCGATCAGCCAGCGGCGTGTTGTTACATATACCTGCCTGTGCTACCTAGCCTAGGAAAATGGATCGAGCAGCTAACTAGGCTTCTTCCTTTGTACGTGTATCTCTCGCCGTCTATGTCTGAACGGAACCGATTTAGCTCAGAAATTACTCGAGCTAGCCTCATACGCGTGTATCGACGAAAAGCACTCGGCTATATCGCCGTTGAGGTCGGTACCTGCGCGGCTGCGCCAACAGCGGCGATGGTGGCCGGGCTCATCGAAGTGCAGGTGGCGATGGCGTGAGCGGAGCGGCGCATCCTCGGATGATGCGTCCATCGGTGAAGACAGCGAACGTTCGATATAGTACTATGTATATATTTATGTAACAGACGTACATACTAGAGGTATAACAATGGCCGCGTGGCTGAGTCTTTTTTTTTTTGAGCCCGTGGCTGATTCTTGAGTCTTGAGTATAAGGATTGTTGAGGACGGAGCGTCGACCCGTTGGCTGGGCAGCTGAGGTTGCTGACAGCACACCCGAGTTCGAGTCATGGCTCGGACGCGTGATGCTCGCGGAGTTTCTCCTATAAAAAAAATGCCAACAAAGGTTAGCTCTTGGGTTGGTCTCTTTTTTTTTTGAGTATAAAGATTGTTGTCTTTTTTTGTTCTGGGAAAGGAACACTGAAGGGAACTGAGCAGCCGTGAAGAAAGTCGGGAGCAGGGATCCTAGCATGCAGCCCCGTCCAGCAAGCACTCGATAGCATGCATGCATGCACACATGCGGCGGTACCAGCCTAAGAAAAATTGTTGCTGTGTGCTGTCCACAGATCGATGCGGAGGTCAACTGACAGGTGGGACCCTCATAGGGTAGAGAGAGGGTGTTGTGATGTTTGACCAGTCAACAGAGCAAAATACGGAGCTATACAATGAGGCAGTGACCGTATAATTACCTAAAGTCATATATAGTGACCGTATTAACCGTATTCTTAAGTACAATAACCAAAGTGAGCTTTCGATACAAGTTTAATGATCACGGGTGCATTTTACTCTTGTTGTATTTTCTTTCTTCTAGATTAGCATGTATAGTTGCTTTGTTTTCTTTTCGTCAGACTTCTGTATCATTTATTTGAAAATCAATAAAAATACGCACCAAAGTCCTGTTGTTTCCCTTAAAAAATAACTTCAATTAATTTGGAAGGACGTACTCCCTCCGTCTGAAAAAACTTGTCCCTCTCTCTCTGTCCGAAAAAGGTTGTCCCTCAAATAGATGTATGTGCTGGATACATCCATTTGAGAGACAAACTTTTTTGGACGGAGGGAGTAGTAGTTAAAACTTGATATTCTGTGCAGTGAGTGCTGCACCAGTATTTACACATGAATAGCCTAGTTGTGATGTTCCTTTTCCCTTGGATATGTGCATGAAGTAACCGAGCTTAAAACAAACGAGCAAAACAATGAGGCGTAATATTATCTCGCATCTGTATTGGTTGCAGCGACTTCTTACAGTAAAACCAAACTTTTAAAGAATGCACTATCCGTATGTTTATGAGCCTTGAAGCTTCCAGCGAAGCCGCAAGCCTGCAAGCAAAACTAACAAGTGGAAACGCATACACAAGTAATCGTGACAGACGCATGTCACGGACGGCTATCTTCTTGCTGTAGTAATGATCAACTCAACTGCCGGGGCGGCTGCTCCTGGTACTCATCGTCATTGGCCAGTCAGTACTGCTGCATGGGGGAGTTGAGCCCCTCCTGCATGGCCATGGGGTGCGGCGCGTTGTGCCGCTTGGACAAGGACGTCATGGCCAGCGACTCCCTGAAGGACGCCCGCCGCTCAAGGCGCTTCACAGTGAACCGCGTGTAGGCGACGCGGAGGTAGGGCGCGGCGGCCTCCTTGACCTTGAGGACGAAGAAGAAGGTGATGCGGTAGGCCAGGAGGAGGATGAAGATCATGGCTAGGTCTAGCCACTTGGAGTAGCTGACGCTCAGCCCCATCATGTTGGTGATGATGAACTCGCCGGTCAGCTTCTCGCCTCCCGGCGTCATCGGCTCGAACTCCAGCCCGAGCAGGTCGTTCTTGTATGCACCCTGCATGCCAAGGCAGTGCTTTCAGTTTCAGATGCATGCTAGCTAGTACAAGGATTTTACTTGCATAATCCATTGCAGCTGACCGATCAAAAGCTGTACCTTCAAACCCCAAGAGCCGTAGACAATGTAGGACACTGGGTATTTCCAGAAAATCTTGGGAAGTTCTGGAAGGAGCCGGAAGAATCCAGACGTCAACATCATGATCCCCTGCAAAATGCAAGCATCGATCCTGTCAGACACCAGAATGCACGTGCCAAGTGATGAAATACACAGAAGAAGAAAAAATTGGTTGCAGAATTACAATGACGCCGGCGCCAAGGATGAGGCCCATGAGGAAGTTGGGCACAAGGGCGGAGATGATCATCATGAGGCTCTCGATGACGGAGACGCCGCCATAGAGGTTGAGGGCGAAGAAGGCGAAGTAGCTGAATCCTGGCCGGAACTTGACCATCCAGTATGTGATGGAGGCGCTGGCCCAGGACATTGTCAACAGGAACGGCATGGAGGAGAGGAAGTTGGATATGATGTAGGCGGCGACGCCGTAGTGGCCGTTCTGCCGCTCGAGGGAGAAGACCTTCATCTCCTCGATGAAGGAGGGGAAGCCGCCGATGGACATGAACGTCATGAAGCCCGAGACGAAGCCGCCGCAGGAGGCACGCGCCTGGATCGCGGTGTAGCCGTTGCCGACGTCGTAGTAGATGGTGCCAAGGCAGATGGCCATCAGGACGTAGATGATGATGCGCAGCCTGTAGTAGCCGAAGTCACGGTACATGTTGATGTAGGAGCGCTTGGTCAGCGTGCGCAGCTGCTTGCACCAGGTCGCTTGGCTGCCCTTCACTGCCTCCTCCATCACACCCTCCTGCAAATCCAATGCAACAACATCAAAATTTAGAAGAAGAAAAAAAAACTCGGATCGAAGGAAATTCGAAAAGATGCTTGGAATTTGGGAGTGGCTTACTATTTTGCTTATCTCGTGTATTGTGTTCCTAACCATCATGGCGTAGTCTGAGATCCGGTACTTATCCACGAGCCGCTCTCGGATCTCCGTAGTCGAGTACTTCAACAGGGGATCAAGATCTGCCTCCTTCAAATCAAACAAAAATGCATTTACCCCAATCAGAAAACATGTAGCAAACGTCACCATGCTGCTCATACTGCATTAAAAAGGAAAACCAGTCCTAAATTTTCTCATACTGCTCGGAGCTTCATGGATCCTTTCAGGGCCGTGGCGACATCGTCGAAGTCCGAATTGACGCACCGGAGGAAGTGGTCGGATGGGTTCCTCCGGCTCGGGCAGGGGAATCCGGTTTCTGCAAAGAACTGACAAAAAACAAAAGCAACCGTGTTTTTGAGCCCAAGTTCTCATACAAAACACATGCAAGCGCTTCGTGTGACCATACATATAGTACTGTAGTAGTACTACCTGTGGTGCAAGCTTGGCATCCCCGAAGTAGACACTCTCGCCGCTGGAGAGGAGGCAGAGATCGTCGAAGAGCGCAAATACCTCGCTGCTGGGCTGGTGCACCGACGAGACAATGGTGCGTCCGCCATCAATGGCAAGTGTGCGGAGCGTCTCGATGACGGAGAAGGCAGAGGCGCTGTCGAGGCCACTGGTGGGCTCGTCGAGGAAGAGGAGGCGCGGCCGGGTGAGGATCTCCAGCGCGATGCACAGCCGCTTCTTCTCGCCGCCGCTGATGCCCCGGAGGTGCCACGTGCCGATGGGCCGCTCAGCGCACTCCCGGAGGCCCATCTCGTCCAGTGTGTCGTCCACGACTCGGCGCACCTCAGCCTTTGACATGCTCGACGGCAGCCGCAGCTGCGCCGAGTAGGTGACCGTCTCCCGGACGGTCAGCGTGCCCAGCAGAACGTTCTCCTGTGTCACGTACGCCTGTAGACCGAGGTACACACCACCGACGTCAAACACTTGAGAGCTCACTATATCTTGGTTCCTCGTATCGTACTAGTTATTAAGACAAATTTGGTAGCTCGTAGTTTCAGTAAAATATTCAGGGGTATTTCAGATTCAGCTGGATCCTCCTTTATGTTAGTATTGTGTAATCTTATCCCCATCCAGTGATAATTCGTACTACTTCCATATGGATCCTCTTTATGTCGTGAAATTGATTGTATGTACTGCCCCGCAAAGGAAGGAATTAAATTGTACTGAGTTAAACTAGAGCAACTAATTTCACAACTATACGTCAAACATAATCGCTTTTGAAATTGCTACTATCCAGTACCCACTACCCACAACTGCCGTGTAGCATCAGAATTTCAGTATTGATTAGTTCTTTTAATCATTTGGTTTATGTTCTGACACCGATTGGTCTTAAACACTCAACAACTACTTAAACTGCAGTTAGTCCTATTTACCACCAATACATGGCCATGTTCCTTATATGCGCAAAACAACTCTTCAAAATTTTGGTAAGATTAGGAGGTCATCTTTCTGGCAAGGTGCTGCTGCAAAAAGGAGGTATCATCTAGTAATGTGGGGCCTGAGGTTTGGGCATGAAAAACTAGCCTAAACTGAATAATAGCTTAATGTGCAAATGGTGGTGTTGTTTGGAAGCTGAATCTGAACCATGGCAACGTTTTGTGAGAGCTAAATACCTGAGGGGAGCTGAAATCTTGGAGTTCGGCATAGGGCACATGAGTTTTTGGTTGCTTAACACATACTCCCCCTTAAAGAAATATAAGAGCGTTTAGATCACTACTTTAGTCGCTCTTATATTTCTTTACAGAAGGAGTACTTACTTTTTATATTTTGAGGAGCATATGACTAGATAAATTTTACGAGTTTGGCATGGTTAAGGTTTTACTAGAATCTGAAATTTGCACTTCCTTTTTCCTGGAAGAGAAGCATTCCATTTCCAACTTGTAGCCTTACACAAGTCAAAATTTTACACAAGAGTGGAGTGTCTATTCCACATTAATTATTTTCATTGACTAATACTATTAGTGTGTGGCATGCATGTCATACTGAAAGGGATTGACAACTGCATTTTGTAATATGACATACGGAAAGGGATTGACAACTGCATTTCGTAATCCAATGCATCCTCCTATTTAACATCAAACAAGAATTGGTTGGGCTTTTAATGGCAGTGTCATTCTCGTAGTACATGTTCCATGGCAACAGTTTGACAAAGTACCTTGAGACACTCAGCTGAAATGGACTTAGGCTATTTTTGGCACTGTTCAGTGGCTTTTCAAAAGCATGCGTATTATTATTATTTCTACATTAGAATGTGATAGCTTGTTGAGATAAGATCTATGTTAGATCATTAGATGTCAACCCCGAACTGCCCAATATACTTTCCTAAGCAGTATACTCTAAAAACTGAATTCAGATGGGGAAACCACCAGAAGACTAATTATGAAGTATGAACCGGCACATGACGGGCTTGATGTGTTCCAAGTCCTAGCTACCAACTAACGGCTTGCTTTTGGTACCAACCATATGATCCATCGAAATTAAAGGGGATCAAAAGGAACCATTCCGTGGAACATGTGTTTTTAGGCGGTGTTTGTTTTTACGTAAAGGAAAGAGTGCCCCCAGCCTCCGCATCGATCGATGCCCGGTGCAACGGATACACAGACGTCGGATAACAAACTCAGCGATTGGATTGTCTCGGTATGAGCTTAACGGTAACTACAACTACTGTTATGCATCCTGCTCTTAGCCAATACAGTCTGAACTTTAACTTGACCCCTGATTATCCAACCTTTCAGCTTGGCTAATAAATGTGCTTATGGTCACTTTGTGCATAGGGAGTACTCAAGCTCAACTTGATTACAGACAAATTCGTCCACAAACAATAAGAAATTAAAGAAATCGTAAGCATAGTACTGAAGCTTCATTTTGTTGACACAACGTCTTGATTGAGAAAATGGAATTGAAGCCCATGATAGGTTTGGTTGCAGGAAATGGCTCACTGTTGAGAGTATAATTAGGCTTCTACTAATTTTCACACTCACCACCGCGCCAAAGTCGAGCCGCCTCTTCTTGCCGTTGAGCAACACCTTGCCGGTCTGGAGCACATTCCTCGCCAGCCTCCCTGCAACGAACGCAGAAATTATTAATTTTACTACTATTACAACAACAACAAAAAAATCCGAAAGGAGGGTAAACCCGCTGGAACAACAAACGTGCCAGAACTGGATCCAGAGGAGAGTATGTAGATTGGGATGCATACCGGAGAGGGAGTCGAGGAGGGTGGACTTGCCGGAGCCGGAGGGCCCCATGATGGCGACGATCCTGCCGGGCACGGCGTAGCCGTACAGCCCTTGCAAGAGCTTCTTGGTCGGCCGGCCGCCGGACCCAGGCAGCACGGCCGTCAGGTTCTCCCATGTCAAGCTCGCCCCTCCCGTCTCCGCGTACCGCGCCGCCGGCGACAGCGCCCCCGCCCACGCCGTCCCGTTCCCCTCCCCCATCTCCTCTCCGCCACCACCTAGTCGGTTTTCCGTCTCTTCAACTCCGAGATGGATGCAAGCACATGCCCGCGACCCCTCTCCTCCAGCGCAGCCGAGCAAGGCAGGCAGCTTAGCTTAGCAACCCAGGCAACCCCCCACCATTAATGCTGAGAGAGAAAAGGAGAGAGAGGGAGTGAGAAACAGAGGCATTGCTCGGCTGGAATTTATGCTGCCGCGTTCTCTCGATGTTGGACCTCGTTTTCTCCACGACACTTCACTTCATTTTCAATTTACGGTTGGGGAGGTGACGAGAGAGAGGCATGGATGGGGCTGTGAGCAGCAGCAGCCCTAGCGGCCTAGTAGTAGATCACGCATTCATGGCGGTGGGGGTTGCGAAGCAGGTGGTAGTAACTGTGGCTAATTAAAGTCGGCCTGGGATCGACGGGTGTACGCCACCACAACACTGCCGCTCCTTGGCTCTCTCATGTCCTCGTTAATCAATGGAATTAGCTGGGGCGGGTTGGGTTATTAATCCGACAGGGTTGCCATGAAAGAGCCAACGACGTGAAAGAGCCAAGGAGCGGCAGTGCTGTAGGGCTTGTTCTTTGCACGAAACCCTCTAGTTTTTCTCTCTATCAAATCAAGGCCTTTGCCTCTTTGGTAGTACATCACAGTTTGAGCGAATGACAAGAAATTCCCCTCCTGTACCTCCGGATCTAGAAGCCTTCATCTTTTATTTCCGAGAAGGGGCGCTTTATTACTTAAAAGGTTTAAGCATTATATCCGACCTCTGCATAACTAAGATGTACACAACCAACAACGTTCTCACACCAAGCTAAAATAAAAGAAGAAGGCGATATACAAGGGAATGAATTCTGTATAACGCCTAAACTGAAGGTGGCCCCATCCTAAGATCATGCTGCCACCCATGTTGGATAAAAATATCCCTCGCCGTAGCCTCCAAACGTGTACACACCTCCGTAAACAGGTCTCGATTCTCCACTCGTTGTAGAGAGGACCATAAACGAAGAATCCCGGTACATCTGTAGATAACCTGCATAAGAGAATTATTTCTATCATTAAAAACCTTATCATTTCTACATAGCCAAAGCGACCAAATCACGGCAAGCGCTCCCACCCTGAGAAAGAGTTCTAAACTTGTGATCAATCCCATGTAGCCAGTTGCCAAATATATTAGCAACACTACAAGGAGGATAGAAGCCAGAAGCTATTTGGATGACTGACCATATAGAACGAGCCAATTTACATTGAAAGAAGGAATGTTTTATTGTCTCATCATGCGGACAAAAAGACACATTGTGTACTTCCATGCCAATTCCTCTTAATAAGGTTATCTTTTGTAAGAATGACTCCGCGACGAAGATACCATGCAAAGATTTTATTCTTAAGAGGTATCTTCATCTTTCAGATCTTCTTATTATTATCAACTGGCACGTCAGACTGGATCAAAGCTCTATACATAGAATCCACTGAGAAGTTTCCATTCCCATGTAGGTTCCAACGAAATACATCGGACCCTTGTGACAACTGTACTGTGGCTAACCGCTGGAGTAGTATGTTCCACGATTGGAATCTAAGTCCAATTAAATCCCTTCTGAACGTCACATTTGGCGGAAATGATTCCAAAACCTTGGCGATAGTATCACCCTTGTGACGCACAATATTGTATAGAGCTGGATATTGTTCTCGGAGTGTAGCATTACCTAGCCACTTATCCTCCGAGAATCTAATTTCCGATTCATCCTTAATCGAGAAGGAACCATAGCGGAAGAAATATTTCTTTGTTGCCATTAGTCCCGCCCAAAAATGGGAGTCCCCAGGCTTCCAGTATACTTGTGATACCGCCTTTGAACCCACATATTTTCTCCTTAGGAGGGTTTGCCATACACCATCTTTCGTCAATAACTTAAACAACCATTTGCCAAGAAGGGCCCTATTCTTAACCTCTAGGTCATGAATGCCCAACCCACCATGGTCCTTGGGACGGCAAACCACACTCCATTTAGCCAGCCGATATTTCTTTCTCTCGCTATCTCCTTGCCAAAAGAATCTTGATCGGAAGTAATCCAATCTATGTAATACTCCTTTCGGCAACTGGAAGAAGGAAATCATATATAGTACCATATTACTTAGTACTGAATTTATGAGGACCAACCTTCCACCCAGAGATAGCAGTTTAACTTTCCAACTGCTAAGTCTTTTTTGTAGTCTCTCCTCGACGTGTTTCCATTCAGCATTTGTGAGTCTCCGATAATGTATCGGTATCCCCAAATAAGTGATTGGAAACTGGCCCAACCCGCATCCGAACAGGTCAGCATACAAGTGAGCCTCATCTTCAGCCTCTCCAAAACAAAACAATTCACTTTTATGGAAATTGATCTTAAGCCCTGAGAGTTGCTCGACTGCTGATAAAATTAATTTCAGATTGCTTTCTCGAGGTCATGATCCATAAAGAGAATTGTATCATCAGCATATTGAAGGATGGAGAGACCACCATCAACTAGATGATTCACCACCCCATCAATTTGGCCATCAACCTTGGCACGCTAAATCATGACCGCTAGCATGTCTGCCACTATATTGAATAGCATGGGCGATGCTGGGTCACCTTGTCGCAATCCTTTCTTCGTTTGGAAATAGCTACCAATGTCATCATTGACTTTAATGGCAACACTACCTCCAGTCACAAAGCTATGGATCATTGCGCACCACTCTGCAGAAAATCCTTTCATTCTGAGAGTCTGTTGAAGAAAAGACCACTTGACTTTGTCATAAACTTTTTCAAAGTCGATTTTAAGAACTATCCATTAAGTTTTTTTCGATGCAATTCATGGACTGTTTCATGAAGGACAACCACCCCATCTAGGATGTTTCTGCCTTGCATGAAAGCAGTTTGAGAAGGACGAACCACATGTTCAGCAACCAAATGTAGCCTAATTGTCGCAACCTTGGTGAAGATTTTAAAACTGACATTAAGGAGGCAGATTGGCCGATACTGTTGTATCCTTTCAGCCTCATTAACCTTAGGTAATAAAATAATTTCACCAAAGTTTAAGCGAAACAACTCTAGTTGGCCAACGTGAAGGCAACCAAACAAGTGTAGGAGATCATGTTTGATGACATCCCAAAAGTTCTGGTAGAACTCAGCGGAAAAACCATCTGGACTTGGTGCTTTGTTGTGCTCCATTAGGAAAACCACCTTTCTAACTTCCTCCTCGGAAAATGGAGCTGTTAGAAGGCTATTTTCCGCATCAGAAACTTGCGGGATGTCATCTATTCGAGACTCATCCATCGAGAAGTTTCCTTCCTCAGGGGTTCCGAACAGATTTTTGTAATAATTAGTTATATAAGACTTAAGTTGCTCATGCCCTTCAATCGTGCCCTCCTCTTGATGTAGGGAATGAATGAGTTTCTTCCGGTGTCTACCATTGGCGACTCCATGGAAATATTTCGTATTCGAATCACCTTTCAAGATAAACTGAGAGTTCGAATGTTGGTACCACTTAAGTTCCTCCTCACGTAGCATGCGAGCTAACTGGGCATTCGATTGACTCTTGATCTCTATTTCATGCTCAGAGAGAGGTCTAATCTCAGCCAAAGCTTCTAAATCATCAATAATAGATGAAAGACAAAGCTTTTCTTTTTTGAGGATACCCGCAGTGTGCCTAGCCCAACCACCAAGGAACATACGTAAAGCACGCATTTTGTTGTTCCATTTGTGAATTGGGGTAAGTCCGGCAACCGGTTTATCCCACACCTCTTTGACCATGTCATGGAATCCATCCCGATGTAACCAACCCAGTTCAAACTTGAACTTGCGTCTGTACTGTGGTCGTGGCAATCCAGTAGATAAGAGGATGGGTGCATGGTTTGAGATAGTCTCTATACGAGGTAGAGCGCGAAAAGAGACCATAGGGAATTTGGATTCCCAGTCGGTATCCATTAATACGCGATCTAGTTTCTCATATGTCGGCTCCGGGGGACTGTTCGCCCAAGTGAACTGTCTTCCAGTCATGGAAACCTCTCGCAAATCTAGACTGTCTATGACAGCGTTGAAAAGGAAAGGCCAATGATTATCAAACCTACCACGGCTTTTCTCATTTGGAAATCGTAGCAAATTAAAATCCCCACCAATAAGAATGGGGTAGGGATTATCTTTCGCCAGATTAACCAATTCACAGAGAAAAGTAGCCTTGAACTCATCCTGGGCTGCCCCATACACGGCGACGAGGGACCATGTGAAGTTGTCAGCTTTGTTTCGGATATGGAGTTTAAGTGAAACTCTCCCTCCGAAGATGCCAGAACATCCATAGTCCTTGTGTTAACGCCAAGTAAAATGCCCCCAAAACGACCTCGGGGCGGCCGTGAAATCCAATTATAGTCTATCCCGCCAGAAAGACGGTTAAGAAGACTTACTGAGAAATTATACTCTATCCTCTTTTATTTGGATTTATACGATACAATTTTCAAAAGAAAAGAAAAGGAAAAGATCATGCCCGGACGTCAGTTCTCAAGGAGTTTGGCCCGAATGCTTTAATCACCGTCCGTTTGCGCTGCACGAATCTTTGACACTCGCTTCGTTGACACACCACCTCCTAAGTTCATTCGTTCCGACGGGTGGTTCGACGAACCCATTTTTCTTTGACTCGACCAAAAAGTCTCCGCACTCTTATACCAACCAAATCCCCTTCTTGTACTCTCATATCAACCAAATCCCCTTACTGTCTCATTTCTAACTGCCCCAACCATATCCTGTACCCAATGACATGACTCAAGGAGGAGGATGAGTCATCGGCGAGAGCTGCTGCTCACGGGGAGAACGGTGACGAAAACCTGGGGGCGACGGAGGTGCCGCTCGCAGGGAGCAGCGGCGGCGGCGACTGCCCTCCAGCGGAGCTGTTCAACGTCACAGAAGGGCCTACCACGGCTCCGACATGTTGCTCGCGCGGGGGCCTACCATGGCGCCGTGATTTCCTTTGGCACGTCGACAAGGTGGACTTCTACGTCTGCGCTGGAGCCTACCTCGGCGCCATCTTCGGCAGAGTTGAGATAGGGTTAGTGGTGGCTGTGCCCATCTCGGTGTTGCGGGTGCTGCTCTTCATGGCGCGGCCAAGGACCGCGATTATGGGCAACGGACCAGACACGACCATCTACCAGAGGATGGACCAATACACGACGGCGCGAATGGTGTCCGACATGCTCGTGCTGTGCATGGACTCGCCCATCTACTTCGCCAACTCCGGCAACCTGCGCGACAGGATCACCCCGGTGGATTGACGGTGAAGACGAACGGACCATCGCCAAGGGTGAGACCGGCGTGCAGTACGTCGTCCTCGATATGGGTGCTAAATTACAACAACTTGGACTGAATTTTTGCCCACACCTAAGTATCTCAAGCAGAGAATGTCTGAAACTTGTTCTTTCTGGATGCAGCGGTTGGCAGCATCGACACCAGTGGCACGAGCATGTTGGACGAGCTCAAGAAGATCATGAACAGGAGGGCATTCTGGTAAGAACAGAGTTATGAGATCATCACTACTACAGTTACACCCACAACCTCTGCTGATACATACACTGGAACAATTACTAGATTTCGCACACGCCAATTAAATTACCAGGTACTTTTGTTTCTTGGTAACGATTCTAATGTTCATCAGAATATAATATTTTCTAAATTGGATATATTTGTTTTGCTTACAAATGAAGCGCTCATCATGGACAAGAAGGGTGAACATTAGAGGATGATCAAACATGGAGAGGATGGCGCATGCAAGGGGAACAAGAACAGAGTTTTCGATGGAATTTTTAGCACTTTGGAGCCACCATGATGACGTACAAGGACATGGACGAAATATACAAGATGGTCTTTCATAAATTTCGTCCATAGCTTAATATAGGTGTTGCGCCACCTTATTTTTGGTGGCCAGGCCCATGTAATTTTGAAATACACTTAATAGGCAGTTTTTAGAGTCTGTATTAATATGAAAAAAGACTTAGGATAGAATTTAGTCCCACCTTGCCAAGGGAGGACGAAATTCCCCTCTATCTCCCTATAAATACGGCCATTAGGGCGTCATTTTAGACTTGGCTTTTGTTTAGATTAAAGTACACCATAGCTGCAACTCGCGTCCTTCGTTTGTGTTCAACGACCAGACCAAGATGTCACAGAACCCCACGTTGACCAATAAAGCTTACCTCTTAAATTCGTAATACCCAGATTGCAACCTCAGTTTCTTACTTGTTATTCGTTTTCCTGCAGGAAATAGACCCTCGTGGTCAGGTTGACCGTGCTCCGGCGTGGTCAATAACCTCTTGCAGTTGATTTAGCGGTTGCTAAGGTGCGGCGTCTTCGTACATTGTAGTCGGATCGTCAAAGTCTACTCCGCCGAAAACGATAGTTACCATCAAATCAAAAGACGACACACCTTTGGTCCTATCAAGTGGTATCCGATTTCCAAGTTGCTCGGTGAGATTTTACTAGTTTTCCGTAGTCTAGTTTGCATCTGTTCTTTATACCTACAGTCCACGAGAAAGCAAAAAAATTAGGGTTAGATCATCATATCCAAACCAATCCAAGCCTTTGCATAGTCTCTTCAGTGTTTTGCTTTGTTGAATTTGCAGTTGCATCATTGTGTCGAGTTGCTGGTCTTAGCATCTAGTCCTTTAGAGTTTCGAGTTCTGTTCACAGGTTGTCATGCCACCGCCACACCACCTTCATTGTCGCTACCATATACCACCATCGCATATCCGCCACCAATCCAAGTCCATATACACCACCACATATCAACTGCCATCACGCCAATCCGAGTCCACCTCCAACATATATATGCCACCAGTTCGAATTTCACTAGATACATATCCGCCATTAGTCTGAGTTCCACCAGATTCATCTTCGCCACCAATCCTAGTCCGAGTCTAGTATATGCTTGTGTATTATTGACTTCCAGATCATGCCCTAGTACATGTCATGATCAAATCAGATTCCCCAACTTTGGTGACATCCGTAGAAGAAAAAAAGTTCCAAACTCAAAAAAATTATGGCTAGGCAGCTTTTAGACCATTTGTAGGCTTTTTCGCAAAAAAATGATGATGAGCAAAAAAAAGATGAAAAACGGCGGCTCTACTCAAGTGCTTCGAGGAGCCGCTGACACGCAATGACATCAAGGCGATCAGGAAGCTCACCGGTTTGGACTGCAAGGCTCTGGAGGTCGCGGCCGGAATGGCCAGCGCGGCTGATGAAGATGTAGTTTGATCATGTTAGGTCTATTAGTTAGTCTTCGTCGACGGCTGGTCTTAGACCAGTTCGAGTTAGGTTTAGTCTTCATGTGTAGTCTTCGGAAAGCATGGTTAGTATCTAGACAACGCCGGAATTTTGGGTCTATTGGAGGCCGGCGACACCCCACGGTTAGCTGTAATGTGTGTTGTAATCTTTCTAGCAGTAATGATAGTCGACGAAGCGAATATCATGGTCTCCATGGATGATATAAACTACAAGATTATGTCATGGAACGTTAGGGGCCTGAATTCGGTAGCTAGGCGATCGTCAGTTAGAGAGGTGGCGCACGCAAACAAGATAGCTATCTTAAACTTGCAAGAAACGAAAATAGAGACATGGACATCTGCCATGGCATGCGACGTGGGGGGCAACCTGCTGCAGGGATGCATTGTGCTTCTGGCTATGGGCACAAGGGGGCGCGACTATCTTCTGGGATAAGCAGATAGTAGAGATTACGGATCAGATCATCGCTAGTTTCTCAATCACGGCAAAGGTGAAGATAATCGGTAGTGGGCGGTCCTTCTGGATGACCACAATATACGACCCTATGGACGACCTGCAGAAAGCCAACTTTCTTTCAGAATTAGCAGCGATTGCGCTGCCTACAACGGAGCCATGGATGCTCAATGGAGACTTCAACATGATCTACCAAGCCAGAGACAAAAACAACTGCAACATCAATAGGAGAATGATGGGCCGTTTCCGCAAAGCAATTGATCTGGCAGGGGTCAAAGAGATAAAATGCAAAAATAGGAGATTTACATGGAGCAGCAAGAGGGAGGACCCAACTCTATGCAGCATAGATAAGGTGTTCTCCAACTTAGCTTGGGAGGATATGCATCCAAATTTTGTCCTCGTGGCGGCATCTACATCATTCTCAGACCACTGCCCTCTATTGTTAGCTAACGGAGATAGACCTGTCACCAAGGCTAGATTCAGATTCGAGAATTTCTGGACTATTTTCCCACTCTTCCAGGAGACAGTGCAGCATGCTAGGGAGAGGCCAGTTCATCACGATTGCCCTTTCGTCAGAGTCAAAAATAAAATGGAGAGAGTTGCAGCGGATCTCAAAACTTGGAGCAAAACATTGTTTGGGGGTGCAAAGCTGCAATTCCACATCGCCAATGAGGTGATTCTTTGTCTGGACATTGCTCAGGAGGCTAGATCTTTGACAGCAGAAGAACACCAACTGCGGAAGTAACTCACGCTGAAAGTGATAGGACTGGCTGCGATCGAGAGGGCTCGCAAAAGGCAGGCTTCTAGAATAACTTGGCTTCGAGTGGGCGACGCCAACTCAAAATTCTTCCATGCTCGGCTCCTATCTCGCAGGAGGAAGAACTACATCCACTCCATTAAAGAGGGCAACGCCATTGTAATAGAGTCGCGGGAGAAAGCAAGAATAGCCCTTGACCACTTCGCCCGAACCCTCAGTCAGAAGCAGCAACGGGGTTGTACGTTCAACTAGGAGCAGCTACAACTCCCAGTCATTGATCTGCAGGGCACCGATCTTCCTTTCAGCGAGCAAGAGATCTGGGCGGCCATCAAGGCATCTCTGGCAGAGAAAGCACCCGGGCCTGACGGTTTCACCGAAAAATTCTTCAGATCATGTTGGCAAATCATCAAGCAAGATATCTTGGCGGTCTTCCAAAAATTCTACAACCTTGCGGGGGGCACCTTGCTGAGCTGAATACAGCTTTCATTGCTCTGCTGCCAAAAAAGAACGGAGCCACGGAGATGAACCACTTTATACCTATCATCCTGATACACTCGATTGCAAAGTTGATCACCAAAGTCCTGTCTATGAGGCTGGCTGCTAGGCTCCAAGATCTGATCTCCCCCACACAAACTGCTTTTCAGAAGGGCAAATGCTTACATGAAAGTTACCAATACGTGCAGGGCTGCGCGAGGGCGCTGCACCAGCAAAGAAAGCAGGCTCTGTTGTTCAAATTGGATATAGCAAAAGCATTCGACACAATCTCATGGGAATACCTACTGGAACTGATGGAAAGACTGGGTTTCTCGACAAGATGGAGGGATTGGATTGCGATGATGATGTCGTCGGCCTCCTCCTCCGTGTTGCTCAATGGAGAGCTCGGTGACCACTTCTGGCACCAGCAAGGTCTAAGGCAGGGGGGCCCCTTTCCCCCTGCTCTTTATTCTTGCAATCGACCCGCTGCATCACCTACTTGCTGCTACTTCTGGCCTTCAGATTTTGGCGCCCTTGCCGGGCCGAGGACCAAGCCTGCGGGTGAGCCTGTATGTAGATGATGCGGTCATCTTCGCAAACTCATCAACGCAGGAGGTGGACAAGCTGATGGATTTGCTGGATGGGTTCACAGAGGCCACCGGACTTAGACTAAATCGACGAAAATCCTCTGTCGCCGCAATACGCTGCGAAGGACTGCATTTGTCGGATGTGCTACAGGGTTTTGGTGGCCAAGTTGTCAACTTTCCAGTAACCTACCTGGGCCTACCAATCATGCCAACAAGGCTCAGAATGGTGCATTTCCAATTCCTCATCGACCGGGTGAAGGCGAGTTGGCGGGTGGAAAGGCAAGCTGCTTAACCTGGCGGGGAGAAGGGTTATCGTCAGAAGCGTCCTCTTTGCTCTCCCAACCTTTGCTATGACAGCTCTAAAGGTTCCAAAGAAAATTCTGAAAGAAGTGGACAAATCAAGACGACGCTTCCTCTGGGCTCAAGATGATGAACTTTCTGGAGGCAAATGTAAAGTGGCCTGGGACAATGTATGCTCACCACTAGCTCAAGGAGGCCTCAGAATCTTGGACCTGAACAAATTCAACCGGGACCTGAGAATCAGATGGCAATGGCTAGCTTGGGTGCAGCCGGACAAACCTTGGGTCGGCATGCAACCACCTCCTGACGATCAAGACTGGGCTCTGTTCGGGAAAGCCACAAGGATCCAGATAGGCAACGGAAACAAGGCGAGCTTCTGGAAGGATAACTGGATTGGCGAAGCACCGCTGAGCGTGACTTTCCCTGCTCTGTTCAGTCATGCTCGTCGCAAAAACAGATCAGTTGGGGCTGCCCTCACCAACGAGCAATGGATTATGGACCTGCAACATGGAGACACAACCGCAATAGCACCACAATACCTGAGGATGTGGTGGCTGATCGACGAGGCACACATAGCCATGGACCCTGGCCAAGAAGATAAGACACTTGGAAGGACACACGCGATGGACGATACACGGCTAAGTCGGCTTACAAGATATAATGCCTTCAAAACCCCAGCTCAAATTTTAACAGTCTCATATGGAAGGTCTAGGCTCCCAACAAGCTAAAGATGTTCATGTGGCTCCTCCTCCAGAACCGCCTTTGGTGCAATGATAGGTTGTAGAGAAGAGGTTGGCCCAACGGCTACTTCTGTCCCTTGTGCCTCAGGAACCTGGAAACGTCAACACACCTGATATGGAGCTGCAACTTCTCCCAAGAGATTTAGAGGAAATGTGCCAATTGGATTGGATGCTCCTTGCTCACGCCAAGGGATAGGCCTTGATACGTCTCCAACGTATCTATAATTTTTTATTGTTCCATGCTGTTATATTATCATTCTTGGATATTTTGCAATCATTTCACAATCATTTTATATCATTTTTTGGGACTAACCTATTGACATAGTGCCAAGTGCCAGTTGCTGTTTTCTGCTTGTTTTTTACATCGCATGGAATCAATCAAACGAAATCCAAATGCAGCGAAACTTTTTGTGGATTTTTTCTGGACCAGAAGACACCTGTTGGGCCAAGAAAGTACCTGAGTGGAGCTCTGAGGGGAGCACAACCCACCAGGGCGCGCCTGGGGGCCCAGGCGCGCCTAGGTGGGTTGTGCCCACCTCGATGGCCGCCCGCACCGCCTCTTTGCTCTATAAATACCCCAATATTCCATAAATCCTAGGGGAGTCGACAAAAATCAATTCCAGCCGCAAGTTCCAGAACCACTAGATCCAATCTAGACACCATCACGGAGGGGTTCATCATCCTCATTGGTGCCTCTCCGATGAAGCGTGAGTAGTTCATTGTAGACCTACGGGCTATAGTTAGTAGCTAGATGGCATCCTTTCTCTCTTTTGATTCTCAATACAATGGTCTCTTGGAGATCTATTTGATGTAACTCGTTTTGTGGTGTGTTTGTTGGGATTCGATAAACTTTGAGTTTATGATCAGATCTATGTTTTTATCCATGAAATTTATTTGAGTCTTTTGATCTCTTATATGCATGATTACTTATAGCCTCGTATTTCTTCTTCGAATCTTTGGTTTAGTTAGGCCAACTAGATCGATTTTTCTTGCCATGGGAAGAGGTGCTTTGTGATGGGTTCGATCTTACGGTGCTTGATCCCAGTGACAGAAGGGGAACCAACACGTATGTATCGTTGCTATTAAGGATAACAAGATGGGGTCTATTTCTACATAAATAGATCTTGTCTACATCATGTCATCGTTCTTATTGCATTACTCCATTTCTCCATGAACTTAATACACTAGATGCATGCTGGATAGCGGTCGATGTGTGGAGTAATAGTAGTAGATGCAAGCAGGAGTCAGTCTACTAATCTTGGACGTGATGCCTATATAATGATCATTGCATGGATATCGTCATGATTATTTGAAGTTCTATCAATTGCCCAACAGTAATTTGTTTACCCACTCAATGCTATTTTTCTCGAGAGAAGCCACTAGTGAAATCTACGGCCCCCAGGTCTCTTCTTTATTATATTTGCCATCACGGTCTATTTTTATTTGCTTTTATTTTCAAATCTATTAATCCAAAAATACAAAAATACCTGGCTGCAATTTTTATTTATTTATTTTATCTCGCATTCCCACGAGATCTATTTATCCAATCTACTACAATTTTACCTATCTTTTTACCCGTGAGGGATTGACAACCCCTCTCTTACGTCGGGTTGCAAGTATTTGTTCTTTGTGTGAAGGAGTTGTTTACGTGTAGTTGTGTGGTTCTCCTACTGGTTCGATAACCTTGGTCTCATCACTGGGGAAATACCTACCGTAGCTGTGATGCATCATCCCTTCCTCTTTGGGGAAATACCAGCGTAGTTCAAGCCGCATCAAAAGGAATTTCTGGCGCCGTTGCTGGGGAGACACCATCAACATCTACCAGGTTCCTAATCACAAATCTCATCTCCTTGCAATTTACATTATTTACCATTTGCCTCTCGTTTTCCTGTCCCCCACTTCACAAAAACTTGCTGTTTTATTCGCCCTCTTTTTCGTTCGCCGTTTTCTCGTCAGATCTGTTTTTGAGTGCAATCTTGTTGCGTAGTTGATACGTCTCCAACGTATCTGTAATTTTTGATTGTTCCATGCTATTATATTATTTGTTTTGGATGTTTAATGAGCTTTATTATGCACTTTTATATTATTTTTGGGATTAACCAACTAACTAAAGGCCCAGTGCAAATTGCTATTTTTTTTACCTATTTCAGTGTTTCGCAGAAAAGGAATATCAAACGGAATCCAAACGGAATGAAACCTTCGGGAGAGTTATTTTTGGAACAAAGGCAATCCCGGAGACTTGGAGTGGACGCCAAGGAAGCAACAAGGTGGACACGAGGTAGGGAGGCGCGCCTGGGGGGTAGGCGCGCCCCCACCCTCGTGGGCCCCTCGTGGCTCCACTGACCTACTTCTTTCGCCTATATATACTCATATACCCCGAAAACATCCAGGAGCACCACGAACCCTATTTCCACCGCCGCAACCTTCTGTACCCGTGAGATCCCATCTTGGGGCCTTTTCCGGCGCTCCGCCTGAGGGGGAATCGATCATGGAGGGCTTCTACATCAACACCATAGCCTCTCCGATGATGTGTGAGTAGTTTACCACAGACCTTCGGGTCCATAGTTATTAGCTAGATGGCTTCTTCTCTTTTTTTGGATCTCAATAAAAACTTCTCCTTGATTCTCTTGGAGATCTATTCGATGTAATTCTTTTTGCGGTGTGTTTGTCGAGATCCGATGAATTGTGGGTTTATGATCAACATTATCTATGAACAATATTTGGTTCTTCTTTGAATTCTTATATGTATGATTTGACATCTTTGCAAGTCTCTTCGAATTATCAGTTTGGTTTGGCCTACTAGATTGATCTTTCTTGCAATGGGAGAAGTGCTTAGCTTTGGGTTCAATCTTGCGGTGTCCTTTCCCAGTGACAGCAAGGGTAGCAAGGCACTGTAGCGACCCGACCTCAGACGGTCAAGTCTCTGTGCTTAAGTGTCATTCCTGGATCGGTATGCTGACACACACAGTACTTGAGGATTTATAACAGAGGTAAATCACACGTATAAATAACGTAAATACTATTACCTCAATCCAAATAGCGGAAGTAACAACAAGGTTGTGGATTCCCATCAACACCAACGGCAATGTTGAGTGTAGAAATCGTAACCCTAACGTATCACTTACTCGTCGTAAGAATCCTGCAACATGAGACGTTGCAGCCACAAAGGGTCAGTACATTGAATGTACTGGCAAATTCACACCATATGATAATGATGGATAACAACTATCACTACATGCATATATGGCTGGTGGAGGCTCTATGGTTAACATGTTTTTGCGAAAAGCCAATTTTTCCCTACTGCAAAAGAATATATTTTATTTAACTACAAAATTGGTTGATGAACGTTGAGAAGGTTCCTCCAACTCAATCCCAAATTAAAAGTTAACAACCCAACAAAATTATTTAAGTAATGTGATGAGATCAACACGATAATTCAAGAACCAGATACTCAAGATGTCCATAACCGGGGACACGGCTAATCATGATTAGTTTGTACACTCTGTAGAGGTTTGCGTACTTTTCCCCACAAGACTCGATCTCCTCCGTTGGATTTCTCGCACTACATGGTGTTTGAGAAATGGATGACCGAGACACAGTCTTTCAGAAGCATTAACTCTAACCCTGGGTAGACAGTACCAACCTACATCCCCTACATCTGCTAGCCTACCACTGGAAGAGGTCATGCGACATACTCAACTATGCTAGAGCCCATAATAGCTTGTGGCTGCACACGGAAGTTTCTAGCATGAATAATCTTATGATCCCTTTGAGCCTGGGTGGCATTTCATAGGGTGATCACATGGGTCCTCCGGGATCCCCTTGGGCAAGCACTAGGTTCTCCAGGTGCCCGGGCAACCACTGGGTGCTCCAGGGTGCCCCTACCATTCCACCTAGATGTGTATTAAAGTAGCCACCTTAACTTAACCATTAATTAACAATCTCACATCAGTCATGGATTCACTCACCCAAACCACGTCTACGAGCATAGCATGGCAATACAAGCATAACGTAGAAGTAATTCCCAAGGGTTTGATAATAAAACAGGTAATAGGTTCTACCTCATCAACTACTTCCCAATACCCACATGTTATCAAGTCCTAACCATGCAGTGTTCGAGGGTTGAAACTAATGCATAAAAAACTGGGTAATAAAGGGATATGATCAAAGTGTGAACTTGCCTTGTACTGTTGATGAAGATGATTCACACTCATAATTCCTGATACTTCTACTCGTCACACTCCGTTTCAATCTATCGTAAGCAAGCAATAGTAACCACACATAAGCCATCACTCAGAAGATCGGAAAGAACGAAGAAAACAATTCGGAAAACTTCAAAACCAAGAAAATAACTCTTTCAATAGAAAACAATTTCTAATAGTACCAAAATTAAGTGAATTTGGCCTTATCAGAGAGTTTATGACAAGAGCTTCGATTTGCAAAAAGAATCAACTCAAACGGAGTTATAAAACTCGAGTTACGATCAAACAAAGTTCAAATACAAATCTATTTGAATTCAAATTTTAAAACTTTCAAAAATATGTTTAAGTTGTTTTATTGGATAGAGGGGATCGTAACGAAGAAGTGGGCGTTGGTTTCGTTGGGTTTGGATAAACGATCAAAAAGTTGTGAACGTTTGAAGAACAGGGACTAAATTGTAAAATAAAACAACTACAACTAGGTCCCTGGCAGAAAAATAAAAATAAAAAGAAAAACTCTACCGAACGAACGTTCGCTACCGAACGCTAACGAACGAAAACCGTTCGCTCTAGAGCCTAAGCTAACGAACACTCTCTAAATAGAAAAAAAACGCTTAGAGAAAAAAAAACAAATGGATCTAGATCCTTAGATCTAGATCGGACGGACGAGGAGGGGCGGTGGTTGGAGTCGCCGGCGACGGAGAAGATGGCGGCGGCGGCTACAGACGAAGCAGCGGCTCCGGTGGTCGAGGAGGGCAACGGAGAGGTCAGGGAGGGGCGGCGCGGCGAGGCGGATGCAGCGGTGGGGTCGGCGGCGCTCGGGGGCGTCGGAACCGAGCGGGCGGCTGTGGCAGATCTCGACGGAGGCGAAAGCTCCGGCGAGGGCGGCGGTTGCGACGGAGGAGGAGGAGAGGGGAGAGAGGGGCCGGCGGTTTCGCCTTTTAAAGGCGGAGGGGAGAGGGCGTGGCTTGGAGGAGGGGCGCAAGGCGGACGCGGAGTCCAGCTGGACTCCGGCGGCGGCGCTCCTGTGCGGGAGCCGGTCTCCCGCGGCTCTGGGAAGGCGGTGGCGAGGCCTGGGCCGGCTGGGCTTCGGCCCAGTCGGTCCGAAGGTTTTTTTTAACAGATTGACAAAGAAATAAAAAGAAAATAAAGTAAAATATTATATAGGCATATAATATATCAAAATTTTCAGAAAAAGATTTTCTACAACATGAACATTTTTGCAACATCAAATAAAATCCACACAAATTTAAATAAATCAAACAATGCTAATGCTCTAATAAAATCCAGTAAAAGTCATTTAAAAAATACCAAAATGATTTCAAATTTATTTCTCTCCAATTTTCTAATGTAGGGAATAATTTTACCCTAATTTCCATATATTTTATTTTTGGAGAAAAATAATTTGAATAAAACTCAAATAACTCCAAATTTGAAAATAATTTCAAAGGGACGTTAAATTTGATTCTTTGAAACTCCCAACTCATATTTCATATGGTTTGAAGAAGTCATTTTATCTTCTCTCATGAAAATCATTGAGTTGCTTAAAGTTTCTGAATTTGAAAATAGTTCCAAATGAGATTCAAATATTTTCAAATACCCTTTTCATTTAATTAAATGGAAGAAGTCATGTCATCTTCTCTCCAGGGTTTTGTGATGAAAAGAATTTGAATTCACGGAGATCATAAATGCAAAATGAAAGTTTGGGAAAGTCCTTTTATTCCCTCTCATTTAACTTTCAAAAAGTTTCGAATTTCACTCAATTTCAGACAAGCAACCACACCACATTCAAACAATCAATCAAATCTATTTATTTAATATAACATTCCAAAATTTAGAATTTTGGGATGTTACAAACCTACCACCCTTAAAATGAATCTCGTCCTCGAGATTCGAAGAGGCTAGCAAGAAATAGGTTAGGTTTGGGGGTCTTCTCAAAATCCGTCGATCATCACAGGGGGTCTAGGGTGCTACCACCATTAGAAGCATGGTTACGGTTCCATTGAAACTCATATACTCCCTCCTTATTGTTGACAGTGTCGGCCTTCTCAGATTCTCGGGAAAATTCCTTCTCTGGGATCTTCCGGTAGTGGCATAACCTTTTCCTCAATTCTTCTGTCCTTTCATCTTGGTAAGGTTATTCCGAGACTAGGTCTTCTTAGCTGACGGATCTGGCGCCAATACTAAACAACTATCGATATCTCATGGTGGTCAACAATTTATGGTCTCTCCTGCAGGAAATGGGTCTGGGTTGAACCTCACCGTATATCCTATGATTGGCAGCAGCTGCCTTGTACAAGGGAAAATTGTCATACCATTCTAGGTTTTAAACAAGGTTTTGATCGTCGTCGCTCTACTATGGGTAAGTCACTCAGATTTACCATCCCATATAACAAGGCGAATGATAAGAGTAAGTCGGTATGGTGATCAATCCATCCCGCACCCAAATCATTACCGTGTATATGGTTTAGCGAAACTTGTATTCTAACACTCGGTCATCCTCACAAGCATTGCAGAATTTCTCTTGTCGACGAACTAAGTTCGGATAAATCCATTGATTCTGCAAGCCAAACAAAACATCCATCGTTCCTTCACAACTCTCAGGTTTTGCATTACTCCTATAAAATAGTTTGTCGATAAAATCGTAACTCCTTCCAGGGTTTTTCCTTCAGCAAGAGTGTGCTTGCTTCTTGGCAGGACCCGGGGCCTGTGGGTTATGGCCTATCCCATCACTTGTAAACCTTGAACTCATCAACGGGGCAACTGATCATTATTCCAACATCTTGCTTCTTAGCATACTTAAAATCCATCCAATTGTACTGTCTCTCCCCCTTCTATTGGTAACAAACTAAGACGTGATTACTCAAACTCATCATGGAGTTACAATTGCTCCTTATTACCAACATTATACCTCCTTTATATCCAATAATACTTCATCCCTTCATACTCTTGGGGTATCCCACATATCAAGATAAAACTTATACTTATGAAGTCCACTCCGTGGAACATCATTATCCTTTCCAGGGGTTAAATCTCCTCACAGGGTACTACCACCCTTACAATGCTCCAATCTTCCATAGACCATATTTCTCATATCCTCAAAAATGGTCAAAATCTTTCTTCATAGAGTAACACTCATAAAATCCAAATCAGTACCAACGATGCTAACTTTATTGATTCTCCAATGATTACAATCTCTTGCTTTTCCATTACATGCCTCAACCCATCGCCTCAATATAAAGGAAAATGTTCTCACTACTACTACTATACTCCTCACAGATACAACTAATTATCACAAGTCTCCTTCTCAATGAGACAATCTCTAGCAAGGTTCCCTGCTTCATTACAGCAGAAACATACTACTTCTGACAAATCTCGTGGTTTTGTCATGATTACATAGCCTCCTTGGGTCCTCGGCTTCCTTTTTGGGCAACTGCCGAGGTAGTGCCCTGACTCCTTGCACCTGTAACAGGTGATATGACTTAGGTCCTTCCTGGAATCCAATCTACTTCTCTTCCTGGACTTTTCCGTTCCAATCAGGGCTTCTATTTCCTGTGGGTCATACTCTACTTCCTCTGTCAGGAATTCTACTAGGTCCCTATTCAGACAATTTTCGGAGATGTGTCCTTCTTCTCCACATGAATAGCATGACTTAGTGCATGGTTTAATTGGGTTTTATTTGGGTGTGTCCTTCACCTCTTCCTTCATCACAGGTTCTTCTAAAATTTCCATGAGGGCTCCTTTCATTGCTTCTTTCTTTTGTTGGATGGTTCTTTGTACCATGGGGTAAATGTGACACTGAGCAGGGTAGTGGGTAGTTCCTTCACATAAGAAACAAGTAATCTGCCTAGTTGGGCATTCTTCAGTTGGGTGACTTCCTTCACAATTAGGGCATTAATCCTTGTGTTCCTTATGGTTGTGTCCTATTTCTCCACAAAGCTTGCATGCACAAGTTTTCTTCATATCCTTCCCATAAGGCTTCAACTCCTGGGACACAAACCGAGACTTTGACAAAGTCAACTTAAATTCTTCCCAAGTGGTTACTCCTTGCCATCCATTGATGGTTTGGTACATCCTCCACCAAGTAGCAGCACCTCTTTCAAAGCATTGAAGAGCATGCTGGGTCATATCCTTTCCGACTATAGGGTTATTCTTCATGTGATCCTCCATGTTCTGAATCCATTGGTCCGTCTCCAATTGTCTTATCGGTCCAGGAAACATGAGTTCATCTCCATTTATCCTCTATTGGGTCCATGGGTTTGGGGTGGGATAAGAGAGATAGAGAGGGATACACACAATGCAAACAATAGTTTTGGAAAGACAAATTTTATTTGTGGCTGTCGGAAAAACATCAAACAAATGACAACTCACAAATGTCGCATCTAACGTAGGTATATAACAGGGGTTTGGTCTGCTAATGGTTAATAGATCTCACAGTCATCAAACTCTTCAAGTCTTGGTCATGTCTCCGATGGCTCCTTCCGATCGTGCTTATCCTTCTCAAGTTATTTTGCCAGATCATCTCTGTTGACGCGAAGTCTCTCGTGACATCCTTCAATATTTCTAGAGTTGCGTTCCAAACTTCTGGGTTTTCTATATCCTTGGCATGAACCATGGTCCTAATGTCCTTCAGTTCCTGACGAATCTCTGGTATCTCAAGGTTTTGCTCCTCCAGCTTGGCTACTTCAGCTTCTGGATCCTGAGTTCTTCACGAAACACTTCTTTGTCAAATACGGATTCCTGAAGGTCCATCTTAACTTCTGCTGTAGATCCTGGTGATACACCAGCTAAGGTTAAAACTTCATCTTTTGCTGATAAATGCTCCATCAGCCTTCTACCATCCAATCCTTCCGAAGAATGCATGCTTAACTCAGCACAGTGACAATAGCATAAGCGGGCGATAACATCTTGGATATCCATGTTTTTGCCCTTGTCATTGCCATGAGCTATCATTCCATAGTTGATATCTCCTGCCTTAGGGTTTTCTTGACAAAAACTATGAGTTCTAACGCTCCATGTTCCGGTCTTTCTCCAACACACCTTGATCTCGGGTATTGACAGCTTCAATAGTCTGACTAGTTCCATAAGGGTAACCCTCCTAGGTCACACCAATCCGGAAATTCTTCAGAGCCTTCAAATTCTCCTAGTCTTCGGAGTCTTCAACCGTTGTAGTTTCCATTATTATAATGCTCCATAAAATCCTCTTCATTCCAAAGTGGTCTTAGTTGTCCGATATCTTGTCCTTCTTGGAGTGGTCTCATCAGTCGAATCTTCAAGTGTTACAAAGGAAAAGGGGTATGGTCTCACTAAAAGGGAATATTTTGATAAAGCTCAGAAAAGAAGAGAGGTAGAAGATCCTTTTGAAATGAAGTTGTAGAGAAAAATCTTTCCTATGGGCTTGTCAGTTTCTAGGGGTCACGTCCTACAGTCAACATGTGCTCTAATACCATCTTCTAGCGACCCGACCTCAGACGGTCAAGTCTCTGTGCTTAAGTGTCATCCCTGGATTGGTATGCTGACACACACAGTACTCGAGCATTTATAACAGAGGTAAATCACATGTATAAATAACGTAAATACTATTACCTCAATCCAAATAGCGGAAGTAACAACAAGGTTGTGGATTCCCATCAACACCAACGGCAAAGTTGAGTGTAGAAATCGTAACCCTAACGTATCACTTACTCGTCGTAAGAATCCTACAACATGAGACGTTGCAGCCACAAAGGGTCAGTACATTGAATGTACTGGCAAATTCACACCAAAGGATAATGATGGATAACAACTATCACTACATGCATATATGGCTGGTGGAGGCTCTATGGTTAACATGTTTTTGCGAAAAGCCAATTTTTCCCTACTGCAAAAGAATATATTTTATTTAACTACAAAATTGGTTGATAAACATTGAGAAGGTTCCTCCAACTCAATCCCAAATTAAAAGTTAACAACCCAACAAAATTATTTAAGTAATGTGATGAGATCAACACGATAATTCAAGAACCAGATACTCAAGATGTCAATAACCGGGGACACGGCTAATCATGATTAGTTTGTACACTCTAGAGAGGTTTGCACACTTTTCCCCACAAGACTCGATCTCCTCCATTGGATTTCTCGCACTACATGGTGTTTGAGAAACGGATGACCGAGACACAGTCTTTCAGAAGCATTAACTCTAACCCTGGGTAGACAGTACCAACCTACATCCCCTACATCTGCTAGCCTACCACTGGAAGAGGTCATGCGACATACTCAACTATGCTAAAGCCCATAATAGCTTGTGGCTGCACACGGAAGTTTCTAGCATGAATAATCTTATGATCCCTTTGAGCCTGGGTGGCATCCCATAGGGTGATCACACGGGTCCTCCGAGATCCCCTTGGGAAAGCACTGGGTTCTCCAGGTGCCCGGGCAACCACTGGGTGCTCCAGGGTGCCCCTACCATTCCACCCAGATGTGTATTAAAGTAGCCACCTTAAGTTAACCATTAATTAACAATCTCACATCGGTCATGGATTCACTCACCCAAACCACGTCTACGAGCATAGCATGGCAATACAAGCATAACGTAGAAGTAACTCCCAAGGGTTTGATATTAAAACAGGTAATAGGTTCTACCTCATCAATTACTTCCCAATACCCACATGTTATCAAGTCCTAACCATGCAGTGTTCGAGGGTTGAAACTAATGCATAAAAAACTGGGTAATAAAGGGATATGATCAAAGTGTGAACTTGCCTTGTACTGTTGATGAAGATGATTTGCACTCATAACTCCTGATAGTTCTACTCGTCACACTCCATTCAATCTATCGTAAGCAAGCAATAGTAACCACACATAAGCCATCACTCAAAAGATCGGAAAGAACGAAGAAAACAATTCGAAAAACTTCAAAACCAAGCAAATAACTCTTTCAACAGAAAACAATTTCTAACAGTACCAAAGTTAAGTGAATTTGGCCTTATCAGAGTGTTTAGGTCAAGAGCTTCGATTTGCAAAAAGAATCAACTCAAACGGAGTTATAAAACTCGAGTTACGATCAAACAGAGTTCAAATACAAATATGTTTGAATTCAAATTTTAAAACTTTCAAAAATATGTTTAAGTTGTTTTATTGGATAGAGGCGATCGTAACAAAGAAGTGGGCGTTGGTTTCATTGGATTTGAATAAACGATCGAAAAGTTGTGAACGTTTGAAGAACAGGGACTAAACTGTAAAATAAAACAACTACAACAAGGTCCCTGGCAGAAAAATAAAAATAAAAAGAAAAACTCTACCGAACGCTAATGAACGAAAACTGTTTGCTCCAGAGCCTAAGCTAACGAACGCTCTCTAAATAGAAAAAAATGCTTAGAGAAAAAAAACAAATGGATCTGGATCCTTAGATCCAGATCGGACGGACGAGGAGGGGCGGTGGTTACCGCGGCGGTTGGAGTCGCCGACGACGGAGAAGACGGCGGCGGCGGCCTCGGCTACGGATGGAGCATCGGCTTCGGTGGTCGAGGAGGGCAATGAAGAGGTCGGGGAGGGGTGGCGCGGCGAGGCAGATTCAGCGGTGGGGTCGGCGGCGCTCGGAGGCGTCGGAACCGAGCGGGCGGCGGCGGCAGATCTTGTCGGAGGCAAAAGCTCTGACGAGGGCGGCGGTTGCGACGGAGGAGGAGGAGAGGGGAGAGAGTGGCGGCGGTCTGGCCTTTTAAAGGCGGAGGGGAGAGGGCGTGGCTTGGAGGAGGGGCGCAAGGCGGAAGCGGAGTCCGACCGGACTCCGGCGGCGGCGCTCCCGTGCGGGAGCCGGTCTCCCGTGGCTCTGGGAAGGCGGTGGCGAGGCCTGGGCCGGCTGGGCTTCGGCCCAATCGGTCCGAAGGTTTTTTTAACAGAGAGACAAAGAAAGAAAAAGAAAATAAAGTAAAATATTATATAGGCATATAATATATCAAAATCTTTAGAAAAGATTTTCTACAACATGAACATTTTTGTAATGTCAAATAAAATCCACACAAATTTAAATAAATCAAACAGTGCTAATGCTCTAATAAAATCCAGTAAAAGTCATTTTAAAAATACCAAAATGATTTCAAATTTATTTCTCTCCAATTTTCTAATGTAGGGAATCATTTTACCCTAGTTTCCATATATTTTATTCTTGGAGAAAAATAATTTGAATAAAACTCAAATAACTCCAAATTTGAAAATAATTTCAAAGGGACGTTAAATTTGATTCTTTGAAACTCCCAACTCATATTTCATATGGTTTGAAGAAGTCATTTTATCTTCTCTCATGAAAATCATTGAGTTGCTTAAAGTTTCTGAATTTGAAAATAGTTCCAAATGAGATTCAAATATTTTCAAATACCCTTTTCATTTAATTAAATGGAAGAAGTCATGTCATCTTCTCTCCAGGGTTTTGTGATGAAAAGAATTTGAATTCATGGAGATCATAAATGCAAAATGAAAGTTTGGGAAGTCCTTTTATTCCCTCTCATTTAACTTTCAAAAAGTTTCGGATTTCACTCAATTTCACATAAGCAACCACACCACATTCAAACAATCAATCAAATCTATTTATTTAATATAACATTCCAAAATTTAGAATTTTGGGATGTTACAGGCACGTATTGTATTGTTGCCATCGAGGATAAAAAGATGGGGTTTATATCATATTGCTTGAGTTTATCCCTCTACATCATGTCATCTTGCCTAATGCGTTACTCTGTTCTTATGAACTTAATACTCTAGATGCATGCTGGATAGCGGTCGATGTGTGGTGTAATAGTAGATGCAGAATCGTTTCGGTCTACTTGTCGCGGATGTGATGCCTATATACATGATCATGCCTAGATATTCTCATAACTATGCGCTTCTCTATCAATTGCTCGATACTAATTTGTTCACCCACCGTAGAATTTGCTATCTTGAGAGAAGCCACTAGTGAAACCTATGGCCCCCGGGTCTATCTTCCATCATATTTATCTCCCTTTAATTAGCTATTTCTGTCGCCGTTTATTTTGCAATCTTTACTTTCCAATCTATATCATAAAAATACCAAAAATATTTATCTTATTATCTCTACCAGATCTCACTTTTGCAAGTGACCGTGAAGGGATTGACAACCCCTTTATCACGTTGGTTGCAAGGTTCTTATTTGTTTGTGCAGGTACGAGGGACTTGCGTATAGTCTCCTACTGGATTGATACCTTGTTTCTCAAAAACTAAGGGAAATACTTACGCTACTTTGCTGCATCACCCTTTCCTCTTCAAGGGAAAACCAACGCATGCTCAAGAGGTAGTAAGAAGGATTTCTGGCGCCGTTGCCGGGGAGGTTTACGCCAAGTCAAGTCAAGATTTGATCTCCCGTCAACTTGCCAATTTCTGGCGCCGTTGCTGGGGAGATCTACACACAAGTCAAGACATACCAAGTACCCATCACAAACTCTTATCCCTCGCATTACATTATTTGCCATTTGCCTCTCGTTTTCCTCTCCCCCACTTCACCTTTGCCGTTTTCTTCGCCCTCTTTTTCGTTCGCCTCTTTTTACTTGCTTCTTGTGTGCTTGTGTGTTGGATTGTTTGTCACGATGGCTCAAGATAATACTAAATTGTGTGGTTTTTCCAATACCAACAACAATGATTTTCTTAGCACTCCGATTGCTCCTATTACCGATGCTGAATCTTGTGAAATTAATGCTGCTTTGCTGAATCTTGTCATGAAAGATCAATTCTCTGGCCTTCCTAGTGAAGATGCCGCTACACATCTAAACAACTTTGTTGATTTGTGTGATATGCAAAAGAAGAAAGATGTGGATAATGATATTGTTAAATTGAAGCTATTTCCATTTTCGCTTAGAGATCGTGCTAAAACTTGGTTTTCGTCTTTGCCTAAAAATAGTATTGATTCATGGAATAAGTGCAAAGATGCTTTTATCTCTAAGTATTTTCCTCTCGCTAAGATCATCTCTCTTAGAAACGATATTATGAATTTTAAGCAACTTGATCATGAGCATGTTGCACAAGCTTGGGAGAGGATGAAATTAACGATACGTAATTGCCCTACTCATGGTTTGAATTTATGGATGAACATACAAATTTTTTATGCTGGATTGAATTTTGCTTCTAGAAATCTTTTAGATTCGGCCGCGGGAGGCACTTTTATGGAAATCGCTTTAGGAGAAGCTACTAAACTCCTAGATAATATTATGGTTAATTATTCTCAACGGCACACCGAAAGATCTACTAGTAAAAAGGTTCATGCAATAGAAGAGATTAATGTTTTAGGTGGAAAGATGGATGAACTTATGAAATTGTTTGCTAATAAGAGTGTTTCTTCTGATCCTAATGATATGCCTTTGTCTACTTTGATTGAGAATAATAATGAATCTATGGATGTGAATTTTGTTGGTAGGAACAATATTGGTAACAACGAGTATAGAGGAAACTTTAATCCTAGGTCGTTTCCTAGTAATTCCTCTAATAATTATGGTAATTCCTACAACAACTCTTATGAAAATTTTAGTAAGATGCCCTCTTATTTTGAGACTGGTGTTAAAGAATTTATGATTTCGCAAAAGAATTTCAATGCTTTGCTTGAAGAAAAATTGCCTAAGATTGATGAGTTAGCTTGGAACGTGGATAGAATTTCTCTTGATGTGGATTCTTTGAAACATAGATCTATTCCACCTAAGCATGATATCAATGAGTATCTCAAAGCCATGAGAATTTCCATTGATGAGTGCAAAGAAAGAACCGCTAGGATGCATGCTAAAAAAGATTGCTTTATGAAAGCGTGTTCTTCTAGTTTTCATGATAATAAGGATGAAGATCTAAAAGTGATTGATGTGTCTCCTATTAAATCTTTGTTTTGCAATATGAATCTTGATAATGATGGGACTGGAGATGAGTCAACTTTAGTTAAAAGGCGTCCCAATGATTCGGAGTTTTTAGATCTTGATGCAAAAATTGGTAAAAATGGGATTGAAGAGGTCAAAACTTTACATAGCAATGAACCCACTATTTTGGATTTCAAGGAATTTAATTATGATCATTTTTCTTTGATAGATTGTATTTCCTTGTTGCATTCCGTGTTAAATTATTCTCATGCTTATGATCAAAATAAAGCTTTTACTGAACATATCGTTGATGCTTTAATGCAATCTTGTGAAGAAAAGCTTGAATTAGAAGTCTCTATCCCTAGAAAACTTTATGATGAGTGGGAACCTACTATTAAAATTAAGATTAAAGATCACGAATGCTATGCTTTGTGTGATTTGGGTGCTAGCTAGTGTTTCCACGATTCCAAAAACTTTGTGTGATGTGTTAGGTTTCCGTGAATTTAATGATTGTTCTTTAAACTTGCATATTGCGGATTCCACCATTAAGAAACCTATGAGAAGGATTAATGATGTTCTTATTGTTGCAAATAGGAATTATGTGCCCGTAGATTTTATTGTTCTTGATATAGATTGCAATCCTACATGTCCTATTATTCTTGGTAGACCCTTCCTTAGAACGATTGGTACAATTATTGATATGAAAGAAAGAAATATTAGATTCCAATTTCCGTTAAGGAAAGACATGGAACACTTTCCTAGGAAGAAAATTAAATTACCTTATGAATCTATTATGAGAGCCACTTATGGATTGCATACCAAAGATGATAATACCAAGATCTATTCTTGTTTTTATGCCTAGCTAGGGGCGTTAAACGATAGCGCTTGTTGGGAGGCAACCCAATTTTATTTTTGTTCCGTGCTTTTTGTTCCTGTTTAGTAATAAATAATTCATCTAGCCTCTGGTTAGATGTGGTTTTATATATTAATTAGTGTTTGTGCCAAGAAGAACCAATAGGATCTTCTTGGGTGATAATTATTTGATCTTGCTGAAAAATACAGAAACTTTGCGCTCACGAAAATAATTGTTAAAATTCACCAGAACGTGATAAATTGCCAATTATTTTTGCAGTAGATAAATATACAAATTGTCCAGGTTGTCCTAGTTTTTCATAATTTTTGGAGTTCCATAAGTATTCGAACAAATCAGATTGCTAGAGACTGTTCTGTTTTTCACAGATTCTGTTTTTGGTGTGTTGTTTGCTTATTTTAATGAATCTATGGCTAGTACCGGGGTGTATGAACCATAGAGAAGTTGGAATACAGTAGGTTTAACACCAATATAAATAAAGAATGAGTTCATTACAGTACCTTATTGTGGTGGTTTGTTTTATTTCGCTAACGGAGCTCATGAGATTTTCTGTTGAGTTTTGTGTTGTGAAGTTTTCAAGTTTTTGGGTAAAGATTTGACGGATTATGGAATAAGGAGTGGCAAGAGACTAAGCTTGGGGATTCCCAAGGCACCCCAAGGTAAAATTCAAGGACAACCAAAAGCCTAAGCTTGGGGATGCCCCGGAAGGCATCCCCTCTTTCGTCTTCGTCCATCGGCAACTTTACTTGATGCTATATTTTTATTCACCACATGATATGTGTTTTGCTTGGAGCGTCTTGTATGATTTGAGTCTTTGCTTTTTATTTTACCAAAATCATCCTTGCTGTACACACCTTTTGGAGAGACACACATGAATCAGAATTTATTATAACACTCTTTGTGCTTCACTTATATCTTTTGAGCTAGATAATTTTGCTCTAGTGCTTCGCTTATATCTTTTTAGAGCACGGTGGTGGTTTTATTTTATAGAAATTATTGATCTCTCATGCTTCACTTATATTATTTTGAGAGTCTTATAGAACAGCATAGTAATGTGCTTTGGCTATAAAACTAGTCCTAATATGATGAACATCCAAGATGGGTATAATAAAAACTATCATATAAAGTGCATCGAATACTATGAGAAGTTTGATTCTTTATGATTGTTTTGAGATATGAAGATGGTGATATTAGAGTCATGCTAGTTGAGTAGTTGTGAATTTGAGAAATACTTGTTCTAAAGTTTGTGACTCCCGTAGCATTCACATATGGTGAACCGTTATGTGATGAAGTCGGAGCATGATTTATTTATTGATTGTCTTCCTTATGAGTGGCGGTCGGGGACGAGCGATGGTCTTTTCCTACCAATCTATCCACCTAGGAGCATGCGCGTAGTACTTTTTTTTTGATAACTAATAGATTTTTGCAATAAGTATGTGAGTTGTTTATGACTAATGTTGAGTCCATGGATTATATGCACTGTCACCCTTCCACCATTGCTAGCCTCTATAATACCGCGCACCTTTCGCCGGTATCATACGCCCACCATATACCTTCCTCAAAATAGCCACCATACCTACCTATTATGGCATTTCCATAGCCATTCCGAGATATATTGCCATGCAACTTACCACCGTTCCGTTTGTTATGACACGTTTCATCATTGTCATATTGCTTTGCATGATCATGTAGTTGACATCATATTTGTGGCAAAGCCACCTTTATAACTTTTTCATACATGTCACTCTTGATTCATTGCATATCCCGGTACACTGCGGGAGGCATTCACATAGAGTCATATTTTGTTCTAAGTATTGAGTTGTAATTTTTGAGTTCTAAGTAAATAAAAGTGTGATGATCATCATTATTAGAGCATTGTCCCAAGTGAGGAAAGGATGATGGAGACTATGATGCCCCCACAAGTCGGGATGAGACTCCGGACGAAAAAAAAGAGAGAAAAGAAAGAAAGAGGCCATAAAAAAGAGAAAAAGGCCCAAATAAAAAAAGATGAGAGAAAAAGAGAGAAGGGACAATGTTACTATCCTTTTACCACACTTGTGCTTCAAAGTAGCACCATGATCTTCATGATAGAGAGTCTCCTATGTTGTCACTTTCATATACTAGTGGGAATTTTACATTATAGAACTTGGCTTGTATATTCCAATGATGGTTTCCTCAAAATGCCCTAGGTCTTCATGAGCAAGCGAGTTGGATGCACAACCACTTAGTTTCTTTTGTTGAGCTTTCATACACTTATAGCTCTAGTGCATCCGTTGCATGGCAATCCCTACTCACTCACATTGATCTCTATTGATGGGCATCTCCATAGCCCGTTTATACGCCTAGTTGATGTGAGACGATCTTCTCCTTTTTGTCTTCTGCACAACCACCATTCTATTTCACATATAGTGCTATGTCCATGGCTCACGCTCATGTATTGTGTGAAGATTAAAAAAGTTTGAGAACATCAAAAGTATGAAACAATTGCTTGGCTTGTCATCGGGGTTGTGCATGATTTAAATATTTTGTGTGATGAAGATAGAGCATAGCCAGACTATATGATTTTGTAGGGATAACTTTCTTTGGCCATGTTATTTTGAGAAGACATGATTGCTTTGTTAGTATGCTTGAAGTATTATTATTTTTATGTCAATATTAAACATTTATCTTGAATCTTTCGGATCTGAACATTCATGCCACAATAAAGAAAATTACATTGAGAATTATGCTAGGTAGCATTCCACGTCAAAAATTCTGTTTTTATCATTTACCTACTCGAGGACGAGCAGGAATTAAGCTTGGGGATGCTTGATACGTCTCCAACGTATCTATAATTTTTGATTGTTCCATGCTATTATATTATCTGTTTTGGATGTTTAATGGGCTCTATTATGCACTTTTATATTATTTTTGGGACTAACCTACTAACCAAAGGCCCAGTGCAAATTGCTGTTTTTTTGCCTATTTCAGTGTTTCATAGAAAAGGAATATCAAACGGAATCCAAATGGAATGAAACCTTCGAGAGAGTTATTTTTGGAACAAACGCAATCCCGGAGACTTGGAGTGGACGTCAAGGAAGCAACGAGGCGGCCACGAGGTAGGGAGGTGCGCCCAGGGGGGTAGGCACGCCCCCACCCTCGTGGGCCCCTCGTGGCTCCACCGACCTACTTCTTTCGCCTATATATACTCATAAACCCCGAACACATCCAGGAGCACCACGAAACCCTATTTCCACCGCCGCAACCTTCTATACCCATGAGATCCCATCTTGGTGCCCCGGCGCTCCGTCGGAGGGGGAATCGATCACGGAGGGCTTCTACATCAACACCATAGCCTCTCCTATGATGTGTGAGTAGTTTACCACAGATCTTCGGGTCCATAGTTATTAGCTAGATGGCTTCTTCTCTCTCTTTGGATCTCAATTCAAATTTCTCCTTGATTCTCTTGGAGATCCATTCAATGTAATTCTTTTTGCGGTGTGTTTGTCGAGATCCGATGAATTGTGGGTTTATGATCAAGATTATCTATGAACAATATTTGGTTCTTCTCTGAATTCTTATATGTATGATTTGATATCTTTGCAAGTCTCTTCGAATTATCAGTTTGGTTTGGCCTACTAGATTGATCTTTCTTGCAATGGGAGAAGTGCTTAGCTTTGGGTTCAATCTTGCGGTGTCCTTTCCCAGTGACAGCAGGGGCAGCAAGGCACATATTCTTTTGTTGCCATCAAGGATAAAAAGATGGGTTTATATCATCTTTCTTGAGTTTATCCCTCTACATCATGTCATCTTGCCTAATGCGTTATTCTGTTCTTATGAACTTAATACTCTAGATGCATGCTGGATAGCGGTCGATGTGTGGACTAATAGTAGTAGATGCAGAATCGTTCCGGTCTACTTGTCATGGACGTGATGCCTATATTCATGATCATTGCCTTAGATATCATCATAACTATGCACTATTCTATCAATTGCTCGGCACTTGTGACGCCCCCGATTCAACCGTACACTAATCATGCACGCAAATGTGTACGATCAAGATCAGGGACTCACGGGAAGATATCACAACACAACTCTAAAACATAAATAAGTCATACAAGCATCATAATACAAGCCAGGGGCCTCGAGGGCTCGAATACAATTGCTCGATCATAGACGAGTCAGCGGAAGCAACAATATCTGAGTACATACATAAGTTAAACAAGTTTGCCTTAAGAAGGCTAGCACAAAAGTAGCAACGATCGAAGAGGCCAGTCCTCCTGCCTGGGACCTCCTAACTACTCCTCGAAGCCGAACTCCATGTAGAATCATCCTCGGGATCTCTAGGTCCTGGACTCCAGCATCTGGTTGTGACAACCAGGTATAGAGAGGGAAAAAGAGGGAGAAAAGCAACCGTGAGTACTCATCCAAAGTACTCGCAAGCAAGGATCTACACTACATATGCATGGGTATATGTGTAAAGGCCATATCGGTGGACTGAACTGCAGAATGCCAGAATAAGAGGGGGATAACTAATCCTGTCGAAGACTACGCTTCTGGCCACCTCCATCTTGCAGCATGTAGAAGAGAGTAGATGGTAAGTTCACCAAGTAGCATCGCATAGCATAATCCTACCCGGCGATCCCCTCCTCGTCGCCCTGTTAGAGAGCGATCACCGTGTTGTATCTAGCACTTGGAAGGGTGTGTTTTATTAAGTATCCAGTTCTAGTTGTCATAAGGTCAAGGTACAACACCGGGTCGTCCTTTTACCGAGGGACACGGCTATTCGAATAGATAAACTTCCCTGCAGGGGTGCACCACATAACCCAACACGCTCGATCCCATTTGGCCGGACACACTTTTCTGGGTCATGCCCGGCCGCGGAAGATCAACACGTCGCAGACCCACCTAGGCTCAACAGAGAGGTCAACACGCCGGTCTAAATCCTATGCGCGCAGGGGTCTGGGCCCATCGCCCATTGCACACCTGCACGTTGCGTACGCGGCCGGAAGCAGACCTAGCCTAGCAGGCGTTCCAGTCCAATCCGGCGCGCGCCGCTCCGTCGCTGACGTCAAGAAGAGCTTCGGCTGATACCACGATGTCGAGTGCCCATAACTGTTCCCGCGTAGTTGGTTAGTGCGTATAGACCAAATGGACAGACTCAGATCAAATACCAAGATCTCGTTAAGCGTGTCAAGTATCCGCGAACGCCGACCAGGGCCAGGCCCACCTCTCTCCTAGGTGATCTCAACCTGCCCTGTCGCTCCGCCATAAAGTAACAGTCGGGGGCCGTCAGGAACCCAGGCCCACCTCTACCGGGATGGAGCCACCTGTCCTTTCAGCCCCCTCATCAGAATCACTTGCGGGTACTCAACGAGCCGACCCGACTTTAGTCACCACATGTGTCATGTATATAAAGTATATAGTACATACCCGTGATCACCTCCCGAAGTGATCACGGCCCAGTAGTATAGCATGGCAGACGGACAAGAGTGTAGGGCCACTGATGGAACACTAGCATCCTATACTAAGCATGTAGGATTGCAGGTAAAGGTAACAACAGTAGAAGCAAGGACAGGCTATGCAGCAGGATAGGATTAACGGAAAGCAGTAACATGCTACACTACTCTAATGCAAGCAGTATAGAAAAGAATAGGCGATATCTGGTGATCAGGGGGGGGGCTTGCCTGGAAGCTCTGTTGTACAGGGAGAAGGGACGTCGGTGACATAGTCGCACTCGATGGCATCAGCGCCGGTCTCGGGGTCTACCGGAGAAGAAGAGGGGGGAAGAAACAGTAAATACGGAGCAAACAAAGCATCACAAAACATAACGAGGCAATACGGGGTGCTAGGTAAGCCCTAACGTGGTAGTAAGTGATACCGGCGAAGGGGGAAACATCCGGGAAAATATCCCCGGTGTTTCGCATTTTTGGACAGATGAATCGGAGGGGAAAATTTGCGTGTTCGTTATGCTAGGGATGCGTGGCGGACGAACGGGCTGCGTAACCGGATTCTTCTCGTCGTTCTGAGCAACTTTCATGTAGAAAGTTTTTCTATCCGAGCCACGGTTTATTTTATATTGATTTTAAAATATTTAAATCATTTTTAGAATTTATTTAATTAATTTAATTTGACATTATCCAAAATAGTGTTTGCTGACGTCATCATGATGTCAGCAGTCAACAGAGGTGTTGACTGGTCAAACTGACGTGTGGGCCCAGTGGGACCCACATGTCATTCTCTGTTTAGATTAATTAGGAATTAGCTAAACTAATTACTGTTTAATTAAACTAACTAGTTGATTAGATTAATTAAACATGATTAATTAATTAATAATTAATTTTATGAATTCATTTTTATTTTTATTTATTAATTTTTTATCCCTTTTTTTAATTGACGTTCTGGGGCGTGGGCCCCCATGTCATTGGCACAGGGGCCATAGTGTGTGCGGGCGCTGGGCCAGGGCGCGGCCAGCAGGCGGGGGTGGTGTTGGGCGCGGGGCCGCGCCCACGGCGAGGCGCATCGGCCGGCCACGGGCACCACAGCGCGGGCAAGCGCGCGGCGCGGCAAGGGCCAGCAACTGGGGAAGGCAGCGGGCGATGAGCGGGGCAGCCGGAGCATGCGGAAGCGCGCCCATGGGCGCGGGCGGATGCGGTGAGCGCGAGCTCCAGTGAGCTCGGCCACGGTGACGTACGACGTCAACGACGATGGATCCACGCGAAGGAGGAGGGGATCGACGGAGGGGCTCACCAACCCTGTAGTGGTGCAAACACGTGCTCGGGGAGGGCCGTAGTCGCGGGGAGAGGCGGGGACGACGCGGTCCAGCGAGGGAGAGGACGGGGCGGACGACGGCGAGCTCCGCGCGGCGGTGGCGTCAGGGCCGAGCCCGAGTTCCAGATCGGGGGCGGAGGGGATGGGGCGGTGCGGACGGGCGTCGGGGCCGGCTCGGGGCTGCCGAGGTGCAGAGGGGGCAACGGGGAGGAGGCGAGGCGTCGGCGGCGGGGTGACGGGTCGCCAAGGTCGGGAGGGGGGGGGTCGAGGCGGCCCGGCGAGGAGGGGACGAGGAGGAGGACGGCGAAGCGGCGACGGGGTCGACGACGAGGGCGGCAAGGTGGCGCGGTCGACAGCGACAAGCGCGGGGGAAGGGCGTCGACGCCCGATCCAGATCGGGGAGGAGCGAGAGAGAGAAGGGATCGGGGAGAGTGGGGAAGTGGATCGGGGGTCGAGCGTGGGGCTCTCCCCTGGCGGCGCTGTAGGGAGAGGGTGGGGTTCGGGGCACTCTAGGGTTAGGTCGGGGGCTGGGGGAGTTATATGGGGCTGGGCCGGTTGGCCCAGTGGGGGGGCTTTTCTTTTCTTTTTTCTTGTTTGACTTTATTTCTTTGTTTAGTCTTTTCCTTTTTTTCGATTTTATTTTTGTTCCTTTTTATTTTAGTTTTATAAAAATTAACACTAGCACCTAAACTTGTATTTATAAATATACTACTGCCACATTAACTTTGGCACCTAAATAAAATAGTTTTGTAATTATTTATTATTTAAAAGTATTTTTTAAGTAACAGTTTTGCCGCTGTTTTAATTACTATGGTGCATTTAAATACTTTAGAGGAGTGTGGTTTCTACACCAATATTTAGTATGGATTATTTGGCTCACCCCGAACATTTTAGTTTTAGTATTTGAAAACTTTTATTGTTTGCTTGATTTTGAATTTGAATTTGAATCAGTTTCGAACTAACGTGAGATTAGCAACAGTAATCGAGGTGACGTGGCATCATTAGTAGAAAGTTAATGTAGCTTAATTATCCGGGCGTCACAATTCTCCTCCACTACAAGAAATCTCGTCCCGAGATTTAAGAGGGGAGTAAGGGGGAAGGATAGGTTACGAAATTCTAACGATTCTTCTCGGTCTTGGTTGCTCTTCTCGAAGTGGTCGATCCATTACATTGACGTCTTCATTTGTCTGCTTCAGGTCATCCTGATGAAGTCGTCATCCTTCCTTCAGGATCTCCATCGTACTTACGGAAATCTAAGGGGGGAAAACTCGGGAAGGACGGAGCTCAACATATGTTAGGTACCTGGGGGCTATCTCAGTGAAAGTGGCATAGAGGCATCTCTCGAGTTGAAATTCAAGAAAGTTATCGAGAGCAAGGTATGGAGGGGCAACAAGAAGCTCCAAGCGGTTAGGCAACCGTCCGTTGCCTGAAATAGAGGGTGAAAGGGGTTCAGAGCAATGGGAATAAGTATTGCGCCTGATACCAGAATAGATCACTAGGAAGGTGGGTCGTGATATTTCATATGAAGCCAAGCGTGAGGAATAACTTTAGAAACAGGGGTGTACAGGAGAGTCAGGTTTCGATCCCGTGGAACCGTGGGTTATGGGCCCACCTCTGTGGGTTTTGGGCCCACCATGTGGGTTAAAAATAGGAGCGATGACATCTTGCATGGTCATGATAGCAAGGCATGTCAGAGAGTAGCATTTCAGTTATGTCGGCAACAACGTCGGTACCAAGGGTGAGGGACGAAGAGAACCATTTAGGTTAGGGAAGAGGAAGTTCATGACATTACCCAAACAACGGTGTTTGAATAATGGATAACGAAATTTAGCATTGTGCTTCGAATGTTTTTATTGAAGATCGGAGTACCACAGACATGCTTCGAGATAGCATTGATATGGTCTTCAAGCAAAGGTCAGACTTGGATAAACAAAGGATCCATTTTAGAATAAGTCTTACAATTTCCTCATGAAAGAATGGATAACCTTGCAGAAAAGGAAACTATAACGATAGGTCCTACGCCCAGGTGTACCGGGCATGACATCACCTTACCGGGTCATGTGAAGACCAATGTTATAACTCTTGGAAATATGTCACAACCATCATATCTGACCGAGATCCAGATCTGATTGGCGTCAGGATAACTCAGACTTAGTGAGGCCCGAGGAGAAAAGGTGCAACACAATTGACGAGATGACATTGTAAGATTTTCAAGAAATGAACTATAGAAGCGAGTTCTGAAACCAGAGTTCATCATTAAAGGAGAGGATGAGGAGGTGGCTGATGGAGTTGGCGACAACTCATCGAGATTTCTAAAAAGAGGGATTCTGACAATTATGTGAACAAGGGTATAACATTTGTCAGATCAAATGATATAATGGTGTGCTCGAGGAAAGCATACACAATTGAACATTGATTGAAAGGTGCACCCGAAATATGGGTTGGGACGCACGATCAATGTTAGAATGGTGACTAAATGAACAAAAGAAGTAGAATGAAACTATCGACCATTCACTCCCAAGCAATAGAGTTGCTAGAAGTTTTGAATTCACCCTCAAAGTTCGATAGCCGGTATTCCGATTAGAAACCACACGGGGACCAAGAAACGAACGGAGATGGCGAGAAGTAATACTATAGAAAGAATTCTTAAGAGGTGGAGCATTTCTGACAGCATCCTTGATATAAAAGATGATAAAAATCCAAGGTAAAGAAGAACAAATGCTGGATAGCTAGGCTCTCAAGGTATAACACAAAACATGAACAAGTTTTTGTTTGAACGGGAGGCAATCGAGTGGTCGATGATAACACAGATCATCGAGGGCAAGGATGGTATTTCTCATCATGAATTCAATTGATATCCTTGAGGAGCTCAGAATGTTGATGATGATCACGACACATTTGTCGAGAGGTTTCAAGAAGATGTAATCGATCGGCTACGACATCACACCAAGGGAATGGTGAAAAAAAAGGGTACTGGAACCATGGGTACGACACAAACTCGAAATCACGTTTGCTATTCAAGGAGAAATGATATGACGAGGGAGATTGACGTAAGATTATCTCACTGTCGAAATTTGTGCGCTGGGAAGGTCCAGGTAGCACAGTTAAAATTCAGCACGATAATGATGTAGCCAATCAGGCTAGGAATGACGTGATCGGGTACAAACTCATAAGTAAAGAAGATTACTAAGAGTTGTTTAATGGCAGTGCGGACTCGATTCAGTTATCGGTGGTTTTGAGTGTTAAAACTCGAAGCCCGTGAAAAATTGGAATCAATGAGAATGTAGCACTTGATGGAGAACTCATAATAAGTTATGCAGTTCCGTGATAATCTCGAGATACCAGGGGGGTAATACTCGACGACAAACCAAAGTAGAGGTTGGACTGGGGTATTGCTCTGCAGAAGACAAGTGCTTAACTTGTACGAGAAATGGTATTCAAAGGAGAACATGGTCGGAACCACGATTGCAAAAGGCCAGATCCCAGATATAAGATGAACTTATACCAAGGTAATAATTAATTTAAGAGAAGCTTTTAATGATAAGATCTACATCGTGTCCATGGGCATGAACACAAAGTTCAAGGTCGACTCCCACTTCTCCAATGCATAACCTTTCATTCACTTCTCGCATTCGATGAAGTTGTATGGTAGAAAATTATCTGGTAAAATACCAGAAGGGTATGGCTTGTGAAAACCTTCGGGTTCATACGGTTTTTAGGGAAGGTATAGGTTCAATCCATCGGGGCATCTTAGAAACATACACGTCAAACTTCAAGAGTAAAATCACCAGCTCAAAAGTAGAGTATGGTTATCAAGCAGAGTATACAAATTACCAAAGGCATTATATATCCATGGAAATGATCACAAGGTTATTGAATATGAAGGACACTGTCGGATAATAACCCAACAAGGGGTCTTGTGGTCTACAACGGAGCTGATGCGAGTATCGGTACTCTATCAGAGGAAGAAGGAACGAAAGGGCATCAGACTAAAAAAAAACTGAGTAATTCAAAGCTCAAATGCAAAGGAATTATCATTTCCAAATCAAGGGATCAGAAGCCAAGGGTCTGATTAAGAATGGATAAGTTGAACAGACTTAGGGGTACAACCGACGGCAATTTGATTGGTCGATAACCAGTTCACGTTTCAAATGACGTCTGAGCCGGATGGATGAATTCTAGGCTCTGATTGAGGATTGCGAGCATTCGCAACAAATTGAATCAACGGACTCAAAATGACAATGACAAGAGATGCCAATAAGATTACGAGACTTAAGATTAATACTAATGCAAGTAAGCAAGAATTTCAAGAGCAAAAGGCTCCTGAGGATTTTCAGAAGATCGAATGGTATTTTGAACACTTTTGTGAAATACTTGAATCAACTGGGGATGAGAGGATACTCAATAAGGGCGAGAAATTATCCGTAGGGGTATTCAGGTGGCAAGGAATTGCAATGCAGTAGGCACAAAATATTCTCGGAACAATAGAGAGAATTTCGGGGTATCTTGTAATAACAAGATCAACTGGGAAACATTGTATGAATGGCGAGGATACATGGTTATCCATAGGAGTTTATCGATGGAAGGGAGTTGCAAAAGCGATGAACACAAGTTCTCAAGTTATCAGCGGAGAGTATCTTCAGGGTCTTCACGTGCAACAGACGATCATCAGTAATAAGGGGCTCTCCGGGTGAAAGTGATAACGAGATCCTAATGTTAGATTTAGCAAAATTCACTTAACCCGAATAGAAGAGAGATTAGAGTCCCAGAGTATAGGCATGGAGTAAAAGATCCTAATACCACCCAATGGCGACGTGGGCCCGTAAGCCGCACAGCCATGTTAGTAAAAACTTTTTCAATGACTCGACTCAACTTCGGCCAAGGAGTTGGAAAGGGGGATTCCTACAGGCAGTCGGCTCTGATACCAACTTGTGACGCCCCCGGTTCAACCGTACACTAATCATGCACGCAAATGTGTACGATCAAGATCAGGGACTCACGAGAAGATATCATAACACAACTCTAAAACATAAATAAGTCATACAAGCATCATAATACAAGCCAGGGGCCTCGAGGGCTCGAATACAATTGCTCGATCATAGACGAGTCAGCGGAAGCAACAATATCTGAGTACAGACATAAGTGAAACAAGTTTGCCTTAAGAAGGCTAACACAAAAGTAGCAACGATCGAAGAGGCCAGGCCTCCTGCCTGGGACCTCCTAACTACTCCTCGAAGCCGAACTCCATGTAGAATCATCCTCGGGATCTCTAGCTCCTGGACTCTAGCATCAGGTTGTGACAACCAGGTATAGAGAGGGAAAAAGAGGGAGAAAAGCAACCGTGAGTACTCATCCAAAGTACTCGCAAGCAAGGATCTACACTACATATGCATGGGTATATGTGTAAAAGGCCATATTGGTGGACTGAACTGCAGAATGCCAGAATAAGAGGGGGATAACTAATCCTGTCGAAGACTATGCTTCTGGCCACCTCCATCTTGCAGCATGTAGAAGAGAGTAGATGGAAGTCCTCCAAGTAGCATCGCATAGCATAATCCTACCCGGCGATCCCCTCCTCGTCGCCCTGTTAGAGAGCGATCACCGGGTTGTATCTGGCACTTGGAAGGGTGTGTTTTATTAAGTATCCAGTTCTAGTTGTCATAAGGTCAAGGTACAACACCTGGTCGTCCTTTTACCGAGGGACACGGCTATTTGAATAGATAAACTTCCCTGCAGGGGTGCACCACATAACCCAACACGCTCGATCCCATTTGGCCGGACACACTTTTCTGGGTCATGCCCGGCCGCGGAAGATCTACATGTCGCAGCCCCACCTAGGCTCAACAGAGAGGTCAACACGCCGGTCTAAATCCTATGCGCACAGGGGTCTGGGCCCATCGCCCATTGCACACCTGCACGTTGCGTACGCGGCCGGAAGCAGACCTAGCCTAGCAGGCGTTCCAGTCCAATCCGGCGCGCGCCGCTCCGTCGCTGACGTCAAGAAGAGCTTCGGCTGATACCATGACGTCGAGTGCCCATAACTGTTCCCGTGTAGTTGGTTAGTGCATATAGACCAAATGGCCAGACTCAGATAAAATACCAAGATCTCGTTAAGCATGTTAAGTATCCGCGAACGCCGACCAGGGCCAGGCCCACCTCTCTCCTAGGTGGTCTCAACCTGCCCTGTCGCTCCGCCATAAAGTAACAGTCGGGGGCCATCAGGAACCCAGGCCCACCTCTACCGGGATGGAGCCACCTGTCCTTTCAGCCCCCTCATCAGAATCACTTGCGGGTACTCAACAAGCCGACCCGACTTTAGTCACCACATGTGTCATGTATATAAAGTATATAGTTCATACCCGTGATCACCTCCCGAAGTGATCACGGCCTAGTAGTATAGCATGGCAGACGGACAAGAGTGTAGGGCCACTGATGGAACACTAGCATCCTATACTAAGCATGTAGGATTGCAGGTAAAGGTAACAACAGTAGAAGCAAGGACAGGCTATGCATCAGGATAGGATTAACGGAAAGCAGTAACATGCTACACTACTCTAATGCAAGCAGTATAGAAAAGAATAGGCGATATCTGGTGATCAAGGGGGGGGGGGCTTGCCTGGAAGCTCTGTTGTATAGGGAGAAGGGACGTCGGTGACGTAGTCGCACTCGGTGGCATCAGCGCCGGTCTCGGGGTCTACCGGAGAAGAAGAGGGGGAAGAAACAGTAAATACAGAGCAAACAAAGCATCACAAAACATAACGAGGCAATACGGGGTGCTAGGTAAGCCCTAACGTGGTAGTAAGTGATACCGGCGAAGGGGGAAACATCCGGGAAAATATCCCCGGTGTTTCGCGTTTTCGGACAGATGAATCGGAGAGGAAAAGTTGCGTGTTCGTTATGCTAGGGATGCGTGGCGGACGAACGGGCTGCGTAACCGAATTCCTCTCGTCATTCTGAGCAACTTTCATCTACAAAGTTTTTCTATCCGAGCTACGGTTTATTTTATATTGATTTTAAAAGATTTAAATCATTTTTAGAATTTATTTATTTAATTTAATTTGACATTATCCAGAATAGTGTTTGCTGACGTCATCATGACGTCAGCATGACGTCAGCAGTCAACAGAGGTGTTGACTGGTCAAACTGACGTGTGGGCCCAGTGGGACCCACCTGCCATTCTCTGTTTAGATTAATCAGGAATTAGCTAAACTAATTACTGTTTAATTAAACTAACTAGTTGATTAGATTAATTAAACATGATTAATTAAACATGATTAATTAACTTAATTAATAATTAATTTTATTAATTCATTTTTATTTTTATTTATTAATTTTTATCCCTTTTTTTAATTGACGTTCTGGGGCGTGGGCCCCCCATGTCATTGGCACAGGGGCCATAGCATGTGCGGGCGCTGGGTCGGGGCGCGGCCAGCAGGCGGGGGTGGTGTTGGGCGCGGGGCCGCGCCCACGGCGAGGCGTACCGGCCGGCCACGGGCACCACAGCGCGGGCAAGCGCGCGGCGCGGCAAGGGCCAGCAACTGGGGAAGGCAGCGGGCGATGAGCGGGGCAACCGGAGCATGCGGAAGCGCGCCCATGGGCGCGGGCGGATGCGCTGAGCGCGAGCTCCAGTGAGCTCGGCCACGGTGACGTACGACGTCAACGGCGACGGATCCACGCGAAGGAGGAGGGGGATCGACGGAGGGGCTCACCAGCCCTGTAGTGGTGCAAACGCGTGCTCGGGAAGGGCCGTAGTCGCGGGGAGAGGCGGGGATGACGCGGTCCGGCGAGGGAGAGGATGGGGGCGGACGACGGGGAGCTCCGCGCGGCGGTGGCGTCAGGGCCGAGCCCGAGTTCCAGATCAGGGGTGGAGGGGATGGGGCGGTGCGGACGGGCGTCGGGGCCGGCTCGGGGCTACCTAGGTGCAGAGGGGGCAACGGGGAGGAGGCGAGGCGTCGGCGGCGGGGTGACGGGTCGCCAAGGTCGGGGGGGAGGGTCAAGGCGGCCCGGCGGGGAGGGGACGAGGAGGAGGACGGCGAAGCGGCGACGGGGTCGACGACGAGGGCGGCAAGGTGGGGCGGTCGACGGCGACAAGCGCGGGGGAAGGGCGTCGACGCCCGATCCAGATCGTGGAGGAGCGAGAGAGAGGGGATCGGGGAGAGTGGGGAAGTGGATCGGGGGTCGAGCGTGGGGCTCTCCCCTGGCGGCGCTGTAGGGAGAGGGTGGGGTTCGGGGTAGTCTAGGGTTAGGTCGGGGGCTGGGGGAGTTATACGGGGCTGGGCCGGTTAGGTCGGGGGCTGGGCCGGTTGGCCCAGTGGGGGGGGCCTTTTTTCTGTTTTATTTTTCTTCCTTTTTATTTCAGTTTTATAAAAATTAACACTAGCACCTAAACTTGTATTTATAAATATACTACTGCCACATTAACTTTGGCACCTAAATAAAATAGTTTTGTAATTATTTATTATTTAAAAGTATTTATTAAATAACAGTTTGCCGCTGTTTTAATTACTATGGTGCATTTAAATACTTTAGAGGAGTGTGGTTTCTACACCAATATTTAGTATGGATTATTTGGCTCACCCCGAACATTTTAGTTTTAATATTTGAAAACTTTTATTGTTGCTTGATTTTGAATTTGAATTTGAATCAATTTCGAACTAACGTGAGATTAGCAACAGTAATCGAGGTGACGTGGCATCATTAGTAGAAAGTTACTGTAGCTTAATTATCCGGGCGTCACAATTAATTTGTTCACCCACCGTAATACATGCTATCTTGTGAGAAGCCACTAGTGAAACCTATGGCCCCCGGGTCTATTTTCCATCATATTAATCTTCCGTCAACTAGCTATTTCTGTCGCCGTTTATTTTGCAATCTTTACTTTTCAATCTATACAACAAAAAAACCAAAAATCATATCTCACTTTTGCAAGTGGCCGTGAAGGGATTGACATCCCCTTTATCGCGTTGGTTGCAAGGTTCTTATTTGTTTGTGCAGGTACTAGGGATTTTGTGTGAACCAATTGCTCGGCTTGTCATCGGGGTTATGCATAATGGGAGCATTTTGTGTGACGAAAATGAAGCATGGCCAAACTATATGATTTTGTAGGGATGAGCTTTCTTTTGCTATGTTATTTTGATAAGACATAATTGCTTGGTTAGTATGCTTGAAGTATTACTATTTTTATGTCAATATTAAACTTTTATCTTGAATCTTTTGGATCTGAACATTCATGCCACAATAAAGAGAATTGCATTGAAAATTATGTTAGGTAGCATTCCACATCAAAAATTCTGTTTTTATCATTTACCTACTCGAGGACGAGCAGGAATTAAGCTTGGGGATGCTTGATACGTCTCCAACATATCTATAATTTTTAATTGTTCCATGCTATTATATTATCTGTTTTGGATGTTTAATGGGCTTTAATATACCTTTTTATATTCTTTTTGGGACTAACCTATTAACCGGAAGCCTAGTGCAAATTGTTGTTTTTTTGCCTGTTTCCGTGTTTCGCAGAAAAAGGATATCAAACGGAATCAAACCTTCGCGAGGATCGTTTTTGGAACAAATGCAATCCAGGAGACTTGGAGTGGAGGTCAAAAAAGCCACGAGGCGGCCACGAGGCAGGAGGGCGCGCCCCAGGGGGGTGGGCGTGCTCCCCACCCTCGTGGGCCCCTCGTAGCTCCACCAACCTACTTCTTTCGCCTATATGTACTCTTATACCCAGAAACCTTTGGGGAGAGCCACAAAACACCTTTTCCACCGCCGCAACCTTCTGTACCCATGAGATCCCATCTTGGGGCCTTTTCCGGCAATCTGCCGGAGGGGGAATCGATCACGGAGGGCTTCTACATCAACACCATGGCCTCTCCGATGATGCATGAGTAGTTTACCACAGACCTTCGGGTCCATAGTTATTAGCTAGATGGCTTCTTCTCTCTCTTTGGATCTCAATACAAAGTTCTCCTCGATTCTCTTGGAGATCTATTCGATGTAACTCTTTTTGCGATGTGTTTGCCGAGATCTGATGAATTGTGGGTTTATGAACTTGATTATCTATGAATATTATTTGATTCTTCTCTGAATTCTTATATGCATGATTTGATATCTTTGCAAGTCTCTTCGAATTATCGGTTTAGTTTGGCCTACTAGATTGATCTTTCTTGCAATGGGAGAAGTGCTTAGCTTTGCGTTCAATCTTGCGGTGTCCTTTCCCAGTGACACCAGGGGCAGCAAGGCACGTATTGTATTGTTGCCATCGAGGATAAAAAGATGGGGTTTATATCATATTGCTTGAGTTTATCCCTCTACATCATGTCATCTTGCCTAATGCGTTACTCTGTTCTTATGAACTTAATACTCTAGATGCATGCTGGATAGCGGCCGATGTGTGGAGTAATAGTAGTAGATGCAGAATAGTTTCGGTCCACTTGTCGCGGACGCGATGCCTATATACATGATCATGCCTAGATATTCTCATAACTATGCGTTTTCTATCAATTGCTCGACAGTAATTTGTTCACCCACCGTAGAATTTGCTATCTTGGGAGAAGCCACTAGAGAAACCTATGGCCCCGGGGTCTATCTTCCATCATATTAATCTCTCTTTAATTAGCTATTTCTATCGCCGTTTATTTTGCAATCTTTATTTTCCAATCTATATCATAAAAATACCAAAAATATTTATCTTATTATCTCTACCAGATCTCACTTTTGCAAGTGGCCGTGAAGGGATTGACAACCCCTTTATCGCGTTGGTTGCAAGGTTCTTATTTGTTTGTGCAGGTACGAGGGACTTGCGTATAGTCTCCTACTGGATTGATACCTTGGTTCTCAAAAACTGAGGGAAATACTTACGCTACTTTGCTGCATCACCCTTTCCTCTTCAAGGGAAAACCAACGCATGCTCAAGAGGTAGCAGTAGTCATGATGAGTCAAGAGAACACCAAGTTGTGCGATTTCTCCAATACCAACAAGAATGATTTTATTAGCACTCTGATTGCTCCCGCCACTAGTGCGGAGTCTTGTGATATTAATGCCGCTTTGCTGAATCTTGTTAAGATCAATTTTTCGGTACTCCTAGTGAGGATGCCGCGTCCCATCTTAACACATTCATGGAATTATGCGATATGCAAAAGAAAAAAGATGTGGACAATGATATTGTGAATTTGAAACTATTTCCGTTTTCTTTACGAGATCGTGCGAAAATTTGGTTTTCTTCTTTGCCTCCCAATAGTATCGATTCTTGGGATAAATGCAAAGATGCCTTTATTACTAAGTATTTTCCGCCCGCGAAAATTATTTCCCTTAGAACCCAGATGATGAATTTCAAGCAAATTGAACATGAGCATGTTGCGCAATCTTGGGAAAGGATGAAATTAATGCTAAGGAATTGCCCAACTCATGGGTTAAATCTTTGGATGATCATACAAAAATTTTATGCAGGGTTGAATTTTGTTTCTCGAAATCTTTTGGACTCCGCAGCAGGTGCTAATTTTATGGAAATTACTTTGGGTGAAGCTACTAAATTGCTTGATAATATTATGGCAAATTATTCACAATGGCATACCGAAAGAGCTCCTACTAGTAAAAAAGTCAATTCGATAGAAGAAATAAATTCTTTGAGTGAAAAGGTTGATGCTCTTATGAAGTTGGTTGCTATATAAAAGTGCTCCTATTGATTTTAATGATGTGCCTTTGTCTACTTTGATTGAGCAAAATAGTGATGCCATAGATGTGAATTTTATCTCGCGAAACAGTTTCAATAACAATGCTTATAGAGGTAATTTTAATCCTAGGCCTTTTCCTAGTAATTGCTCTAATAATTATGGTAATTCCTATGGTAATCCTTCTTATAATAATAATAGGAACACCTCTGATCTTGATAATAATATTAAATAATTTATCAATACTCAAAAAGTTTTCAATGCTACAATAGAAGAAAAGCTTAATAAGATTGATGATATGTCTAGAGTATTGACATTTCTTATGATGTAGAAAATCTCAAGATGAATTTTTTTGTGCCTAAGGTTGAGGAATCAATTAAGGCTCTTTATGTTTCTATGCATGAAAGTAAGAAAAGAACCGCTATGCTTAGAGGTAGAAGAGAATTTTAGAAAAAGCGTTTTCTAGTGATTGATTTCATAAAAGTGATGAAGATCTAAAAAAGATTGGTGTTTCTTCTATTGATTCTTTGTTTAGTAAAATTAAGATTGATAATAAAGGGACTGAAGAAGATTCAACTTTAGCTAGAAAGCATCCCGATAATTCGGAGGGTGAAAATCTTGTTGAGAAAATTGATAAAAGTTGGTTTGAAGAGGTGAAAACTTTAACTGGTGATGTACCCACTCTTTTAGATTACAAAGACTTTAATTATGATAGTTGCTATTTTATTGATTGTATTTATTTGTTGCAATACATGATAAATTCACCCCATGCTTATGAGCAAAATAAAGATTTTACTAAACATATTATTGATGCTATGATGAAAGCTTTGGAAGAAAAGTTGAAATTAGAGATTTCAATTCCTAGAAAATTACATGATGAATGGGAACCTACTATCAAAGGCAAGATTAAAAATTATGAGTGTTTTTTCTGTATGTGACTTGGGTACTAGTGTTTCTACAATTGCGAATCTTTATGTGATGTGCTTGGTCTTACTGACATTGAAGAGTGTTCTCTAAATTTGCACTTGGCGGATTCTACTATTAAAAAGCCTATGGGAAGAATTAATGATGTTCTTATTCTTGCAAATAGGAATTATGTGCCCATAGATTTTATTGTTCTTGATATTGATTGCAATCCGTCTTGTCCAATTATTATTGGTAGACCGTTTTTACATACTATTGGTGCCGTGATTGATATGAAAGAAGGCAATATTAAATTTCAATTTCCACTAAGGAAGGGTATGAAACACTTCCCTAGAACTATAATTAAGCCACCATATGAATCAATCATGAGGGCATCGTATGGATCTAGAAACAAAGATGACAATACTTAGATCCTTTGCATTATGCCTAGCTAGGGGCGTAAAACGATAGCGCTCGTTGGGAGGCAACCCGACTTGTATCTTTTAGATTTTTGGTTTTCTTGCTGTTTTCAATAAAATACCCAATTATGCCTCTGTTTAGATGTGTTTTGTGGTTTAAATTAGTCTTAGTGCCAAGCAAAGCCTTTGGGATCATGTTGGGTGATAGTTGATTTGATCTTGCTGAAAAACAGAAACTTTTGCGTCCAGAAAATTTATTTTTAAAAATCACAGAAGCAACAAAAAATTCTGATTTTTTTACAGAAGATTGGTATACAAATTTCCCACGTTGTCCTAATCATTCAGAATTTTTTGAGTTACATAAGTATTTGAAATATCCAGATTGCTACAGATTGTACTGTTTTTGACTGATTCTATTTTCTTTGCGTTGTGTGCTTGTTTTGATGATTCTATGGTTTCCTTTGAAGAGTTTTTGCCATAGATAAGTTGGAATACAGTAGATATAATGCAAAAATAAAATATGAATGGGTTTGCAACAGTACCTTGAAAGTGCGTTAAGTCGACTAGAGGGGGGTTGAATAAGCGATTTTTATGAATTCTTCATTGAGGAATTTCAGGGTGAGGAAATTCCTAAGCGAAGAACTAATTTAGCGGAATAAGTACTCAGATGCAGACATGACATAACATAAGCATGGACACCATGATGAAATGAAAACAAACACAGAGTACAGAAAGCGTAAGCACATGATAAAACAGGGTGAAGACAAACAGACTGAAGAAATTGAACTGAGGAAATTGAGAAAGTCTTCAGTCAAAGTCTTCAAACAGATATGAAAAAGCACACAACACAATAATGAGGAAATGAAAGGGTTGAGGAAATAGAACCAGTAGGCTTGGTGAAGACAGCGATTTGGTAGACCAGTTCCAACTGCTGTGACAGTTGTACGTCTGGTTGGAGCGGCTAGGTATTTAAACCCGAGGACACACAGTCCCGGACACACAGTCCTCACCGTATTCTCCTTGAGCTAAGGTCACACAGACCTCGCCCAATCACTCGTGGTAAGTCTTCAGGTGACTTCCAAACCTTCGCAAACTCGGTCACTTGGCGATCCACAATTTCCTCTTGGATGCTCTAGACCATGACGCCTAACCGTCTGGAAGATGCACAGTCTTCAAAGGTAAGAAGTGTCAGATCCACATAGGATCAATCTCTTCAGTGATGCTCAATCACTTTGGGTTTGAAGGTGTTTGGGTTGGGTTTTCCTCACTTGATGATTTTCACTCAAAGTCCTCGGAGGATGGGATGCTCTCAATGACAAGTGTCAGTTTCTCTCAGAGCAGCCAACCAGCTAGTGGTTGTAGGGGGCGGCTATTTATAGCCTAGGGAGCAGCCCAACATGATAAGACATAAATGCCCTTCAACGATATGACCGTTAGGTGGGTAGATATTTTGGGACAGCTGGCGCGTAGCACAGCAACGGTCGGAAATTTGAGGTTCAAATTCCTCAGGGCTATCATGTTCCTCACTTGTAGGCAATCCACACTGGCGAATTCCTAACTCCTCAGTCAGAACAAGTTCCTCAGAGACCAGAAGAACTTCGTCTCTGCCATTGAAGAAATCGACTGAACTGTATGAGATTTCCAATGGCTTCACTCAAAGAAATTGGTAGGTGTAGGATTTTGAGATGAGCATCACTTGGAAATTTTTTCTTAGTTTTCCTCGACCCCCTTTAACAGTACGGTGTTTCCTATGACTCAAGAAAGAGAAAATGAAACTACGAAAACAAAAGTCTTCACGCTTCATGTTCCTCGCATGAATACCAAGTCTTTAGGGTCACACCAATTTCTTCACTTTCAAAGTCTTCAGAAATCCTAAGTCTTCAGTTGAAGACATTCATTTTTAGCGGTCGACTTTCTCTGTAAATATGAAACTCCTCATAGACTTATAGACCTGTGTACACTCACAAACACATTAGTCCCTTAACCTATAAGTCTTCAATACACCAAAATCACTAAGAGGCACTAGATGCACTTACAGTCTCCCCCTTTTTGGTGATTGATGACAATATAGGTTAAGTTTTCAATGGGGATAAACATTGAAGTGTGAATACTAATATTGAGGAATTTGATTACAAGATATAGAAGAACTCCCCCTAAAGATGTGCATAGTGAGGAATTTGCTTTTGAAGCAATGCACATTTGAAGAGTAGAATCATGGAGATCTCCCCCTATATCTTGTAATTCATACACGCATTTAACGTAGAATATGAAGAATTTGAAATGCATGATGAAATAGGGTGACTGATGTAATTCAGCATGCGTGCATTAACATATATGAGGAAATAGCATGCAGAAGAACATAGCGAAAGTATCAGACCACCATCGGGTTTAAGTTTACAACTCGATCCAACAAAGTCTTCAAAAGAACGAGAGTTGTAACTTAGCAAAAAAAGGCCCATAGATAGAGAACCGCTTGAAGACTAACTCAAATTTCTCCCCCTTTGTCATCAAATGACCAAAAGGGACGAAAAATGAGGACTAACGCCCCTGAAGAATATCACGAAGTCGATGGAGGAGCGCCAGCGTTGTTGGGGTCGGTTGTTGAAGTAGGGCCTGCTGCAGTGTCGTCCAAATCTTCATGCTCATCAGTCTCGCGCGATGAAGAATATGAGCTGGCCACCAAGTGAGGAACTTTGACTTTCTTGAATTTCTTCGACGGTGGTCGAGACCAGTCAAAGTCCTGCTTGAAGCCCATCTGTTTCAGATCTTCTTCACCATAAAGATGAGACAGAACAGCCCAGGTGCGATGAAATACTTCATGGAGATAGTAATGGTTCTTCTTCACTGAATTCTGAGTGATGGTCATGCTTTGAAGAATTGAACCAAATTGTCTTTTTACCCACTTATGGTTGCGATCGACCTTTTGGTGAAGACTAAGGAGTAGCTCACGATCAGTCATCATCCTTGGAGCTGTGCCTTGAGGATTTTGCTTTGAGGCATTGGCGGCAGAGTCATGAGTGGCAGAGTCATCATTGGTGGAGTAAGATGCCGCTTTGCGGAACTGATCATCCAATGGACGAACGCCTTCATCAATAACAGCAGGTGCCTTGCCCTTCTCATCAGCTGAGGAAAAAGTACGCTTGAGGACTTCTATTGGGGGCAAGTAGCTGAGATGATTTTGAAAGTCAGCCTTGTAATTGATTGAAGACCTTGATCTGAGGAATCTCATAATCCAAGGAGCGTAAGGCTTCAATTCAAAAGGCGACAATGTAACATTTGCCAGAGTCCTCATGAAGAAATCATGGTAGTTGATTGGAACTCCATGGATGATGTTGAAAAGAAAATTCTTCATGATGCCAACGACCTCTTCTTCATTCGAGTTGTGGCCTTTGGTGGGACTCAATGTCTTGGTCAGAATGCAGTAGACAGTCCGTGGCACATACATCAATTCCTTCACGAGGAATTTGGTCCTTGGGGCTTGACCAGGCTTCAGAGTTTCATCAAAACTTGCATGTAATGGTCAGATAACTCTGGTTCATGATATATACAACGTGCACCTTCAAGGGGAGGACTGACAGGCAGGGCATGAAGCAATTCAGAGGCTGGTGCTTTGAAGTGAGTGTTTTCTGTCATCTAGTCCAACACCCAAGAATTCACATCTTTAGCATTTCCTGTGATGTGCAGCGTTGCGTAGAACTAAAGAATTAGCTCTTCATTCCAGTCTACGATGTCGGTGCAGAAGTTTAGCAGCCCAGCTTCATGAAGCACACTGAGGACTGGTGCAAAGCAAGGCAGTGATTCCATGTCCACATGAGGAATATGCTGATGGTCAAATACTTTGTCCTTATCGAAAAGCAGTGCAGAATAGAAGTTGGCTTGGCTTGCTGTCCAGAAACGCTTCCTTCATAGACGAGAAGAGTTATAAGGACTGTAATATGTGAAGAATACATGCTCATGGAAGAAATCACCAGCCTTGAGTTTCTGCTTCTTGGAGAAGGGATTCTTCGGCTTGAGCTGAGGAGTGTCAGTCAAAGTCATCACAGCCTCAGGAATCACATTCTCAGGAACCACATGCTGAGGAATTTCAGTTTCTGCTTCAGTAGCAGCCTGGGTCTTCAATTCTTCATCATCATTGACATCAGCACTAGTGGCTGGAACTTCTTCAGGAATGGAAGGAGTGGAGTGAGGTTCTTCAGAGCCCATTTGAACTTCAGTGTGCACTGGGGACTGAGGAATTTGTTGCAGTGGTGTGAACATGGGAGAGGTGGGGCGATGACTTTCCCAAAAGTCATCATTCATCACTGGAGTGGTGCTCCCTATGTCCACGTCTTCATCTTCTTCATTCAATTCTTCAACGCCTGCCTCTTCAGCTGTGAACTGAGGCATAGGTGATGAGATGACTAGGGTTGAAGGGATATTATCCACTTCAATTTCTTCATCCAACTGCTCTGAAGAAGCAGCAGAAGGAACGTCTTCATCAGATCCGCTTGGGATCTCATAATCTTCACCAAAGGGAACGAGTTCCTTTGATGGCATACTGGAAACAGGAACAACATCAATAGGATTCTCAAAAGAGCTTGTTAATGTCTTCATATTCTTCGGTGCTGAAGAATCTGATGAAGCAGATGCTTTCCTTTTCTTCACTACTGCTCGCTCCGCAGCCTTGGTTTCTTCGCTTCTGATGCAGAAGGAAGAACTGGACTTGGTGTTGTCGCTCTCGTCAGAGGGCCTCTTCTTGTAGACATACTTGGAGGTTTCGCTCATTGACGGCTTGAGTTGATTCACGTAGAGTATGTTGGGCTTCAACGGCTTGTTCCTCATGACGTTGTTGCTCTTGTCGAAGGGCATTGCGATCTTGATGTTCGTGTTGATCTTGGCGTATTGGAGCTTGCTCTTAGAACGTAGGATCATCAGCATGGCGACGTAGTCATTCACGTTCCCGGAGGCGGTCTTGTAAACCATTGCTATGAAATGGGTTTTGTGGAGCTTGATGATCTTGATGGTCTTGGCGACGATGCGGACGAGCTCGAGGAAGACTTGTGTTCGAAGAAGATTGTGAAGAATGTCGGCTTGAGTGGTGCCGTCTTGAATATGATGATGTCATAGAAGAACAGTTGACCAACAAAGCACGAATCTCTTCCATCCTGGCATCGTTCTCCGCGTTTTGAGTAGGCAACCTTTCATCGATCTCTTCCATTTCTGTGGAGAGCTTGTGGTCGAGGTAGTCTCTTGTACGTAGCTCGTATTGTCGCAAGTCTGTGGCGAGTAGGTTGATGCGTGATGCGGCTTGAAGCTACATTCGTATTTCCCCAAAGAGGAAGGGATGATGTGGCATAGTGACGGTAGGTATTTACCTCAGTTATGAGACCAAGATTATCGAACCAGTAGGAGAACCAAGCAACACAACGTAAACAGCCCCTGCACACAAATAACAAATACTCGCAACCCGGCGTGTAAAAGGGGTTGTCAATCCCTTTCGGGTAGCAGCGCCCCAAGATAGGCAAACGGACGTGAAATAAATTGTAGTAGATTGATAGATCGAACGCCAAATAAAATAAATAAGAATAAAACGCAGCAAGGTATTTTTGTATTTTTGGTTGAATATATAGATCTGGAAATAAAAGCAAAGGAAAAGTAGATCGCAAAGGCAAATAATATGAGCAAGAGACCCAGGGGCCGTAGGTTTCACTAGTGGCTTCTCTCGAGAAAAATAGCAAACAGTGGGTAAACAAATTACTGTTGGGCAATTGATAGAACTTCAAATAATCATGACGATATCCAGGCAATGATCATTATATAGGCATCACGTCCAAGATTAGTAGACCAACTCCTGCCTGCATCTACTACTATTACTCCACACATCGACCGCTATCCAGCATGCATCTAGTATATTAAGTTTATGGGGAAACGGAGTAATGCAATAAGAATGATGACATGATGTAGACAAGATCTATCTATGTAGAGATAGACCCCATCGTTTTTTCCTTGGTAGCAACTATACATACGTGTCGGTTCCCCTTCTGTCACTGGGATCAAGCACCGTAAGATCGAACCCACTACAAAGCACCTCTTCGCATTGCAAGATAAATAGATCAAGTTGGCCAAACAAAACCGAAATATCAGAGAAGAAATACGAGGCTATAAGAAATCATGCATATAAGAGATCAAAGAAACTCAAATAACTTTCATGGATATAAAAAGATAGATCTGATCATAAACTCAAAGTTCATCCGATCCCAACAAACACACCGCAAAAAGAGTTACATCATATGGATATCCGAGAGACCATTGTATCGAGAATCAAACGAGAGATAGGAAGCCATCTAGCTACTAACTACGGACCCGAAGGTCTACAAAGAACTACTCACGCATCATCGGAGAGGCACCAATGGAAGTGGTGAACCCCTCCGTGATGGTGTCTAGATTGGATCTGGTGGTTCTGGACTCTGCGGCGGCTGGAATTGATTTTTGTCGACTCCCCTAGGGTTTCTGGAATATTTGGGTATTTATAGAGCAAAGAGACGGTCCGGGGGCACCCGAGGTGGGCACAACCCACCAGGGCGCGCCTGGGCCTCCTGGCGCGCCCTGGTGGGTTGTGCTCCCCTCAAAGCACCCCCAGGCGCTGCCTTGGCCCATTGGGTGTCTTCTGGTCCATAAAAAATCTCCGTGAAGTTTCGTTGCATTTGGACTCCGTTTGGTATTGATTTCCTGCGATGTAAAAATCATGCAGAAACAACAATTGGCAATTGGCACAATGTATATAGATTAGTACCAAAAATGATATAAAATGACTATAAAATGATTATAGAACATTCAAGATTGATAATATGACAGCATGGAACAATAAAAAATTATAGATACATTGGAGACGTATCAGCATCCCCAAGCTTAACTCCTGCTCGTCCTCGAGTAGGTAACTGATAAAAACAGAATTTTTGATGTGGAATGCTGCCTAACATGTCATCTCATATTATTTTCTTCATAGCATGGACATTTGGACTTTTATGTTGTTCAAAGCAATAGTCTAGTTTTGACATGATAACTTAAATACTCAAGCATATCAACAAGCAACCATGTCTTTCAAAATATCAACGCTAAAATAAGCTATCCCTAGCCCATCATGCTCAATCATTGATCCATTCATGAAACACACTCGCATATTAACTACACCCAATACTCAAGTACGATCATAGTGCCTCCTAGTTGGTGCTTTATAAGAGAAGATGGAGACTCAAATTCAAAATAAAAATTGCATAAAGTAAAAGAAAGGCCCTTCGCAGAGGGAAGTAGGGATTTGTAGAGGTGCCAGAGCTCAAAGCGAAAAACTTAGAGGTAAAAACATTTTGGGAGGTGTGCCTTTCCCACCAACGAAAACGACTTAGAGTTCCCAACACTTTCCATGCCAGATATATCATAGGCGGTTCCCAAGCAGAAAATAAAGTTTATTCCTTTTTCCACCCTACTTTCACTTTCCATGGCTAACTGTATCCACGGGTGCCTTCCATACCAACACTTTCCAAGGAATTTATTATTTGACAACATAAAGTAAATTCATTTTTCATTTCGGGACTGGGCATCCCTAATACCTTTGCCTTACTCTCGTGCAATGACAAGTGAATAAACACTCATCATGAGAATAACACATCTAGCATGGAAAATATTAGCCACCCCTCACCACTTCGCGAGCGGTACGAACACACAAAAGAGAAGTTTACTTTGAATATTAGTGATGGCACATAAAAATTTTCTTAGAACGGCAAAAGAATACCGCATATAGGTAGGTATAGTGGACTCATGTGGCAAAACTGGTTTAAAGGTCTTTGGATGCACAAGTAGTGATCATACTTAGTGCAAAATGAAGGCTAGCAAAAGATTGAGAAGCGATCAACGAAGAAACGAATAATCTCATAAGCGAGAATTAAGCATAATTAACACCCAATAATGCACCACAAGTACGATATAATTTCATTGCATAATTATTGACTTTCGTGCTTGCATAGGGAATCACAAACCTTAACACCAATATTCTTACTAAAGCATAATTACTCATCAACATGACTCACATATCACATCATCATATCTCAAAACTATTACTAAGAATCAAGTTTATTTTGTCCAATGATCTTCATGAAAGTTTTTATTATATCCTTCTTGGATATCTAACACTTTGGGACTAATTTTCATGTGTTGCTTTTGATAAGCTCAAACAAATATAAGTGAAGATCATGAGCATAAAATTTCTTTCTCTCAAATTAATTTAAGTGAAGCAAGAGAGAATTTCTTGAAAATTTTACTAACTCTCAAATAAATCTAAGTGAAGTAAGAGAGCATTTCTTCAAAATACTAAAGCACACCGTGCTCAAAAAGATATAAGTGAAGCACTAGAGCAAGTCCATAGCTCATAAAAATTTAAGTGAAGCATAGAGAGCAATTCTAACAAGTCATGACATAATTTTGGCTCTCTCAAATTGGTGTGTCTAGCAAGGAATCAAGACTTAAAACACAAAATAAAACAAGCAAAGACTCATATTATACAAGACGCTCCAAGCAAAACACAAAGTATGTGACGAATAAAAATATAGCTTCGAGTAAAATACCGATGGTCGTTAGAAGAAAGAGGGGATGCCACTCGGGGCATCCCCAAGCTTAGGCTCTTCTTACTCCTTATTCCTTCATCCATCGTAAGGTAACCCAAAACTTGAAAACTTCAATCACACAAAACTCAACAAAACCTTCGTGAGATCCATTAGTATAAGAAAGCAATTCACTACTACAAGTACTGTAGCAAACCAATTAATATTTTGTTCTTGCATTATATCTAATATATTCCAACTTTTCTATGGCAAAAACTCATCAAAGAAAACCATAGAGCCATCAAAACAAGCACACAACACAAAGAAAACAGAATCTGTCAAAAACAGAATAGTCTGTAGCAATCTGGATATTTCGAATACTTATGAAACTCCAAAAATTCTGAAAAATTAGGATGACCTGAGCAATTTGTATATTAATATTCTGCAAAAATAATTGGTATTTATCACGCTCTGGTAAAAAATGAGAATTGTTTTCGTGAGCGCAAAAGTTTCTGTTTTTCAACAAGATCAAACAACTATCACCCAAGAAGATCCTAAAGGCTTTACTTGGCACAAAAACTAATTAAAACACAAAAACACAATCATAACAATAGTATAATTGTGCAAACACTCAAGAACAGAACGCAAAAAGCAAAAATAAATTTTATTCATTGGGTTGCCTCCCAACAAGCGCTATTGTTTCACGCCCCTAGCTAGGCATAAGTTTTCAACGATGATCACACACAAGATAAGAACTGAAACACAAAGCGAGCATCATGAAACATATGACAAACACATTTAATTCTAACATACTTCCTGTGCATAGGAATTTTATAATCAAATAAACTATCAAGACAAGAAATATCAAACATATGCAAAGAAGAGGAATAAAACATTGAGGATCTCAACATAACGAGAGGTAATTTAGTGACATGAAAATTTCTACAACCATATTTTCCTCTCTCATAATAATTACATGTAGGACCATAATCAAATTCAACAATATAACTATCAAATAAAATATTCTCTTCATGATCCACATGCATGCAAAGTTGACACTCTTCCAAAATAGTGAGATTATCATCAAATAAAGTCCTGACCTCTCCAAGCCCACTTTTATCAAAAATTTCATAAGATTGAACACTCTCCAAATAAGTGGGATTATTTTTAGCTAAAGTTGTCACTCTTCCAAGCCCACTTTTAATATTACTGTAAACATATTCATCATGAGGTTTAAATAAATTTTCATGATCATAAGAATCATCACCCCAATCATGATCATTGCAATAAGTAGTGGACATACCAAAACAAGCATCCCCAAGCTTGGGGTTTTGCATATCACTAAAACAATTGACATTAATAGAATTTAAGATAACATCATTGCAATCATGTTTTTCATTCAAGGAGCTATCATGAATCAAATTATAAATTCCTCCGTTTAACACTTCATCACAATTTTCAGATTCATGAATCTCAAGCAAAACTTCATAAAGATAATCTAGTGAACTCAATCCACTAGCAATGGTTCATCATAATTGGATCTCTTGAAAAGATTAGCAAGTGGATGAGGATCCATATCAATTGATTTTTAGCAAGCGAAGATGCAAGCAAATAGAAGACACATGGCGACACAAGCAAACATGAGATTTGACGAGAAAACGGCGAATAAAAAGAGGGCGAATAAAACGGCAAATTTTTGTGAAGTGGGGGAGAGGAAAATGAGAGGCAAATGGAAAATAATGTAAATTGCGAGGAGATGAGATTTGTGATTAGGAACCTAGTATATGTCGAAGATCCTCCCCGGCAACGGCACCATAAATTCCTTTTGATGCAGCTTGAAGCTACGTCGGTATTTCCCCAAAGAGGAAGGGATGATGCAGCACAGCAGCGGTAGGTATTTCCCTCAATTATGAGACCAAGGTTATCGAACCAGTAGGAGAACCAAGCAACACAATGTAAACAGCCCCTGCACACATATAACAAATACTCGCAACCCACGTGTAAAAGGGGTTGGCAATCCCTTTCGTGTAGCGGCGCCCCAAGATAGGCAAACAGACGTGAAATAAATTGTAGTAGATTGATAGATCGAACGCCAAATAAAATAAATAAGAATAAAACGCAGCAAGGTATTTTTGTATTTTTGGTTTAATATATAGATTTGGAAATAAAATCAAAGGAAAAGTAGATCGCAAAGGCAAATAATATGAGAAAGAGACCCGGGGACCATAGGTTTCACTAGTGGCTTCTCTCGAGAAAAATAGAAAACAGTGGGTAAACAAATTACTGTTGGGCAATCGTTAGAACTTCAAATAATCATGACGATATCCAGGCAATGATCATTATATAGGTATCACGTCCAAGATTAGTAGACCGACTCCTGCCTGCATCTACTACTATTACTCCACACATCGACCGTTATCCAACATGCATCTAGTGTATTAAGTTCATGGGGAAACGGAGTAATGAAATAAGAACAATGACATGATGTACACAAGATCTATCTATGTAGAGATAGACCCCATCGTTTTATCCTTAGTAGCAGCGATACATACGTGTCGGTTCCCCTTCTGCCACTGGGATCAAGCACCGTAAGATTGAACCCGCTACAAAGCACCTCTTCCCATTGCAAGATAAATAGATCAAGTTGGCCAAACAAAACCCAAATATCGGAGAAGAAATACGAGGCTATAAGCAATCATGCATATAAGAGATCAAAGAAACTCAAATAACTTTCATGGATATAAAAAGATAGATATGATCATAAACTCAAAGTTCATCCGATCCCAACAAACACACCACAAAAAGAGTTACATCATATGGATCTCCAAGAGACCATTGTATTGAGAATCAAACGAGAGAGAGGAAGCCATCTAGCTATTAACTACGGACCCGAAGGTCTGCAAAGAACTACTCACGCATCATCGGAGAGGCGCCAATGGAAGTGGTGAACCCCTCCGTGATGGTGTCTAGTTTGGATCTGGTGGTTCTGGACTCTGCGGCGGCTGTAATTGATTTTCATCGACTCCCCTAGGGTTTCTGGAATATTTGGGTATTTATAGAGCAAAGAGGCGGTCTGGGGGGCACCCGAGGTGGGCACAACCCACCAGGGCGCGCCTGGGCCTCCTGGCGCGCCCTGGTGGGATTTGCTCCCCTCGGAGCACCCCCCAGGTGCTGCCTTGGCCCATTGGGTGTTTTCTGGTCCATAAAAAACCTCCGTGAAGTTTCATTGCATATGGACTCCGTTTGGTATTGATTTTCTGCGATGTAAAAATCATGCAGAAAACAGCAACTGGCACTTGGCACTATGTCAATAGGTTAGTACCAAAAAATCACTATAAAATGTGTATAAAATGATTATAAAACATCCAAGATTGATAATATAACATCATGGAAGAATAAAAAATTATAGATACGTTGGAGACGTATCAATGCGATCGTTCAACACTTCATTCTCTTGATGCAAATCTCTTTGCGCTCTAAAGAGGTGGTTCTTGGTGGCCTAGTTGTTCGGATCCTCATCTTGCTCGAGGAAGAGTTGGTTTGTAGAAGTAGTTGTCCTATCCATCATTTCAAGCAAATATGTGAGTGGAAGAAAGGAAAGAACTAGACCAAATGTACCTTATCTGATGTTGAAGATGGATCAATGATCACTCGATAATGTATTATGGAAATAGCACAATTGGTACCGGATCTTGTCAATTCTCACACCTACACAAGTAAAGCTTATGGAGTAGCCTGGTGATGACGGTGGCACAAAATTGATGCAATTGTTAGCGAGATTCAAATAATGTTGAAAAAGATTCACAAATTTGCAAATGCAACAAGTAGACTGATGCGGCTTCAACTACGTCGATATTTCCCCAAAGAGGAAGGGATGATGCAGCACAACTACGAGGTATTTCCCTCAGTGATGAGACCAAGGTTATCGAACCAGTAGGAGAACCACGCAACACCACGTAAACAGCTCCTGCACACAAAGAACAAATACTTGCAACCCGACGTAAGAGAGGGGCTGTCAATCCCTCGCGGGTAAAAAGATAAGTAAAATGATAGTAGATTGGATAAATAGATCTCGCGGGTACGCGAGATAAAATAAATAACAATAAATTGCAACAGGTATTTTTGTATTTTTGGATTAATAGATCTGAAAATAAAAGCTAATAAAAATAGATCGCGAAGGCAAATATAATAAATAAGAGACTCGGGCCCGTAGATTTCACTAGTGGCTTCTCTTGAGAAAAAAAGCATACGGTGGGTAAACAAATTACTGTTGGGAAATTGATAGAACTTCAAATAATCATGACGATATCCAGGCGATGATCATTATATAGGCATCACATCCAAGATTAGTAGACCGACTCATGCCTGCATCTACTACTATTACTCCACACATCGACCGCTATCCAACATGCTTCTAGTGTATTAAGTTCATGGAGAAACGGAGTAATGCAATAAGAACGATGACGTTATGTAGACAAGATCTATTTATGTAGAAATAGACCCCATCTTGTTATCCATAATAGCAACGATACATACATGTCGGTTCCCCTTCTGTCACTGGGATCAAGCACCGTAAGATCGAACCCATCACAAAGCACCTCTTCCCATGGCAAGAAAAATCGATCTAGTTGGCCTAACTAAACCAAAGATTTGAAGTAGAAATATGAGGCTATAAGTAATCATGCATAGAAGAGATCAAAAAGACTCAAATAACTTTCATGGATAAAAACGTAGATCTGATCATAAACTCAAAGTTCATCGGATCCCAACAAACACACCGCAAAAAGAGTTACATCAAATAGATCTCCAAGAGACCATTGTATTGAGAATCAAAAGAGAGAGGGGAAGCCATCTAGATACTAACTATGGACCCGTAGGTCTACAATGAACTACTCACGCATCATCGGATAGGCACCAATGAGGATGATGAACCCCTCCGTGATGGTGTCTAGATTGGATCTGGTGGTTCTGGAACTTGCGGCGTCTAGAATTGATTTCAGTCGACTCCCGTAGGGTTTCTGGAATATTGAGGTATTTATAGAGCAAAGAGGCGGTGTGGGAGGCCACCGAGGTGGGCACAACCCACCTGGGAGCGCCTGGGCCCCCAAGCGCGTCCTGGTGGGTTGTGCTCCCCTCGGAGCTCCCCTCAGGTACTTTCTTGGCCCATCGTGTGTCTTCTGGTCCAGAAAAAATCACCAAAAAGTTTTGCTGCGTTTGGACTCCATTTGGTATTGATTTCCTGTGAAGTAAAAAACAAGCAAAAAATAGCAACTGGCACTGGGCACTTTGTTAATAGGTTAGTCCCAAAAAATGATATAAAGTTGCTATAAAATGATTGTAAAACATCCAAGAATGATAATATAACAGCATGGAACAATAAAAAATTATAGATACGTTGGAGACATATCATAGACCAATAGCAAAATGTGGCACACGGAAACACACGCACAAATAGATAAATGGGGTCGTGCAACCAAGGAATGAGCTTAAAATGTGGAATCCACGAAAAATGCTCTTGTTGCACAACTCTAGAGAGATGCTAGCACGATTTCTCAAGAGGCGGATACGATACTTGTGCACAACCTACAAAGCAAAAATGCAATGACTTCCTATCCCAAGTATGCTATTATGTATGAAGTTCCAGTAGAGTGTTCTCACGATGTTCCAAGATGATCGAGTATGGTAATTTGTATGCAATATGGTATGATGCTATGGCACTTGCTTAAAATCTCTTTGCTTGTCTTTTCCTTTTGCTTAAAAGCTTTCTCTCTTTTGATCTTAGTTTGGCCACTTATGCAAAATGCACAAACCAAGCTAGCAATTATGTATATGCGGGAACAAATTTGTAGCACAAGAGATGATATGATGGTACCAAGATGATATGGTATGTATGCAATGGAAGGTGCGGTCGAGTATTTCGAAAGTGGACAAGTAACGTTGTAGGCAATACTCAATGGCTAGTCTCGATAGGCAAGTGACATAAAAATGGTCTAGGGGTTAACAATGCAATGGCAAGGGAGAATAGACAATGGTGTCATCGAGTTTACCATCCCTTGCTTACGGTTGAGTGCCAAAATGATGAAGTGGTCGTGGTCGACGACGAAGATGAGCGGCGGCGATGTCATTGTCGAACCGTCCCTAAGTAGCCGAAACACGTTAGGAAACGGAAACCGCACTCAAAATCCCAAAGAACAAAGTGTGTCAAAATTGTCGGAGGTGGTAGTGGGTAAGCGTTGGTGGTTGCGGAGAGCGGTGGTGGTGTACGAAAGTATTGGTGGAAACCCAGTCAAAGTTGGCGAAAGTTAGGAGAATAAGGAAGTGGTGGAGGAAGTGTTGCTGTGGGAGGCCGGATGTCCGGGCTTGCGGGCCGGATGTCCGGGGCACCAAATCCATGATGAACTCGAAAAACAAGTGGGGAAATGAAAATTTTGGGGCAGAATTCAAGGGATTTCATGGATGTAATTGGGGAAAAACTTAGGGGAAGCTAGATCTACGAGTAACACAACAAATCCATGGATCAAATTCAACAAAACATCATCACACCAACAATTCACAAAAAAAATTGGTAGGGCTATTTTTGTGGGGATTTTCAAAATTGGGACAAAATCAAACCAAAATCGGGCTAGAAAACTATGACGGAGGCTCCAAATTCATGATCAACGTGGCTCATGATACCAAGATGATGTAGAGTGGAACCCTAGGGGCCGATCTTTCACAATTTGGAGGGGGATTTCCGAAGAACACAAAGAACACATGAATAGCACAAGGGAAAAACAAGAGGAAACACTCAAATTGACTTGATACAATCACACATATGCTAGATCCACATATACAAAGAGGTCACAAAGATCCAAGGACAATAAAGGAGGATACACAGTAGCTAGTTCATCCCAATCCATGAGGAGATGGGGTCTTGAATCCACGAGGGGATCTTACCTAGACGGGGTCTTGAATCTACTTGGGGGATCTTCTCCTAGGAGGCCTTGGTCTCCCGTGGAGTAGGGGTACAAGTGGATGAGCAAATCTCTATCTCCAAAATGATCTATCACAATGCTAACCCTAAAACAGTGGTGGAGGAGGAGTATATATAGTCTAGGGGGGTGAAGGGATACATGGGCTTCACCCGTTGCTATGCACAGACAGGGGGCCGGATGTCCGGGCCTTCTAGGAGGGGCCGGATGCCTGGCCATGGGGCCCAGTTGTTTGGGGCCGGTGTGGGCATGTCTCGGGTACGTTCAGTGAAGGAGAGGCCGGATTTCCGGGGCTTTGCCCGATGTCCGGACTTGGGTTGGATGTCCAGTGCCTATAGGTGCTCCTCGACTGGACTGCTGCTGCGGTTGCTGGCTTCAGGGGACGGATGTCCGGGCCAGGGGCTGGATGTCCGGGTCATGGGAACTTTCTTCGGTTCCTTTCGTTGCTCCTCTTCATCCATGCACTTGCGGACTTGTCCATCATCATGAGCATCTCCGAAGGGGTGTTCTTCATACCTAATTACACATAGTGTTCCGGCTTTAGGTAGTAGCCATGTCTCATGCGAGTCATATGGAATATCACTAAGGAGAGAAGTCACCTCGGTCTCGAGAGCTCTTGCACGTGCTTGTGTCATCGTTCCACTTGGCACTTGGTGAGACGCCAGTAGGTCCACGGGGATGACCATAGGATTCTCCACATCAGCAAGGCTCCCTAGCCAAGGTCGATGTTGGCTGGGGAGGCCCTCTGCATGACCCAGAAGGAAGCATCTCCTTCGTGAGCCCTAGGCGACCGCCGCGTAGAGCTGGCGCGCCTCTTGCCCTTACGTCACTTGAAGGACCACTCCAACAAGGATGCTCCGACGGCGACAAAGGTGGCGCCGGCCAGCCCGGCCAGGCGTACATGGTCACCGTCCACTACAAATTAGTTTAGGTTGTTTTAAGGCTTTATTAGTTGAACGGACAAAATATCGTCTAGTTTATGTAAATTATGTTCAAACGTATGTCTGTTTGCATGTATTCTTTCATATTTGCATGTATTATGTTCGGATTTGTTTTTATTGCGGGCTAATTTTTAGGGCAAATGCTTGATGATTGGCTCCAGTATCACTGTCCGAAGACAAGTCTGGACTCGTCCATGGACAAATAATTTGTCTTTTTGGGGCCGTTGTTGGAGCTACCCTTAGGGAATCTCCAATGCTGATCCTCAAACTACCCGCAATTGTTGGAGCTACCCTTAGGGAATCTCCAATGCGGTCCGGACGTGTTGTTCCATCCAACACGGGCCTGTATCGGTCCGCTCGATGGTCCGAACACACTTTCTCCTGCAAACTGGAGACAAGCTAGGGGGCGGCTTTGCGGGAGTCCTCACAGTAGCTACGCCCGCTTCTGACCACTCTAGCCCACCCAAAACCCTCCTCCCTCGCTTGGTGTGAGCTTCCTACATTCATGCCGCTGTAGAGCGGCCGCTCCACATTGAAGCCAGCTTAGAGCGGACGCGACCTCTCACTGGCTCCGGTATTGAAGCGGCGCGCCGGCCGAGGATGCCACCCACTACACGCCTGGCTGATCATGCCTCCATAAACCCATGCCTGTGTCAAGAAACCTACTTCAGGCACATGTCCGTTCATGGGTGGGTCGGCATCAAACACAACACCAGGAAAGCTCGCACCACAACTCCACTCCCCACCTCCTAGTTGCACCATTTTCTCTACACTTCCCAAGGCATCCAGCGAGCATGAAGAGCAGTTCTCTGGCATAAAAGCCGACTGGGTGGCCCGCGAAGCCCGCCAGATATGAGCTAGGCAACTCGCTGCTCCACCTCCCTCACCTAGCCCGATGGAGCAAGTTGCCGCTCCAAGCCGGCGGGTGGTTCAGCAACTCGCCGCTCGAAACCAGCTCGTGGAGGAGTGGCGACATTCTCCATGCACGCACGCGGGGAGAACGGCGGAACGAGCATCGTGGCTACCATGGACGAAGTCATCTGTCGTGCCATCTGTCGTCAACGTTGGCGGAACCACACACGGTCGATGGAGTAAGAAGCCAGCTATGTGGCGATCAACGAGTTGGTGGCCAGTTGATACGTCTCCAACGTATCTATTATTTATGAAGTATTCATGCTATTATATTATCCATCTTGGATGTTTAATGGGCTTTACTATGCACTTTTATATTATTTTTGGGACTAACCTATTGACCCAGATCCCAGTGCCAGTTTCTGTTTTTTCCCCATGTTTTAGTGTTTCGCAGAAAAGGAATATCAAACGGAGTCCAAACGGAATGAAACCTTCGGGAGAGTTATTTTTGGAACGGAAGCAATCCAGAAGACTTGGAGTGTACGTAAGGGAAGCAACGAGGAAGGCACGAGGCAGGGGGCGCGCCCACCCCCCTGGGCGCGCCCTCCACCCTCGTGGGCCCCTCGTGGCTCCCCTTACCGACTTCTTTTGCCTATATATATATCCATATACCCTTAAAACATCGGAGAACAGAATAGATCGGGAGTTCCGCCGCCGCAAGCCTCTGTAGCCACCAAAAACCAATCGGGACCCTGTTCCGGCACCCTGCCGGAGGGGGAATCCCTCACCAGTGGCCATCTTCGTCATCCCAGCTCTCTCCATGACGAGGAGGAAGTAGTTCACCCTCGGGGCAGAGGGTATGTACCAGTAGCTATGTGCTTGTTCTCTCTCTCTCTCTCTCTCTCTCGTGTTCTTGAGGTGGTACGATCTTGATGTATCGTGAGCTTTGCTATTATAGTTGGATCTTATGATGTTTCTCCCCTTCTATCTCTTGTAATGGATTGAGTTTTCCCTTTGAAGTTATCTTATCGGATTGAGTCTTTAAGTATTTGAGAACACTTGATGTATGTCTTGCATGTGCTTATCTGTGGTGATAATGGGATATTCACGTGATCTACATGATGTATGTTTTGGTGTTCAACTTGTGGGTTCATTGACCTTGTGAACTTATGCATAGGGGTTGTCACACGTTTTCGTCTTGACTCTCCGATAGAAACTTTGGGGCACTCTTTGAAGTACTTTGTGTTGGTTTGAATAGATGAATCTGAGATTGTGTGATGCATATCGTATAATCATACCCATGGATACTTGAAGTGACATTGGAGTATCTAGGTGACATTAGGGTTTTGGTTGATTTGTGTCTTAAGGTGTTATTCTAGTACGAACTCTTGAATAGATCGATCAGAAAGAATAACTTTGTGGTGGTTTCGTACCCTACTATAATCTCTTCGTTTGTTCTCCGCTATTAGTGACTTTGGAGTGGCTCTTTGTTGCATGTTGAGGGATAGTTATATGATCCAAATATGTTATTATTGTTGAGAGAACTTGCACTAGTGAAAGTATGAACCCTAGGCCTTGTTTCCTAGCATTGCAATACCGTTTGTGCTCACTTTTATCATTAGTTACCTTGCTGTTTTTATATTTTCAGATTACAAAAACCTATATCTAACATCCATATTGCACTTGTATCACCATCTCTTCTCCGAACTAGTGCACCTATACAATTTACCATTGTATTGGGTGTGTTGGGGACACAAGAGACTCTTTGTTATTTGGTTGCAGGGTTGTTTGAGAGAGACCATCTTCATCCTATGCTTCCCACGGATTGATAAACCTTAGGTCATCCACTTGAGGGAAATTTGCTACTGTCCTACAAACCTCAGCACTTGGAGGCCCAACAAAGTCTACAAGAAGAAGGTTGTGTAGTAGACATTAAGCTCTTTTCTGGCGCCGTTGCCGGGGAGGTGAGTGCTTGAAGGTATATCTTTAGATCTTGCAATCGAATCTTTTAGTTTCTTGTTTTATCACTAGTTTAGTCTATAAAAGAAAACTACAAAAAAAATGGAATTGAGTTTGTCTCATACGCTTCATCTTTTTAATATCTTTCATAAGTATGATGAAAAGGAAAATTGTGCTCAAGTTTTAGAAGAAGAATCCATTAAAATGTTTAGCACTAAATCTTTGAATGATGAGCATGATTGCAATGTTGTTAGTATGATTCTTTGAATATCCATAGTACTAATGATGATTGCACTAGTCATGATGAAAGTATCTCTTATAAGCATGTCGATTTTTGTGGAGTGCATAGAGTTTGCAAATACATACCAAAAAGGGAAGATAGATTTTGTAAGAGGCACAAGTACTTAGAAACTAAATGGTCGCAACAGAGGCTAAATGTTAGTGCTGAAAATTTAAAATATCTTAGCCATACTTGTGAACTTTGCAATGAACATGGTCATTTAAATATCAAATGCAAATTGTTTCATGATTGAATCGTGTCCAAAAATTGTGATGACTTGATTTCCCTTGCACATCATAATGAACTTAGTTTGCTTTTGGGTTATGAAGAAATGAAACGTCAAACTAAGCTTATTCCAGAATATAACCTCGAGAAATTCCTCGATATTGATCTAGAAGAAATTTATATGTATTGTGCGGTGAATTGCATTGAAAATATTTATATTGCCAATTACATAAAGAAAATAAAACAAGTAGAGGATGAAGAGAATACTAATGAAAGGGAAGAGACTTCCCAATATTCTCCTATTATTTCTTATGATGAATCAGGTAACGAGGAGGAGCCTTCTATTCAACCAATCTCATCAATAAGGAGCTCAAAAAAGAGGGTTAAACCCACACATGATGTGAAGAAGAAAAAGAAAAGACGGAGAAGCAAAGGTAGAAAGGTATCCCTCCCAAATGATGTTGCTCCTATTACTCATTGCGATGATGATAATTGCTATACTATTGGTGCTATCCATACTATTAATGATGAGAGTGATTATGCTTATGATATGAAAAGGCCCAAGCTTGGGGATGCTATGTTTGATGAGAATGACAAGTTTGAGAATATATTTGCTGAAATTAATGTTTGTCCCAAGCTTGGGGAGGCTATGTTTAATGAAGATGATGTTATTAGCCTCCCAAGTTTTGATATGCAAATTTGTTATGATGTTAGCATGCCTCCTACTTATGATGACTATATTGATGAAAGTGGGTTTGGAAGAGTGTCAACTTTAGGAAGTAATGATCCAACTATTTTGGAGGGCGTTGAATCTTATAATATTTATTAAAGTGGATTTGGAGAGGTCATGACTTTATTTAGTGATGTATCCACTATTTCGGAAGAGGTTCCAATTGATTATGAGAACAAAGTTGCTACTTATGATGATTATTGTGATGAAACTTATGCTATAAAAAGTAGTGATGAATATATTTATAAAACTTGTCATGATTATGATTCCCCTTTTTCTGAACATTACTCTTTTAATGTGGAAACAATTTATAGTATTCAAGTCTCTTATGATACTCCCACTATGCTGAATGAGAAGAATTTTGCTTATGTGGAGAGTAGTAAATTTTCTATGCTTGTAGATCATGAAAAGAATGCTTTAGGTGCTGGTTATATTGTTGAATTCATTCATGACACTACTGAAAAATATTATGAGGGAGGAATATATGCTTGTAGGAATTGCAATAATATCAAGTTTCCTCTCTATGTGCTTAAGGCTTTGAAGTTATGCTTGTTTTGCCTTCCTATGCAAGTTGATTCTTGTTCCCATAAGTTGTTTGCTCACAAAATCCCTATGCATAGGAAGTGGGTTAGACTTAAATGTGCTAGTCATATTCTTCATGATGCTCTCTTTGTGTTTCAATTCTTATCTCTTATGTGAGCATCATTGAAATCATCATGCCTAGCTAGGGGCGTTAAACGTTAGCGCTTGTTGGGAGGCAACCCTAATTTTATTTTTGTTCCTTTCTTTTTGTTTCTGTTTAGTAATAAATAATCCATATAGCTTCTGTTTAGATGTGGTTTTGTGTTTTAATTAGTGTTTGTGCCAAGTAGAACCTTTGGGAAGACTTGGGTGAAGTCTTTATGATCTTGCTGTAAAAAACAGTAACTTTAGCGCTCACGAGATTAGCTAAAACTTTTTACTGGAAAGCTCTATTTAGTTGATTCTTTTTGCAGATGATTACTAGACAAATTCCTCAGGTCCACCAATTTATTTTAGAATTTTTGGAGTTACAGACGTATTCAAATGATACAGATTACTACAGACTGTTCTGTTTTTGACAGATTCTGTTTTCTATGTGATGTTTGCTTATTTTGATGAATCTATGAGTAGTATCGGAGGGTATGAACCATAGAGAAGTTGGAATACAGTATATATTACACCAATATGAATTTAGAATGAGTTCAAAACAGTACCTAAGTGGTGATTTATTTTCTTATACTAACGGAGCTTACGAGTTTTCTGTTAAGTTTTGTGTTGTGAAGTTTTCAAGTTTTGGGTAAAGATTCGATGGACTATGGAATAAGGAGTGGCAAGAGCCTAAGCTTGGGGATTCCCAAGGCACCACAAGGTAATATTCAAGGGAACCAAGCGTCTAAGCTTGGGGATGCCCCGGAAGGCATCCCCTCTTTCGTCTTCGTTCATCGGTAACTTTACTTGGAGCTATATTTTTATTCACCACATGATATGTGTTTTGCTTGGAGCGTCATTTTATTTTCTTTTGTTTTGCTTGCTGTTTGAATAAAAAAACCAAGATCTGAAATTTTTAAATGAGAGAGAGTCTTCACGAAGCAACATAATTATTTAACTACTCATTGATCTTCACTTATGTCTTTTTGGAGTAGTTTGTCATATACTCGTGTGCCTCACTTATATCCTATGAGTAAATGGTTGAATGATTTGAATGTCATAAATCTGAAATTATATATGTTTCATATGCTTATCCCATGGGGAGTAATGACTTCACATATAAGAAGTAGAGGTGGTAAATTTTTTGAAGGTTAGCAAACATTGTATTGGTCACTTGAACAATTCATGAAAGAATATTGAAGGAAGAGAGATTTCACATATAAATATACTATCTTGGACATCTTCTATGATTGTGATCCCCATTAATTATTTTCAAACCTGAGCAAATTAGTTGAAGTTGGACAAGGAAGACAACATAATGAGTTATGCTTGGGTATATTTGTATAGAAGTTATATTGTTATGGATCCTCTAACATGTGGTGCTTGCTATTTAGAATACTTTGCTAGCCAAAATATCTGTACTAAGCGGGAATACTACTTGTGCATCCAAATTCCTTGAACCAAGTTTCTTCCATGAGTGTCCACCATATCTACCTATATGCGGTATTTACCTGCCGTTCCAAGTAAATTTGCATGTGCCAAACTCTAAACCTTCAAATAATAATCTGTTTTGTATGCCCGAATCGCTCATGTAGCGACTAGGGGCTGTCAGTATCTTCCATGCTAGGTGGGTTATTCTCACGATGAGTGGACTCCGCTCATCATTCACGAGAAAATGGCTGGTAACTGGGATGCCCAGTCCTATAATCAAAAGATCAAAAACAAAATCGCAAATAATTCAAACAAAACTCCCCCAGGATTGTTGAAAGTTGGACGGCACCCGTTGTTTCGGACAAGCCGTGGAGTGTGATTGTTGGTGGAGGGGGAGTAAAATCTTTACCTTTCTGTTTGGGAACCGCTTATAAGGTATGTAGTATGGAAGATATTGGGAACTCTTGGTCGTTATGTTGACAATGAAAGCATACCTCTCAAAATTATTTTCATCTCTGTTTTTGCTTCGAGCTCTGGCACCTCTACAAATCCCTGCTTCCCTCTGCGAAGGGCCTATCTTTTACTTTTATGCAAGAGTCAGTAGTATTCTTTCTCATTCCAACCTATTCTTTAGTTGGCAAGCATCATGTGATGGAAAGATCTGAGCATATATGGCCATTCAAATATATTTGATCATGAATTATTATTGTTGACAATTATCTATATGATAAATAAGTTGGGAGGCGAAACATTAAGCCCCTATCTTTCTCTGTGTTCGATGGATGCTATTTGTTCTAAAAATATGCTTTGAGTGGTAGCAATCATGGAAGACTATATGATAGTTGAGTATGTGGGATTTGCTAAATCAAAGCTCTGACATAGACTCTTCCTGAAAATAAGATGAATTGTAATTGTTTGATGACTAATAACACGGTTTGTTGGTTTTCAAGAAAGAGTATGATCTATACTTTAACATGTGAATAGCTTGTTACTTGATCATGAAAAGTTTTATGAGTTGAGCTACTGTTATGACATATAATGATGCTAGAAAAGGTGATTGAAATTATCATTGATCAAACTTGTGCACCTGCTAGCATTCACACTTCATAAATTATTTCTTTTATCATTTACCTACTCGAGGACGAGCAAGAATTAAGCTTGGGGATGCTGATACGTCTCCAACGTATCTATAATTTATGAAGTATTCATGCTATTATATTATCCATCTTGGATGTTTAATGGGCTTTACTATGCACTTTTATATTATTTTTGGGACTAACCTATTGACCCAGAGCCCAGTGCCAGTTTCTGTTTTTTCCCTTGTTTCAGTGTTTCGCAGAAAAGGAATATCAAACGAAGTCCAAACGGAATGAAACCTTCGGGAGAGTTATTTTTGGAACGGAAGCAATCCAGAAGACTTGGAGTGTACGTAAGGGAAGCGACGAGGAAGGCACGAGGCAGGGGGCGCACCCACCCCCTGGGCGCGCCCTCCACCCTCGTGGGCCCCTCGTGGCTCCCCTTACCGACTTCTTTTGCCTATATATATCCATATACCCTAAAAACATCGGAGAACAGAATAGATCGGGAGTTCCACCGCCGCAAGCCTCTGTAGCCACCAAAAACCAATCGGGACCCTGTTCTGGCACCCTGCCGGAGGGGGAATCCCTCTCCGGTGGCCGTCTTCATCATCCCGGCGCTCTCCATGACGAGGAGGGAGTAGTTCACCCTCGGGGCTGATGGTATCTACCAGTAGCTATGTGTTTGATCTCTCTCTCTCTCTCTCTCGTGTTCTTGAGGTGGTACGATCTTGATGTATCGCGAGCTTTGCTATTATAGTTGGATCTTATGATGTTTCTCCCCTTCTATCTCTTGTAATGGATTGAGTTTTCCCTTTGAAGTTATCTTATCGGATTGAGTCTTTAAGGATTTGAGAACACTTGATGTATGTCTTGCATGTGCTTATCTGTGGTGATAATGGGATATTCATGTGATCTACTTGATGTATGGTTTGGTGATCAACTTGCGGGTTCAGTGACCTTGTGAACTTATGCATAGGGGTTGGCACACGTTTTCGTCTTGACTCTCCGGTAGAAACTTTGGAGCACTCTTTGAAGTACTTTGTGTTGGTTTGAATAGATGAATCTGAGATTGTGTGATGCATATCGTATAATCATACCCATGGATACTTGAGGTGACATTGGAGTATCTAGGTGACATTAGGGTTTTGGTTGATTTGTGTCTTAAGGTGTTATTCTAGTACGAACTCTTGAATAGATCGATCAGAAAGAATAACTTTGAGGTGGTTTCGTACCCTACCATAATCTCTTCGTTTGTTCTCCGCTATTAGTGACTTTGGAGTGACTCTTTGTTGCATGTTGAGGGATAGTTATATGATCCAACTATGTTATTATTGTTGAGAGAACTTGCACTAGTGAAAGTATGAACCCTAGGCCTTGTTTCCTAGCATTGCAATACCGTTTGTTCTCACTTTTATCATTAGTTACCTTGCTGTTTTTATATTTTCAGATTACAAAAACCTATATCTACCATCCATATTGCACTTGTATCACCATCTCTTCGCCGAACTAGTGCACCTATACAATTTACCATTGTATTGAGTGTGCTGGGGACACAAGAGACTCTTTGTTATTTGGTTGCAGGGTTGTTTGAGAGAGACCATCTTAATCCTATGCCTCCCATGGATTGATAAACCTTAGGTCATCCACTTGAGGGAAATTTGCTACTGTCCTACAAACCTCTGCACTTGGAGGCCCAACAACGTCTACAAGAAGAAGGTTGTGTAGTAGACATCACCAGTGCGCCCGCATCCACCGCCAACATTGAGTAAAAGTAGAACATGGGAGGCTGATACGTCTCCAATGTATCTATAATTTTTTATTGTTCCATGCTATTATATTATCTGTTTTGGATGCTTTATATGCATTAATATGATATTTTATATTATTTTTGGGACTAACTTATTAACCCAGAGCCCAGTGCCAGTTTCTGTTTTTCCTTGTTTTTGAGTTTTATAGAAAAGGAATATCAAACGGAGTCCAAGCGGAATAAAATGTTACAATGATTTTTCTTGGACCAGAAGACACACGTAGGACACGTAGGACTAGGGGGCGCCCCCTCGCTTGTGGGCCCCACGGGATTCCTCCATTCCTAATCTTTTCCCTATAAATTCAGAAATATTCCCAAACCAACAGAAGTGCCCACCAAAATACATTTCCTCCGCCGTAACCTTCTGTTCCCGTGAGATCCCATCTTGGGGCCTTTTCCGGCATCTTGCCGGAGGGGGATTCGATCATAGAGGGGATCTACATCAACTCTATTGCCTTTTCGATGAAGCGTGAGTAGTTTACCACATACCTACGGGTCCATAGCTAGTAGCTATATGGCTTCTTCTCTCTCTTTGATTCTCAATACCATGTTCTCCTCGATGCTCTTGGAGATCTATCCGATGTAATATTCTTTTGCGGTGTGTTTTTCGAGATTCGATGAATTCCGGATTGATCAGATTATCTATGAATATTATTTGAGTCTTGTTTGAATTCTTATATGCATGATTTGATATCTTTGTATTTCTTTTCGAATTATCGGTTTGGTTTGGCCAACTAGATTGGTTCTTCTTGCAATGGGAGAGGTACTTAGTTTTGGGTTCAATCTTGCAGTGTCCTCACCCAGTGACAAAGTAGGGGTAGCGAGGCACGTATTTGTATTGTTGCCATCAAGGGTAAAAAGATGGGGTTTTCATCATATTGCTTGAGTTTATCCATCTACATCATGTCATCTTACTTAAGGTGTTACTCCGTTCTTTATGAACTTAATACTCTAGATGCATGCTGGATAGCGGTCGATGTGTGGAGTAATAGTAGTAGATGCAGAATTGTTTCAGTCTACTTGACACGGATGTGATGCCTATATTATTTTCCTTCAAGAGAGAAGCCTCTAGTGAAACGTATGGCCTCCGGGTCTATTTTCCATCATATATTTTCAGATCTATAAACCAAAAAACCCAAAAGTACCTCGCTGCAATTTATTTACTTTTACTTTGTTCTACGTTTTAGTAATCTTTAATATCTATCTTGATGCGGAGCATCCTACGGTCATCCCCATGGACCTACCATCGTCTCATCAAGAGCCAAGAGGACCCATGACACGAGCACGAGCTAGAGCTCTCGAGAACGAGGTGACTTCCTTCCTTAGTGATAGCACATATGATCCACTCGAGACGTGGCTACTACCTAAGTCCGAGATGTTGTGCATGATTAGGTATCAAGAGGACCCTCCCGAAGATGTACGTGAAGACGGACAAGCTGCCAAGTTACGGATGAAGAGGAACGCCGAAAGGAGAAGAAGGCAGCTACAGGACCCGGACATCCGGCCGCTGGAGACATCCACTACAGCAGCAACCCATGCCAAGTCTACAAGGCCCGAACATCCGGCGACCAGCCCGGACATCCGGCCTCCGACCCAGAAATCCGGCCTCCTCCCAGGACATCCGGACAAGCCTATCCAGAGAACAAAAGAAATGGCGCTCCAGCCCGGACATCCGGCCGAAGGCCCGGACATCCGGCCCGTCCAGATCCTCCGGACATCCGGCCCACCGCCTGGACATCTGGACCCCGTCTATCCAGAGAGCACCGAGGCTGACCACGCCAGCCCGGACATCTGGCCCCCCAGCCCGGACATCCGACTCCTCCTGAAGGCTCGGACATCCGGCCTGACGCCCGGACATCCGGCCCCGCCTGTCTGCGCACAGTAAAGGGCCGAGGCACATGTACCCCTTCGCCCACCTAGACTATATATACTCCTCCTCCTCCCTCTCTCTAGGGTTAGGATTGGTTTAGCTCATATGTGGGATAGAGCTTTTCTCATCCATACGGATCTGCTCCTTGAGAGAGACTGCGGCCCCTCTAGGGAGAAGGTCCACCTTGGATTCAAGACCCCCTCTTGGGTGGCCCCATCAAGACCTCCTCTCGGAGAAGAACCGGTTACCTTTGTATCGTCCTTTGTTGATCGTGGATCTTTGATGTCTACTATGCAACCTTCTTCTTGTAGACGTTGTTGGGCCTCCAAGTGCAGAGGTTTGTAGGACAGTAGCAAATTTCCCTCAAGTGGATGACCTAAGGTTTATCAATCCATGGGAGGCGTAGGTTGAAGATGGTCTCTCTCAAACAACCCTGCAACCAAATAACAAAGAGTCTCTTGTGTCCCCAACACACCCAATACAATGGTAAATTGTATAGGTGCACTAGTTCGGCGAAGAGATGGTGATACAAGTGCAATATGGATGGTAGATATAGGTTTTTGTAATCTGAAAATATAAAAACAGCAAGGTAGCAAGTGGTAAAAGTGAGCGTAAACGGTATTGCAATGCTAGGAAACAAGGCCTAGGGTTCATACTTTCACTAATGCAAGTTCTCTCAACAATAATAACATAACTAGATCATACAACTATCCCTCAACATGCAACAAAGAGTCACTCCAAAGTCACTAATAGCAGAGAACAAACGAAGAGATTATTGTAGGGTACGAAACCACCTCAAAGTTATCCTTTCTGATCGATCTATTCAAGAGTCCGTAGTAAAATAACATGAAGCTATTCTTTCCGTTCGATCTATCATAGAGTTCATACTAGAATAACACCTTAAGATACAAATCAACCAAAACCCTAATGTCACCTAGATACTCCAATGTCACCTCAAGTATCCGTGGGTATGATTGTACGATATGCATCACACAATCTCAGATTCATCTATTCAACCAACACAAAGAGCTTCAAGAGTGTCCCAAAGTTTCTACCGAAGAGTCAAGACGAAAATGTGTGCCAACCCCTATGCATAAGTTCACAAGGTCACTGAACCCGCAAGTTGATCACCAAAACATACATCAAGTAGATCACGTGAATATCCCATTGTCACCACAGATAAGCACATGCAAGACATACATCAAGTGTTCTCAAATCCTTAAAGACTCAACCTGATAAGATAACTTCAAATGGAAAACTCAATCCACTACAAGAGAGTAGAGGGGGAGAAACATCATAAGATCCAACTATAATAGCAAAGCTCACGATACATCAAGATCGTGCCAAATCAAGAACACGAGAGAGAGAGAGAACAAACACATAGCTACTGGTACATACCCTCAGCCCCGAGGGTGAACTACTTCCTCCTCGTCATGGAGAGCGTTGGCATGATGAAGATGGCCACTCGTGAGGGATTCCCCCTCCGGCAGGGTGCCGGAACAGGACCCCGATTGGTTTTTGGTGGCTACAGAGGCTTGCGGCAGTGGAACTCCCGATCTAGGTTATTTTCTAGAGGTTTCTGTATTTATAGGAATTTTTGGCGTCTCACGTCAAGAAGGTGCCCGAGTCGTCCACGAGGTAGGCCCAGGTGTGGGCGCGCCCCCCACCCTCGTGGATGGCCCGGGACTCTTCTGGCCCAACTCTTTTACTCCGGGGTCTTCTTTTGGTCCATAAAAAATGTCAAAAATTGGCACGTCAATTGGACTCTGTTCGGTATTCCTTTTGTGTAAAACTCAAAAACAAGGAAAAAACAGAAACCGGCACTGGGCTCTAGGTTAATAGGTTAGTCCCAAAAATCATATAAATTAGCATATAAATGCATATAAAACATACTAGATGGATAATATAATAGCATGAATACTTCATAAATTATAGATACGCTGGAGACGTATCAATCTTGTATCTCCTCTCGTGTTTCGAGGATCTAGCACATGTGTGACTTAATCTTGTTGGTTTGAGTGATTCTCTCGTGTTTTCCCTCATGTTTCCCCTCGCGTTCTTCGTGTTCTTAGTTGGGATCCGCTCCTTTCGTGAAAGATCGGCCGTATAGGGTTCTACCCTACATCATCTTGGTATCATGAGCCACGTTGATCACGATTTCGGAGCCCCCCTCTTTGTTTTCTAGCCTTGTTTTGTTGATTTTGTTCCTAATTCAAAAATTCCCCACAAAAATAGCCCCCATTTTTTTCTGATTTGCTGTTGTGATGAAGTTTTGTTGGATTTGATCTGCGGATTTCGTGTGTTGCAGGTAGATCTAACTTTCCACCATCTTTTCCCCAATTTCCATCCACAAAATCTCCCGAATTTTGCCCCGATTTGCCTCTTCCTCCCGGAGTTCTTCGAGTTCGTCCACGGATCCAGAGCTCGGACATCCAGCCCGACAGCCCGGACATCTGGCCATCCCGGACATCCAGCCCTCAAGCCCGGACATCCGGCCCCTGACAGCAGCACTTCCATCCACCGCTCCATTTCCCGCCTAACTCTTGCCAAATTTTGTTCCGGTGCCCACATACACTTCCGCACGACACCACCACTTCCGCATAGCACCACCATAGCTTTCCTACTACCAACTCCGACAATTTTGACACGTTTTGCTTTGAGAATTTGAGTTACGATTCCCATGTCCTATTGTGTTTCGGCTATTTAGGTCCGGTTCGACGTCGACCTCACCGCCGCTCATCTTCGCCACATATACGTCATCAACAATGACAACTCCACCATTTTGCCACCATACCATGGTCGGTAACTTCATCTTGGTATCGTGATATCATCATACATTCTTGCAATTGCATTGATAACCACATAGCCCATTTTTGCATACCTTACCCATCGAGACTAGCCTTTGAGTATTGCCGGCAATGTGACTTGTGCACATTAGTGATCATACTCCCACCATATCAGCGTGGTGCATATCTCAGTATCATCTCTTGTGTCACAAAATTGTCATCGCATATACTCAATTGCTATATTGGTTCGTGAAGCATTGCATGAGAAAAGAGCTCAAACATAAAGAGCCAAACAAGCTTTTAAGCAAAAGGGAAAGATAAGCAAAGAGCTTATAAGCAAGAACCATAGCATCATACAACTTTAAGATTGTCATACTCGATCATCTTGGATCATATCATCGGAAAACAATACATATAGCATACTTGGGATAGAAGTAGTTGCATTTTTGCTTAGTAGGTTGTGCACAAGTTCGTTTCCGCCTATTGTGCAATCGTGCTAGCGTCTCTCTAGTGTTGTGCAACAAGAGCATTTTCGTGGATTCCACATTTTGGCTCATCCCTTGGTTGCACGACCGCATTTGTCTATTTGTGTGTGCGTTTCCGTGTACCACATCTTGCTATTGGTCTACTTGTTGCATTTGCAAATTTGCGAATCTTTTCCAACATTATTGAGTCTCACTTACAATTGCATCAAATTTTGTGCCACCATCCTAACCGAGCTCCACCATAAGCTTTTACTTGTGTAGGTGTGAGAAACCGACAAGAATGGGTACCAATTGTGCTATTTCCTTGTTACACATTGGAGTGATCATTGATCCATCTTCAACATCGGTCAAGGTACATTTGGTATAAGTTCTTCTCTTTCTCCCACTCACCACTGGTGCGCGTCGGTCCTAAACAAACGGTTTTTTACCCCTTTCCGCGACGGCATTTGGAACCATCGCCAAGTGAGTGTGTGCGATAGGGTGTCCTTCCCACACGACCCAGAAATCGTCGGGGATAGGCCCTCCTGGGACCCAGGCTGGGGCCGTGTGCGATCGGGCGATGCATCGAAACCCAATCATTTCCGTAGGTATGTACACCCCACACGGTAATCCGAGAAAATCATTTCCGTAGGTATGTACATCCCACATGGTGAATCCGAGAAAATCATTTCCGTAGGTATGTGCATCCCACACGGTAATCCGAGCAAAAACATTTTCGTAGGTATGTACATCCCACATGGTAATTCGAGAAAATCATTTCTGTAGGTATGTACATCCCACACGGTGAATCCCAGAAAAACATTTCCGTTCGTATGTATAGCACACACAGTCAATCCAAGGAGTACGTTTTCGTTCTTATGTACATCCCACACAGTCAATCCAGGGAAACGTTTCCATTCGGACGTAAATCCCACACAGTTTTATGTGTAGGCTCGTTTGTGAAAGGTGTAACTATCACACACGGTCTTCCTTGGTTAACTGTTTGCTTTTATCAACTATATCACACACGATTTGATGAAGAAAACTGTGTGGCATTGGGCTATCCATCGCAACCGCTTTTACTTCTAGAACCGTTTGCAAAGGTCCACGACACATTTAGCAGGTTTATTAGTTTACAATTAATAATTCCAGTATTACAAAAATTCACATTTCATATCGAACAGCTGTTTGCTAATTTCATATCAGGCACATAAATATATTATAACATCACAGTACGGTAGCTACATGAAAACAACACAGTAGAACATATAGCTAGTTGAACTTCATAAGAACAATATATTCATTTCCCTAATCGAGATCATCCAGGCTCGTCTTATCCCCCCCTCCTTTCAGTTCAGTAAGAACCCGTTTTGCACGGGCCAACTGGGAAAGTGCCTCCTCCTTCGCCAACACCATCTTAGCAAAGTCTTTTTTAAAACATCCGAGCTCATTCTCCACCTTCAACTTTTTATCCCGCATCTTGAAATATGCTTCAGCGTTTACAAGACTTTCTCTAAGCCTAGCTGTGTTCACTTCCTCATACATGCTCCAGAGCTTCGTTAGGCACATCTTCAAAGACTGTGGCCACTCTTGATCAACCCACTCCAAGTAAGAACACTTCCATTCATCCTGTAATATTTAAAACTAGATCAGTAACAATTGTAGGGGAAATGGGTTTATAGCAACATAGAAAATCACCAATGCTTATTTTGAAAAACTGAAGAAACATGTTAATTATGACATATCTTCTCGAAAAGATCAATGTGCAAATGAAATAATTGGTACTGAGACAACAACCAAATTCTGGAACATCAGAAGCTATAATTAACTACAACGACGCTACAAGTTCTTACTCATGTACAATAAATAACAAATTGAACATTTTATGAGGAAGGTAAATATAACTGCAACAGCATAGCGACAGTGTTTGGATGACAGCAAATTGATACTAACAGGTGTGTACATGCACAAATTTAGTAACATAGAACTAATAGCACTAAGGTCGTCCACTATGTATGCCAAAACTGGTGTAAAGACAACTGTTGCTACATCTCGCACCGGTGCCCTGAACTGGCGAGCCGATGCAGCGGAAAAAAATCAGGGACCCGGACTCCGGAGCACGTAGTTGCTCCGATGCCCAGTTCCTTCGTGCCATAAAGATTTAGTATTTTACTGCTTGGCTGCTCGGATGTGTGGACCAAAGTTGGCTGCACAAACTGCTGAAGCGGTGCCAAATAATTTTCTAATGGCACCGCTGATGAGATGGCAACAATTTAAGATACTAGGTACAAACTGTGACACTGTCTTAGGATGCGTTTGGTTGAAGGTGTGGTATGAATGGGTTGGGACCGTGACAGTGTCTGAATCACATCTAACAAATGATTTGTAACAACGGAAGAGGGTCTAACCTTCTCTGCACATGCCAGAAACTTCCTCCCAGTGTCCACAGAATCAAACGCAAGTAGCTTCACGCATGGAGATTGATGGTGACAACGAGCAGATAGATCTTCAGCCACCCCGCTCCATTCGTTGCCACTGATGGTCTTAGGGAGCTACAAGAGGAAGAAACGACTCAAATCGACCTCCGGGTAAAAATCCTTCATTCCAAGTCATAGCCCGAGAGAGAGAAGAGAGGCATACCCGGGTGGTGAAGGAGTAGTCGCCGGAGGAGGAACCGCTGGAGATGTCTTTGAAGAAGACCATGGCGACCCCGGCGGTAGGATGCGAGACAGCGAGAGCGAGGAAGCGGCTATAGCTTAGCAAGGAAGGAAGGAGGAAACAGGGGAAATGTGACTTGTGGTCGGGGAGAAAAGGGGTGGGGAAGGGGGGAAGGGGGCGGGGGTAGATATTTTGGCGGTAGGCCAAAATTTAGGAAATGTGGAGGGAAACTTTGCGCGTGGTGCCGCCGGACCATTCACTTTGAACGATTGTGTGCATCGCAAACTTCTGCTTTACGCGCATGGGATGAGTTTGATAATTCAAATGTTGGTCTCAAGGCATGGGCACATTCACTTTGAACGTGCGCGGTGGTGCCGGACCATTCACTTTGAACGATTGTGTGCATCGCAAACGATTCTTCTGCTTTACGCGCATGGGATGAGTTTGATAATTCAAATTTTGGTGGAAATTTCCCCGAGTACGTCATTGCATAATTTAACATCACTTGCTAATTTGGGCACACAAAAGAGCGTACAACAGATAGACCACACTTACTGAATCGAGCAATTTTAGTAATTACACAAAGCCAGTTGACCTAACATTGCTCTAACAAAAGACCAGCATTAAAAACAAAGCCTAAGTACACATAATTAAAAATCCGCCGCCGCGCCAGCCTATGCATCACCGGTGTGAGATGAGACGTCGATGACTTGTCCTGGCGACATGCCGCCGTTGGTGGACTCCGCGTCCCCCCTGCTGAAGTCGACCGCGTCCTCGTCCTCCTCCTCGGCGCCGCCCTCAAGGTTGTAGTACTCGTAGTAGTGGCTGCGCCAGAGCTCGCGTTGGTACTCCACCGCCGATTCCTCGACGGACAGACTCTTCTCTACCTCGACCTCGGCCACGCGCAACTCCTCCTCCCGACGCTCCTCGATCTCCGCCGCCTCCTGCATCTCCAGCTCCCGCTCGGCGACTTCATGAGGAAGCAGGTGCTCGATGGCCACCGCCGCCTTTTCAGACGTGGGTTGCATGCTGGAGTCTGAGGTGGCCTGGAATATCTTGGCGTGTGCATCCTCGATCTTGGCGTGGATGGACTCGACCCGGGCCAGGGCGACATCAGCGGCACGGACGGCAGCTCGAGCGCTCTCGGCGTTTGCAGCCGCCGTCGCAGCAGCAGCTGCAGCCGTCTCAGCTGCTACAGCTGCCCTGTCGGCTGCCGCAGATGCCCTCTCGGCGGAAGCGGCCGCGCTCAATGCGGATGCGGTGGCACTCTCGGCGTAGGCGGCCGCGCTCTCGGCATAGGCGGCGGCGCTCGGGGGGACGCGGCCATCGTACGAGCCTTCACGAAGCGTTTTCGCTGCGTCATCTTTGCAAGAAGGGGGTGCGGGAATGGGGATCGGGATTCGTGGATTCGGGGGTTGCCAGCACTAGAGCAGACGAGCCGGCGAAGCTTAAGGAGGGAGCCTTAAATACACCCAGATATTTTCATCGCAAACGGTTCCTAGAAAACAACTGTGTGTGATGTTGTAGATATTTGTTGTTAACTGTGAAAGACGAATTTGGAATAAAGTGCCAACGGATGGTGTTTTAAATGAACGAGAAATTTTCTAGTACTAATACAACTGTCATGTCAAATTTTGGAAAATTTCAGGGGTCATTTGACCTTCTAAGACATTTAAGTGATTTTCTAGCCATTTAATGGCCGTAATTGAAATTTGAACTACATGTACATGCAACAGCTAACCATAACGGTTTGAAAACTCATATTTCCTGTACTTGTGTGCAATTTAATTCCATGTGCAGTAAATTGGAAGGAATTTTCAAACATATTGGTCTAACGGCTATGACACAATTAAGCATGGAGTGACATGGCATTTTAATTCCAAAAAATAAAAAAATCAGAAACACATGAAACCTTGGTTGATGTAATGTCATGCCACCAAGATGATGTGGTAAAAAATTGGCATGTTTGACCAAAGTTTGGACACACACCCCTCACAAACCGGAGCAACTCACTAGAAGGCTCGTGGTTCCGAGAGGGAACAATGCATGTTTGATGCCGAACGGGAGATAGCTTCCTCTTATGGCCTTCAAATTTTTTCTACGTCTAACATGCACTACTACAACTGTAATGTGAATTTTTGAAAATTCTAGGGTCATTTGACCTTTTAAAGACATTTAAGTGATTTTCTAGCCATTTAATGACCGTAATTCAAATTTGAACTACATCTACATGCAACGCGTAACCGAAACGGTTTGAAAAATCATATTTGTGTACTTGTGTGCGAGTTAATTCCATGTGCAGTAAACTAGAAGGAATTTTCAAACATATTTGTATCACGACATGGACACATATGCATGAATACGTATGCATGGAGTGGCATGGCATTTTAATTCCAAAAAAAATCAGAAACACATGAAACCTTGGTTGATGTAATGTCATGCCACCAAGATGATGTGGTAAAGAAATTGGCATGTTTGACGAAAGTTTGGACACACACCCCTCACAAACCGGATCAACTCGCTAGAAGGTTCGTGGGTCCGAGAGGGAACAATGCATGTTTGATGACGAACGGGAGATAGCTTCCTCTTACGGCCTTCAAATTTTTTCTACGTCTAACGTGCACTACTACAACTGTAATGTGAAATTTTGGAAAATTCTAGGGGTCATTTGACCTTTTAAAGACATTTAAGTGATTTTCTAACCATTTAATGACCGTAATTCAAATTTGAACTACATCTACATGCAACGCCTAACCAAAACGGTTTGAAAAATCATATTGTGTACTTGTGTGCGAGTTAATTCCATGTGCAGTAAATTAGAAGGAATTTTCAAACATATTGGTCTCACAACATGGACACATGCATACGTATGCATGGAGTGACATGGCATTTTAATTCAAAAAATAGAAAAATGATCAGAAACACATGAAACCTTGGTTGATGTAATGTCATGCCACCAAGATGATGTGGTAAAGAAATTGGCATGTTTGACGAACGTTCGGACACGCACCCCTCACAAACCGGAGCAACTCGCTAGAAGGTTCGTGGTTCCGAGAGGGAACAATGCATGTTTGATGACGAACGGGAGATAGCTTCCTCTTACGGCCTTCAAATTTTTTCCTACGTTTAACGTGCACTAATACAACTGTCATGTGAAATTTGGTAAATTCTAGGGGTCATTTGACCTTTTAAAGACATTTAAGTGATTTTCTAACCATTTAATGACCGTAATTCAAATTTGAACTACATCTACATGCAACGCCTAACCATAACGGTTTGAAAAATCATATTTTTGTGTACTTGTGTGCGAGTTAATTCCATGTGCAGTAAATTCGAAGAATTTTCAAACATATTGGTGTCAAGGCATGGGCGCATGCATGGAGTGCATGCCATGGCATTTTGATTCCAAAAAATTAAAAAATGATCAGAAAACATGAAACCTTGCTTGATTTAATGTCATGCCACCAAGATGATGTGGTAAAGAAATTGGCATGTTTGACAAAAGTTTGGACACACACCCCTCACAAATCGGACAACTCGCTAGAAGGTTCGTGGTTCCGAGAGGGAACAATGCATGTTTGATGACGAACGGGAGATAGCTTCCTCTTACGGCCTTCAAATTTTTTCAACGTCTAACGTGCACTACTACAACTGAATGTGAAATTTTGGAAAATTCTAGGGGTCATTTGACCTTTCAAAGACATTTAAGTGATTTTCTAACCATTTAATGACTGTAATTCAAATTTGAACTACATCTACATGCAACACCTAACCAAAACGGTTTGAAAAATCATATCTGTGTACTTGTGTGCGAGTTAATTCCATGTGTAGTTAATTAGAAGGAATTTTCAAACATATTGGTGTCACGACATGGACACATGCATATGTATGCATGGAGTGACATGGCATTTTAATTCAAAAAAATAGAAAAATGATCAGAAACACATGAAACCTTGGTTGATGTAATGTCATGCCACCAAGATGATGTGGTAAAGAAATTGGCATGTTTGACGAACGGTTGGACACACGCCCCTCACAAACCGGAGCAACTCGCTAGAAGGTTCGTGGTTCCGAGAGGGAACAATGCATGTTTGATGATGAACTGGAGATAGCTTCCTCTTACGGCCTTCAAATTTTTTTCCTACGTTTAACGTGCACTAATACAACTGTCATGTGAAAATTTGGTAAATTTCAGGGGTCATTTAACCTTCTAAAGACATTTAAGTGATTTTCTAACCATTTAATGACCATAATTCAAATTTGAACTACCTCTACATGCAACGCCTAACCAAAACAGTTTGAAAAATCATATTTTTGTGTACTTGTGTGCGAGTTAATTCCATGTGCAGTAAATTCGAAGGAATTTTCAAACATATTGGTGTCAAGGCATGGGCACATGCATGGAGTGCATGCCATGGCATTTTAATTCCAAAAAATTAAAAATTGATCAGAAAAACATGAAACCCTGCTTGATTTAATGTCATGCCACCAAGATGATGTGGTAAAAAAATGGCCTGTTTGACGAAAGTTTGGACACACACCCCTCACAAACCGAAGCAACTCACTAGAAGGTTCGTGGTTCCGAGAGGGAACAATGCATGTTTGCTGACGGACGGGAGATAGCTTCCTCTTACGTCCTTCAAATTTTTTCCTATGTTTAACGTGCACTAATACAACTGTCATGTGAAAATTTGGAAATTTTCAGGGGTCATTTAACCTTTCAAAGACATTTAAGTGATTTTCTAACCATTTAATGACCGTAATTCAAATTTGAACCACATCTACATCCAACGCCTAACCAAAACGGTTTAAAAAATCATATTTTTGTGTACTTGTGTGCGAGTTAAGAAATCATCAGACGATGTAAATATCTGGTGTTCAAAAAAGAAAATGTAAAGATTTGGCAAGACAACCGGCCCCCACACGGTTGGCACTCTATCTTGCGGCTCGAGGTTTGGTAGGTGATTGGCAGGGATCATTAATCAGACACGGTTCTGTATTGGAAACCGTTAGCTATTATGTTCACACACGGATTTGCTGCGGTAATTGTGTGTAATTCAAACTACAGTACTTGTAAATTCCGGCGACCGGCGTGTGTACTGTCCCCGTCGATCTAGATTCCGGCCGCCAATAAATACTACCTTGCTCACGTCGTCCCGCCTGCATTCTCATCTACATCCTCCCCTCGCTCGCCCTCTCTCTCTCAAATCTCTGCCATGGCGCCGCCGGTCTACCCACGCGCCGACGAGGAGTCACCGTCCCCCGAGGACGCTCACTCGATTAGCAGTGACGAGGACCCTTACGCACCGCCTGACGAGATTGAGCCGGACCCCCCAACTTTGGATTGGTTTTGGGGCCAGTACAATCTTTGTCTGTGGAAGTCACTGCCGCCGGCTGAGAAAGCCAGGCAAGTGGCGTTCAAGAAGGAGATGGTGGAGGAGGAAGCCAGGTACCAGGCGGCCTGTGAAGCCCGTGATGCCACCTGGAAAAAGGAGGCGGCGGAGCTTTGGGGGCGGGCGCGTCGTCGTGCCGAGGAGGTGTACAAAGACGGGTACTTCGCGAGGAAGGTCATAGGCGCTGGGCGCCTCGTCGCTGCGTGGAGGTGGGCTGATAAGCTCCAGCGTGCCACCGACGAGGAGCTCCGGTGGGCGCCCAACGAAATGGCAAGATCGGCCGCGCGCGTCCGCCAGCAAGAGGCAGATCGGTACGTCAAGCACTACGAGGCGGAGGAGTCGGAGTACTGCCTCCGCACTGGGAAGACGCCGCGCACCAGGGAGCTGCTGGCGAGGGGCTGCCGGAATACTGGCCCCATGAGGGATTATTAGTTTTAGTATTGTTCGTTTTCAATTTTATGCATTGTACCTAGTAGTTAAGTATCATCACGTATATGTGATGATATTATATATATATATATTCTGTGATGATCTAATGAACAATTAATATATATATATATATATATATATATATATTATGAATTCCATTTTCTATCTGTTCTTGTATACTCATTTGAATCTAGCTGTTATCATCCACATATACAGAATGGAAAGCGTATATACACACATTGAAACAGTACACATAAGAATGGAAAACAGAGTACACACATTAAAACAGAGCAATAAACAGTGCAATACTATGATTGCTGTGAATACATAGTTATCCACGTCGAAACGACTTTCCAAAATAAAACGCGTCCATGAGACCATGACCAGCAGCCCTTGCCTAGGGTAGCTCTTGGCTCTGCCTGAACTCGTGCAGGCATTCGTCCAAGCGGTCGACACGCTCGCGGTACATCTGGAGCGCGATCTCGAGCTCCAAGTTGGCTATTTCATCGGAGATCACCAGCTCGAGGATGCGACGGCCATGTTCCTCTACTATGCCCAAGGAGGCGGTCGAGCCTACGGACCAGCGCGTTGGCATCCAGCAGGCCGCGGACAAGGCGAACGGCGGCACCCAGGCGAACGGCGCGGCGGGCGTCCGGTGCAAGTACGGCGTGGCCGGCCTCTGATGCAAGTACGACGCTGAGGGCCTCTGCCCACTCCTGGCAAGGAATGGGGGTACTGACGGGACGTGTACCCAGCTGCGACGCCGTGTCGACAGCAGGCAAGGACCGATGGATCCGCTGTTGCTGTGCGGCACGCCGCGCCTCTCGCTCTGCGGCGCTCCAACGGTCTCGCCGTGCGGCGAGCCGCAGCCGATCGGCGCGGACGCGCCTAGCTTGCTCTGCGGCGCGCTGATGTCTACTACACAACCTTCTTCTTGTAGACGTTGTTGGGCCTCCAAGTGCAGAGGTTTGTAGGACAGTAGCAAATTTCCCTCAAGTGGATGACCTAAGGTTTATCAATCCATGGGAGGCGTAGGATGAAGATGGTCTCTCTCAAACAACCCTGCAACCAAATAGTAAAGAGTCTCTTGTGTCCCCAACACACCCAATACGATGGTAAATTGTATAGGTTTATTAGTTCGGCGAAGAGATGGTGATACAAGCGCAATATGGATGGTAGATATAGGTTTTTGTAATCTGAAATTATAAAAACAGCACGGTAACTAATGATAAAAGTGAGCACAAACGATATTGCAATGCGTTGAAACAAGGCCTAGGTTTCATACTTTCACTAGTGCAAGTTCTCTCAACAATAATAACATAATTGGATCATATAACTATCCCTCAACATGCAACAAAGAGTCACTCCAAAGTCACTAATAGCGGAGAACAAACAAAGAGATTATTGTAGGGTACGAAACCACCTCAAAGTTATCCTTTGTGATCGATCTACTCAAGAGTCCGTAGTAAAATAACACGAAGCTATTCTTTCCGTTCGATCTATCCTAGAGTTCATACTAGAATAACACCTTAAGACACACATCAACCAAAACCCTAATGTCACCGAGATACTCCAATGTCACCACAAGTATCCGTGGGTATGATTATATGATATGCATCACACAATCTCAGATTCATCTATTCAAACCAACACAAAGAACTTCAAAGAGTGCCCCAAAGTTTCTACCGGAGAGTCAAGACGAAAACGTGTGCCAACCCCTATGCATAGATTCCCAAGGTCACAGAACCCGCAAGTTGATCACCAAAACATACATCAAGTGAATCAATAGAATACCCCATTATTACCACAGGTATCCCACGCAAGACATACATCAAGTGTTCCCAAATCCTTAAAGACTCAATTCGATAAGATAACTTCGAAGGGAAAACTCAATCCTTTACAAGAGAGTAGAGGGGGGGAAACATCATAAGATCCAACTATAGTAGCAAAGCTCGCGGAACATCAAGTTCGTGCCATTTCAAGAACACGAGAGAGAGAGAGAGATCGAACACATAGCTACTAGTACATACCCTCAGCCCTGAGGGTGAACTACTCCCTCCTCATCATGGAGAGCGCCGGGATGATGAAGATGGCCACCGGTGAGGGATCCCCCCTCCGGCAGGGTGCCGGAATAGGGTCCCGATTGGTTTTTGGTGGCTACAGAGGCTTGCGGCAGCGGAACTCGCGATCTAGGTTATGTTATGGGGGTTTCTGTATATATGAGAGGTTTTGGCATCGAGAACAAGTCAGGGGGGTCTCCGAGGCGGCCACGAGGTAGGGGGCGCGCCCCCACCCTCGTGGGTGCCTCGGGACTCTTCTGGCCCATCTCCGATACTCCGTGGGCTTCTTCTGGTCCAAATATAATCTCCGTGAAATTTTAGGTCAATTGGACCCGTTTGGTTTTCCTTTTCTGCGATACTCAAAAACAAGGAAAAACAGAAACTGGCACTGGGCTATAGGTTAATAGGTTAGTCCCAAAAATCATATAAAATAGCATATAAATGCATATAAAACATCCTAGATGGATAATATAATAGCATGGAACAATCAAAAATAATAGATACATTGGAGACGTATCAGCATCCCCAAGCTTAATTCCTGCTCGTCCTCGAGTAGGTAAATGATAAGAACAAAATTTTTGATGTGGAATGCTACCTAACATAATTTATCAATGTAATCTTCTTTATTGTGGCAAGAATATTCAGATCCAAAAGATTCTAGACAAAAGTTTTAATATTGACATAAAAATAGTAATACTTCAAGCATGCTAACCAAGCAATTATGTCTTATCAAAATAACATAGCCAAAGAAAGCTTATCCCTACAAAATCATATAGTTTGGCCATGCTTCATTTTCGTCACACAAAATGCTCCCATCATGCACAACCCCGATGACAAGCCAAGCAATTGTTTCATACTTAGCCTTTTCCAACTCTTTCAACTTTTACGCAATATATGAGCGCAAGCCATGGACATAGCACTATGGGTGGAATAGCATATGATTATGGAGGTTATGTGAGAAGACAAGGAGAAAGTCTCACATTAACGCGGCTAATCAACGGGCTATGGAGATGCACATCAATTGATGTCAATGCGAGGAGTAGGGATTGCCATGCAACGGATGCACTAGAGCTATAAATATGAAAGCTCATCAAAAGAAACTAAGTGGGTGTGCATCCAACTTGCTTGCTCACAAAGACCTAGGGCATTTTGAGGAAGCCCATCATTGGAATATACAAGCCAAGTTCTATAATAAAAAATTCCCACTAGTATGTGAAAGTGACAAAATAAGAAACTCTATCATGAAGATCATGGTGCTATTTTGAAGCATAAGTGTGGAAAAAGGATAGTAACATTGTCCCTTCTCTCTTTTTATCTCATTTTTTCTTTTTTTTGGGCTTCTTTGGCCTCTTTTTTGGGGCTTTTTTGGCCTCCTTTTTTTTATATTTTTTTCGGCCGGAGTCTCATCCCGACTTGTGGGGGAACCATAGTCTCCATCGTCCTTTCCTCACATGGGACAATGCTCTAATAATAAAAATCATCACACTTTTATTTACTTACAACTCAAGAATTACAACTCGATACTTAGAGCAAAATATGACTCTATGTGAATGCCTCCGGTGGTGTACCGGGATGTGCAATGAATCAAGAGTGACATGTATGAAAGAATTATGAAGGTGGCTTTGCCATAAATACGAATTCAACTACATGATTATGCAAGGCAATATGACAATGATGAAGCGTGTCATAATAAATGGAACGGTGGAAAGATGCATGGCAATATATCTCGGAATGGCTATGGAAATGCCATAATAGGTAGGTATGTGGCTGTTTTGATGAAGATATAAGGCGGCTTGTGTGTGACAGAGCGTATTGTATCACGGGATTTGGATGCACGGGCGAAGTTTGCACCAACTCTCAAGGTGAGAAAGGGCAATGCACGGTACCGAAGAGGCTAGCAACGATGGAAGGGTGAGAGTGCGTATAATCCATGGACTCAACATTAGTCATAAAGAACTCACATACTTATTGCAAAAATCTACAAGTCATCAAAACTAAGCACTACACGCATGCTCCTAGAGGGATAGATTGGTAGGAAAAGACCATCGCTCGTCCCCAACCGCCACTCATAAGGAAAGCAATCAAAGAACACCCCATGCTTCAAATTTGTCACACAATGTTTACCATACGTGCATGCTACGGGACTTGCAATCCTCAACACAAGTATTTCTCAATTCCAAAATTACCCAACTAGCATGACTCTAACATTACCACCTTTATATCTCAAAAGAACTATCAAGTATCAAAGTTATCATAGTATTCAATGCACTCTATATGAAAGTTTTTATTATACCCATCTTGGATGCCTATCATATTAGGACTAGTTTCATAACCAAAGCAAATTACCATGCTGTTCTAAAAGACTCTCAAAATAAATATAAGTGAAGCATGAGAGTTCATCTATTTCTTCAAAATAAAACCACCGCCATGCTCTAAAAAGATATAAGTGAAGCACTAGAGCAAATGGCAAACTACTCCAAAAGATATAAGTGAAGATCAATGAGTAGTTGAATAATTATGTAACTATGTGAAGACTCTCTAACATTTAAGAATTCTTGGTATTTTATTCAAACAGAAAGCAAAATAAAAGAAAATAAAAAGGCACTCCAAGCAAAACACATATCTTGTGGTAAAAATATAGCTCCAAGTAAAGTTACCGATGAACGAAGACGAAAGAGGGGATGCCATCCGGGGCATCCCCAAGCTTAGGCTCTTGGTTATCCTTGAATATTACCTTGGGGTTCCTTGGGCATCCCCAAGCTTAGGCTCTTGCCACTCCTTATTCCATAGTCCATTGAATCTTTACCCCAAAACTTGAAAACTTCATAACACAAAACTCAATAGAAAACTCGTAAGCTCCGCTAGTATAAGAAAATAAAACCACCACTTAGGTACTGTTGTGAACTCATTCTAAATTCATATTGGTGTAATATCTACTGTATTCCAACCTCTATATAGTTCATACCCTCCGATACTACTCATAGATTCATCAAAATAAGCAAACAACACAATGAAAACAGAATCTGTCAAAAACAGAACAGTCTGTAGTAATCTTTATCATTCGAATACTTATGTAAATAGAAAAATTCTGAAATAAATTGGTGGACCTGAGGAATTTGTCTATTAATCATATGAAAAAATAATCAACCTAAAATCACTCTCCAGTAAAAATTGGCAGCTAATCTTGTGAGCGTAAAAGTTTCTGTTTTTTTACAGCAAGATCGCAAAGACTTCACCTAAGTCTTCCCAAAGGTTCTACTTGGCACAAACACTAATTAAAACATTAAACCACCTCTAAAAAGAGGATAGATGAATTATTTATTACTAAAAAGGATCAAAAAGCAAAGAACAAAAATAAAATTGGGTTGCCTCCCAACAAGCGCTAACGTTTAACGCCCCTAGCTAGGCATGAAGATTTCAATGATGCTCACATAAAAGATAGGAATTGAAACATAAAGAGAGAATCATGAAGAATATGACTAGCAAATTTAAGTCTAACCCACTTCCTATGCATAGGTATTTTGTGATCAAACAACTTATGGTAACAATAATCAACTAGCATAGGAAGGCAAAACAAGCATAACTTCAAAACTTTAAGCACAAAGAGAGGAAACTTGATATTATTGCAATTCCTACAAGCATACGTTCCTCCCTCATAATAATTTTCAGTAGCATCATGAATGAACTCAAAAATATAACCATCACATAAAGCATTCTTTTCATGATCTACAAGCATAGAAAATTTACTACTCTCCACATAAGCAAAATTCTTCTCATTCGGAATAGTGGGAGTATCGTAAGAAACTCGATTACTATAAATTGTTTCCACATTAAAAGAGTAATGTTTAGAAAAATGGTAATCATAATCATGACAAGTTTTAATATAATCATCACTACTTTTTATAGCATAAGTTTCATCACAATAATCATCATAAGTAGCCACTTTGTTCTCATCATAATCAATTGAAACCTCTTCCAAGATAGTGGAATCATTACTAAATAAAGTGATGACCTCTCCAAATCCACTTTCATAATTGTCACAATAAGATTAAACACCCTCCAAAATAGTGGGATCATTACTTCCTAAAGTTGACACTCTTCCAAACACACTTTCATCAATATAACCATCATAAATAGGAGGCATGCTATCATCATAATAAATTTGCATATCAAAACTTGTGAGGTTAAACATATCATCTTCATAAAACATAGCATCCCCAAGCTTGGGACAATCATTAATTGCAGCAAATAAATTCTCAAACTTGTCATTCTCATCAAACATGGCATCCCCAAGCTTGGGCCTTTTCATATCATAAGCATAATCACTCTCATCATTAATAGTATGGATAGCACCAATAGTATAGCAATTATCATCATCACAATGAGTAATAGGAGCAACATCATTTGGGAGGGATACCTTTTTACCTTTGTTTCTATGTCTTTTCTTTTTCTTCTTCACATCATGTGTGGGTTTAATCCTCTTTTTGGAGCTCCTTATTAATGAGATTGGTTGAATAGAAAGCTCCTCCTCGTTACCTGATTCATCATAAGAAAGAATAGGAGGATATTGGGAAATCTCTTCCCTTTCATTAGTATTCTCTTCTATTTGTTTTCTTGTCTTTATGTAATTGGCAATATAAGGATTTTCAATGCAATTCATCGCACAATACATATAAATTTCCTCTAGATCAAAATCAAGAACTTTATCACGGACAAATTTTGGCATATCCTTAGTTATACTTTTCATTTCTTCATAACCCACAAGCAAACTAAGTTCATTATGATGCGCAAGGGAAATCAAGTCATCATGTAACATCCCAAATTTTCAATTTGGAATGTTTTAACATTTATTAGCTAAGCATCTATGCATTTTGATTGAAATTGAGTGGCATTTGAAAATTTCAGAGGCAGTTGAGTTTTTGTTGTGAATTTGAACTTGATTTGGCATTGAAATTTATTTCAAATATCCCTGACAAATACTTGATCAAAAGTATGAGAGGAGCTAACATGACACTCCAAAAAAATGTCAAAAGAAAAGTATTGCCAAAAAGCTTGAATTTAAATTTGAATTTTATTTGGGATTTCCAGAAATTTGTTTTTTTAGTTTGAGTTTTACCTCTGGAAAAATGTTCACGTTGTAGGATTAATTCCCCTGAGAATTTTGATATATATGTCCTATATAAAAATAATATATATTTTTCTATATTTTCCCTTCTCTCTAATTCAAAAAAAGGGAAAGCCCCAGGCGCAGCCCACCAACGCCCGAGCCGGCCTGCCCCCAGCACCCGATGCCCGAACCCCCTCGCCCTCGGTCGCCCGTCGTGCCTCTCCCCCTCTCTGTCTCACTGACCGCGGGGCCCGCCCTCATCCCCAACCCCTCGCTCACGAAACCGAACCAGAGCACGTCCAGAGCGTGCCGCGGTTCCGATCTTCCTGGGATCGTGTCCCGAGACGCCCCCTCGCCCAAGACTACGCCCTATAAAAGGCCAAGCCCCTCCTCTCTCGAACCCCTTAAACCCTACGCCTGAAACCCACCAGAGCCATCGCCATCCCCGTTCGCATCTCGCCGCCGCCACCTCGGTTCGCCGCCACTTACGCCGTCGGTGAGCACCCTTGCCCCTCCAAGCATCTTCACCCGAACCTCCACTTCGTGCCGCACCTCCTTGACATCATCTCCCTGTCCAGGAGCCCCCGACGCCATCGTCCCGAGCTCGTCCGCCGCCCGCCGGAGCAGGAGCTCACCCGAGCTCGCCCCGATCGACTCCGACGTCCCCGACCTCCGACGACTGCACCAGAGTCTCCGCCTCGAGCTGCCGCACCCGCACGACGACTCCGCCGCCGCCTCGGACCACCGGAGCACCCCCGCCACCACCGTCCGAGCCCACCTCGCCGTCGACCGCCGCTGTAAGCCACCGGACTCCCCACCACCGTCCGATTTCCAATCTAGGGCCCAGATTAGATCCCGAAGGGGTATTGTTTTATTCATATAGATCGGTTTTAGTTTCGGTTTAGATCAGTTTATTTTAAGTTGCGGTTTAATTGGACCGGCCGATCGGTTTATTTCTGTTAGCCCGTGGACGCATTGGTTTATTAAACGCTTAGGCGCTGAATAGTTTTAGAGCGCTCACTGTTTCGGCCCGTTAGAGCGTTAGTTTTTTAAAAGTTTTTTTTAGTTTCTGTTTTTAAAACAGAATAGTTCTGTTCTTGTAAAATCTACAACTTTTAGGATATTCATTTTTTTAGTTGATTCTTTTTGCTCTAGTTTGCAAATTTCCTATAGTTTCTGTCGAAAATAGATTCGGCCATGCTTTAGTTCTTAAAAATTGTTTTACATTAGTTTTAGTCAGATTAGTATTTCTGCCATAAATTGAGCTAGAATTAATATTTTTAGGTGTTTCTTTTTGCTACTGCTTAGTTTTGACCATGCCTAGCAGTAGGAACTTGTTTGGGTATTTTAGATTTAATAAACAATTAGTTTTATGTCGAAATCATGTTTTTCTTGTTTATTTAGCTAGCTGTTGTTTTCCTACTGTTCTAGTTAGTAAATAATTTTATTTTTATTATGTTATAGTTTATTTTAGATTAGTTTCTGTAGCTACAGAGGAGGAACTTTTATTTACGGTAAAATAAAAAAAATTATTTTATTTTCTTTGCTAGGATTGTTTTAGGCATAATAGGAGTTCTATAATAGCTTTTGATGTGATTCTTTTTGCTACTAGTTTGTATGATGTTTTCCCTTCTGTTAGTTAGCAAAACCAATGCTTAGGTTCTGTTAAGAAAAAATTTAGTTGTGTAAAACTATTTCTTAGTTGTTGCTTGTTATGATGAAAACCTTGATTTGCTTTCTCCGAGTTTTTCTTTGGTTTTGGTTTGAGTGCTTAGGTGTTTTACTTCAACTTGCTGTTATGTTATATTGTGCTATTCTTATTTGTGCTATTGTTTGACTCGGTAGAATTCCCGAAGTGCGAAGCCTGCTATTACGAGTCGCTAGCTTTCGAAGACCGTCAGCCAGGCAAGTCATTTGATCATGTTTTTACAATACCTATGATTTTATTGCATTAGAGTTATACCTCCCCACCATGCATGCAGTAGGAGAATTTTGTTAAGTTATATTCTTGAGTAGTATCATGAGGTAGGATGAACCCTTCTCCCTTGTTACCGATGCCCGAGACGATGTAGATTATTTTGCTATGCTCGTAGACGGGGTTGGTTGAGTGATTCATAAGGGAGATGCGAGAGTCAAGATGATGAAAACCCCATGACATCAATGTAACACCCTGAGAATCATGCTACAGTAACTCCCTGTGATTAAGCTAATCATGTTGCTAAACAGGGCTGATCACATTTGAATCACCTTCCTTTTCAAACTCCTAGTTCAAACTTCAAATATAATTAAAGTGAAAAATAAAAGTTTTCAAAAACTCAAACAAAAATGTTCAGTGGGTGCCAAATATTACACTGGTAATTATGGTGGAGAAAACACATTTTTATAAAATACCTAAATACTTTTAAATGAAATAAAACAGAAAAGAAAATAACAAATAAAAAGAAAACAGGAAACAGAACACAGTCAGAGAAAAAGAAAAAAAATAGGAGAAGCCCACCCCCCCACTGGACCCGTGGCCCACCTGGACCGAACCCCCGGCCGCACCCCCGCACCCCCGACCCCGGCCCAGCCCACCTCTCCTCCCTCGCCCCCTTCCCTGTTCCCCCGACCGTGTCGGAACAGGGGCGCGCTCCCGC